>NW_027271100.1:1677500-2277500 GCF_040938485.1 Diadema antillarum
TTTATTTGCTTGTCTATCTACATTCTTCTGTTATTCAAATAATCTCAGGTAATCTGGTCAAGTAAACAGAAGGAGAACAGATTAGATAATTATTTCAAATGACGTAATTACTGCCGTCTGAAGGGAGTATACTGGGCATCACATGCAGTGTTTTTTATGATCACAGCAATTTCCATCGTAAATGACATTGTTCAATTCAATTCAATTCAATTCAATTCAAAGTTTATTTCATTTTATTTTAAAGTTAATTGTTGGTTCACCCCTCCGATCAATTAGAAGATAAAAAAGAATATGTTGTAATGATCGGAAGAAATATCATGCCTTCAAGACTATATCAATGTCGGCATTTGGTACGTCATGTAGAACAAAACATAACTTACCTGTTGTCATAACTCTATAACATATCAAAGGATTGTTGTCGCTTTGGTTTTATGAGTTGATTAATTTCATCGTAGGTCGCTTTGCGGTCTTGATGGGCTTATACAGTTTGTACGCGAAATCGCTGTCATATGAAATCAACTCTCAGTATAGTAGATTCCAGTATTTTAAGATGAGCAGAAGACACCTTAAACAATCACTGAAAGGAAGTGACAATTTGAATAAAACACTGCCCATACACTTCATAATTATTTTGCATGAAATTAAGCTCACATAATTTTCATATATCGCACAACATCTTCACATAAGGTTTAAGCTTCATGGTTCAATGGTAATCTTTAGAGCTGACAACATAGGGTCTCAACTGTAACTATCGTTAACTAGTATTTCTTATTTTCCTTGCAGCAGACACACACATTTGCAAACAACACCGAACATCGTCCCTTAATAATGAAAAGTTCAATAATGCAACGAAAGGATTAATGTTTGTTCTTATCAAACATGCTACCAGTTAATTCAGAGTTCCAACAAAAGTTTAAAGGCAAATTTTCAGATCATTAGAAAGAGATTGGATTCAATGTCAGGCAAAATCCGTTTAAGTATCGGGAAATTCAAATTGTAAAGTTATAAACACAAACCGCATAATCTGACATCGACTTCCGAAGGGCAAACGTAACAAGTTGTTACAGTTACGAATCGACGCGTCTTGAGAAAGTACGCCAGCTATTGATCAACTTGGCAATTCGTGAATTCTTTGCTACTTCGTTTCAAAGTAGGATCAACTGCAAGTTCAGATATCTCGACCAAAGTGGTCATTCTGCATCAACTTTCAAGAGCAACGCTGTGACGGATTTTATCCTGACGTTGTTACGCGTATAAAGCATTGCAATATCAATTGAGGTCCTGAAGTTATTATAGTAGCTGCGCTTTATCTCATCAAAGATTCTAAAAAGATTATCAAAAACCCCATAGTAATGACAGAGATGTGTTTGTCATGATTTTCCTTCCCGTTCTATTGATTTTCATAGTAAAATCAACCATCTTTAAAGTGCTTCTAAGGTCTATCAGTATGTCGTAATAATTTATTTCTTCCTGTACCCTTGGTTTTCAATGAACCTGACCTCATTATTTTTTTTTTCAATGAAAGTATTAAAGTTTCATTCAAAAGAAGGGGGAGGGCTGAGAAGGGTGGGGTCGTGGAAAAGAGGGGACAGGGAAAGAGAGAGAGAGAGAGAGAGAGAGAGAGAGAGAGTGTGTGTGTGTGTGTGTGTGTGTGTGTGTGTGTGTGAGGGAGAGAGAGAGAGAGAGAGAGAGAGAGAGAGTGGGTGGGGGAGAGAAAAACACCCAGACATTGGCTGAGACAACAATTGGGGAATTCGTACCGTAGACGCGAAGCGTTGGTCTGTCCGTGTACGAGGCCCCTTCCATTCCGTCTACCTGTCTTTCACCATCGCTACCTCTCGTACTCCTTGCCCCTTGACCTCGGCGTGGTGAAGCCCCTTTTGAAGACTAAAACAGTCAGCTCTATGCATATCATTAAATCAAACCAAGGATTTATTATTATAACTCCTTGATCGAACCGCTTGATCACTGTGGGCAAAATGACATGATTTTATGAAAATAATGATAATAAAAAAAGTTTTCCATATTCATTTCTTACATTTACAATTGGAACACCATGTAGTGAAATGACAAATAGCGATGGTAAGCCATGACAATTTATACACCATTGTCTTGAAGGGCACTTAAACTTAGTAGTAACAACAAGTTTGGTCTGCGAAGAGCAACATTACATTATAAGGGAGTTCACGATTAGCGCGTGTCTCATTTGACCCCCCCCCCCCACACCCCCACAAAGGTTTTTGTGATAAAGCATTCTTTGTTGACGCATGTCATCTTTGTCATCGATGTAAATAAAATGCTATGGAGAGTTTTTGTTAAACATTGTTGATGAATCGCGTTCACCTGTACGTTCGAACAAGTGTGAAATACATAACTTCACATTCCAGATCCTCATTTGCCCGAGGATTCTTTTTGATATACACAGACGTTCTCATTCAACTATATTTTGCACATGCGCAAGTCACAACCGTGAATTTCCTTATTTCGCGTATCAACAAAATGCATCAAAGGCATGCAGAAAGTTAAGTTCTCTGTTCATTTCACATTATTTTCACATTTTATTTTCACTCTGAGCAAAGGATTAACTTCAGAATAAAGGAAGATAGGATTAAGTGTGTTGTATGCATTGTATTTGTTGTATATTTCTATTTGAAATGGAAATGAACAAACCAAATCAAACGAAACGAAAAAAGAAATCCACTTCTTCATTTTCAGAAATTTGAGTAGAAATCTGAAACCGTACAATAAATGTCGACATTTACTGAAAGACCATATACATCCCATCTCATTGAAGTCATCTATAGACGAAGGGATAATAAACACTATAGTCATTACTCATATTTCGTTGCAGTGAAAACGTGTACATCATTAATCTGACTTCTGGGCATACAGGCTGGTACAATAAGGGCTATTTCGTGTTTCCTTTTATGTCAATTATGGTGAATGAAAAATTAACGTAAAAGCGGCAGAAATAAGTGTTCATGTTGTGTGTTTTTTTTAATTTGCTTTGTTGTCACAGTGTTATGATAGTGCGTCGAACAGTTTTTAGGACATTAGATGGTGAACGTTGATTGATTAGACTTCACTGGCAGTATGCTCCATCCTTGCCATTTCTCGACAGTAAATAATTATGTCCGAACTGGTCTAAATAGCCGAGAGTTCAAATCACCGTCATAGGGGTTAACACAAAATAAAGATAAGTGATTGTATTTATGCTTCGCCAAGAAAAAAAAAGTGATGATAATGATGATATTGATAATAGTAATAATACAAGGAAGAACGAAATTGTGTCCTTTGCCATAAAAGTATATCAAGTCATTGACCACTCCATAGTAAACAATCGTGTCCATTATTACTCAGACTTGTTAACGATGCTATCAATTCGCCGGGTCACCTTGGCGACGGATATGACCTGTCGCGGTTCTCATCTGCGCAGTGACCCTGCGCTGAACGACAGACGAAGACCTTGCAAAGTCATCGCGACCGAGAGGCCGCCCTCCTGCTGCCGCGACGTCTACGTGTTAACATACGACTTGTCTGCGAGTTCCGTGTGTGTTTGTGTGTGTTGGAAACGACACCTAGGTGAAAACATCGCGTCTCATTTCCTGCAATTGTTCACATTTTCCCCCCTTGTCGATCCTTGTCATAATTACCTGATGTCTTGACAGAAGATCTACACACTAACCCCGTCTCCCTCTCACCCCTTTCTCCCCCCTTTCTGCCTCTCCACGTCTGGTCTTTCTCCCATAACCCCAAGGGTACTGATAGCTTGGCCCCTGCATACCCCGGTAGATCCCTGTCCCACGCAGATTTATAAATATATCTAATGATAAATAAACAGATGTATAATTGAACCCATACATGATCCTCTACATTTATGTATGTATATACGTATTTATTTATTTATTTATTTGTTCGTTTGTTTGTTTATTCATTTATTCATTTATTTATTCATATTCATTTATTTATCTATCTATCTATCTATCTGTCTATCTATCTGTCTATCTATCTATCTATCTATCTATCCATCTATCTATCTATCTATCTATCTATCTGTCTATCTATCTATCTATCTATCTATCTATCCATTCATTCAGTCAGTCAGTCTTCTTTAAAAGCAGGGTAGTCGCATTCAGAGCCACAAAGGCCTGCTTTACAAGGGAGCGTTACATTAATATACATTACAATGTGCGCACAGTCAAAAACAAAAACAAAACGAACATAAAAAATGATACAATTAATAGAAAATCGATTTATAAGAGCGTGAAAAGCATAAAAAGAACAAAGATACAAATACAATGAAATAAGAATGATATTGGTAGTGCGGAAGGAGAAGACTATTGATCGAGAAGAATCCGTAGAAGACGTTGCTGATGTTGATGGTGCCATCAACGAAGATGATAACAGTGATGATGTCGAAGGAAGATGACAATTAAGATAACTTCAATTCTTATTTTCTTTGTCGCTTCTGTTCTGTCCTGTTCTGTCAAAAAGACCAGAAGTATAACCTTTAATCATCGAAATAAGATTTTCTTTTATCTTTAATTTGGTATTACTGTCGCTTTTGTTGTTGTGGCTGTTGTAATTCCCATTCTTTAGTTTTGGATATAACATCAATGAAATGTCTTTGCTGCCGATAGCTCAATCGTAGATATTATATTTCGGGTTTTGCATTCAGTCTTTTAAAAATTGTGATTCCCAATAGTTGATTCAGGAAAAAAAAAGAAATATATATATATATATATATATATATATATATATATATATATATATATATACATATACCGTAGTTATGGGTAAACTCGGCATAGCGGGTGAACTCGGCCCCCAGCGCGCGCATTATAGATAGTTGTAACGTGCGCGCCGGGGTCGAGTTTACCCGCTATGCTGAGTTTATCCATAACTACGGTATATATATAGTATATATATATATATATATATATATATATATATATATATATATATTAATCAAGACCACAGTGTGTGGTCAAAGTTGGTGTGAGAGTAGTTGTTCTCTCATTTATGATGAGCTTTCCGTTTGATAAATAGTCAGCTTTGCCGATTGACTCTGTTTTCTAACAAATATTGCGCATTTATGACGTCTTGTACGAAAATAAAAGCATGCCAAGATAACCTAACGTCCTACATTTCTCCAGGCCATGATTAGGACACAAAGTCATATTGCCGACGAGAAAGAGATGAGAGAGGGGAAGAGATAGAGGGAGAGAGAGAGAGAGAGAGATGGAGAGAGAGAGCAATCCGTTTCTTTGAATTTCTGAGATGCACGTATCCCCCCTCTCGATCTCCAGCTGTTATCGTTGTTTTATTTTGTTTTGTAATGTTTTTTCTCCACTCCTTACGCGTAAAGTTGTACGTGCCCGGAGGGTCAGAATCGTAGGCGAGTCCTCCCTCGAAGAAGCCCTATACCGTTCGTCCATTCGGGAATTGACGATGCATTAGCAAGGGAAACTGCTCTCCCGCGGGACTGGGCATTGATGGTTCCTCATCTTACTTTGCAGGGAGCTTTACTATTAAGTCGGGAATGGACGAAAACCTTGGTCATCGGTGACTTCGTTCGCACGAGCGGCTCTTCCAACAGAGACTTTTCTCCTTCTTCTTTTATTTGGGGGGTTATCTATTTTCAGCAACCTATGCGTACAGGTCGCAGAAGAAGTGATTATTCATCTGTCTTGTCTCCGTATTCAAATATGTTCGTAGGGAAAGGAGGTTAAAATGTTTCACCAAACTTTGATGATATTTCTCTGGCAATGATGATGATGAAGGTATATATGTAAATAGAATACTATGATATAATCTGTATTGTGAAAGGCTTTTATAACTCTGTAGCTACGATATCAAGTGGATCCAAATTCTAGACATTCCTAAGCATGTTTTCGAACTTCATTCTGTAAAATCAGTATTCTTGTAATACTGCTTACGTCATTATTCTGCTGAATCTGTATACAAGTAAATGCTTTTAAAGAGACCAGGCTCAGTTTTTTAGAAAGTGACAAAAAGACAACGAGACGACCACTGATCAGTAATGATATATGTCTCTTTCGATTCAATGGACAGATACCACTCGACATATTTTTTTTTCTTCGTGTTTTCATTTTTTTTTTTCAGTAGGCTTTGGAGATGATATCGTATTTCCCAGTATGTCTCGAAACCCGTTCGGCTGGCTGGCTATTTTGTTCGATCGCTGCCTTCGCAAAGTCATTCATCAATTCTTGTTTTTTATGTTTTTCGTTCTCTGGCATAATCCCGTGCCAGAGAGAATCGAAACGATGACACTTGGCTCCAATTTCCGCTGCCCTCAGTACGTCACTCACAGACCCTCTATTAATTCAGTCTTGTCGAAACTCATAAGAGAACGAGTCCGCCTTCCATAAACCCTCATTCGGCATTACGTTACCCTTAGCAACGGTGCTAAGGTACCTCAAGCCACGGGAGATGGGGCTCAACATGAATTTGCTCGTTTAGAATGCTCCTACGGTGGTAAAGTGTTACTGGTTCCCTTCGAAATCTTCTCTATATACCACAAGCCAACACCATCTCTTTGCTGGGTTAGAGCCAAAGTACCTATATCAATTGTGACGTCATTACAAATTTGGGCGATCCATCCCATAACACAGTCATTTCATTCCTTGTGTCATTTGGTTTGCTGTAATATTCCGTACTACGATTTGAGACACAATTGAAACGATTAAAAAATACATTTGATGAAAGAAAAGTAAAAATAAAAATTCATTACAGCCGTAAATTCCTGTGGCCTGATGGTTCCTTTGGGTATTTTCATCATTTTTCTATTTTCATGTAGATTCAACGAGCTGATAATCTAGATCGAGTCAGAAGTTAAGGGAGGAGGACCATTACAAAGGATATCACTTTTGCTGGTTCATTTTGTGGTCATGTTCAAAATATTTTCATCAGCACAACACACAGGGTCAGTCTAATCATCGTGCAGCTCGTCGTAAGCCTCTAACATTTTCATCTCATTAAGAATAACCACTACTCTGCTTTCACCTTGGTTTTACACCTGGTAATACAAAATACAGTGTGGGTTATCATTAAGTGTGTACTTTTTAAATTGCGATGATATAACGAATTCTCATGTTGTTTAGTCACTCGGTGTTAAAGATGAAAATATTCCGGCATCACCGAGACGTTTGTCATAAAAACAAAATAAAACATTGCTTTGTGTCTACTCTCTGGAGTTTTCACTATATGCTTGGACTGGTTGTCGGAGTTCAAACGGTTTAGCACTGTGAGAACACAATTTTCATGTGACGATACACAGACAACCATGGCAAGGAGTACAGTCACTGTGTTTGCTTCTTTACTCCGCCACAAATGCATCTTCGTAGAATCATGGAGCTAGCTATATGGTAGAATCTTGTCAAACGTATATCAGTAATACACGTTTTGTTACATGATCTGGCACACTATGGCCACACAGGCATTTTGCTGTATTCATTGCGTAAAACTTGACCATAGTCAGAGTGTGGCTGATTGTTAAGTAGGCGACCTCACATACTTTGATATTCTTATTCGAGTATGATTATGCTATTGTGACGCTGTGTTTCTTGCTGTTGGACAACGCGTTCGTTCCGTCTTTGGAGGAGGGGGTAAGTGGTGCAGAAACCGCGATACGATACAGCTTTAGCAGTCGCTGTGGGTGTGATTGATGGGAGTAATGGCGTTGCTGAACCATTGGTGTGTTCCCGTCTCGAGGCTAGCAGGGACCTCGTTGGACAGCTGATTGATTTATCCGTGGACCCGTGGGAATGCAAGAGGTCAACGACGAAGGAAAGGGAGAGATATTCTCTTACGCCCTAGCTTTATAACAGCATCAAAAGACAATCTGAAAAAAAAATCAACTGCAAAATAATTTTGGTCAGTATTCTAATATTTGTTTGATTCTTTTTTCCCTTTTATCCTTGCGGTAGATTCGTCGAGTTTCAATTTGAGTCACATATAGTTATAATGATACTTCTACTACTAATACTACCATGATACCTATGATAAAGCTGAAAACGCTCTTAATATAAGGGGTGCCAATTAAGTCTAACACGTGGAATCTTAGTTCACTTGTCATCTCAGTTATAGGCATCGAAAATAAATCTCAGAGGAAAATGACCCCATGATAAGTACCAATACTTTATTAAGAGACTGACCTTTTTGAATTTACAACGCCCGAAGAAATGCACTTTAATTTAGCTCGTTGGACAATCTTAATAAAAAAAAAATAGACACGACCTATGACAGGAATGACTTTGCGTTAAATGAAAATCATTGAAATAATGCGCCTGCATTCTTTTCACCATTTCATGATGGAAAATGCGGACCCTCATTACGTGCACGTAAACTCCCTACCCCGGTCTATTCACAACATCTAAATATCTAACTCTAAACTTTAATATTGTGTGTCGTATGTTGGTAATTCCTAGATGACAATGATAACTATTTCTGTTAAACGACTGATAGCCAAATCGTTCCCCAACAAAGTATTTGATTTTGACCGTGCAATCATGAATAAAATAAAAACAAAATTATGCTTAAGGCCTTGTAAGTTTAAACCAGTAATTATTCTGTGATGCTAATTGTTACCTGATAGACTAATTCACTTGAACTTTAGAAAATATTGCAATGAAGTGCCGACAGTAAATCCACTGAACAACGGACGAAAATTATGGAAGTGAAATTTTGAATTCACCACTGGTGTCTGACAATTTTAGAAATAGTCATTTCGTCATTATGCAGTGAAATATTCTGGGGAAATGACGTGAAAATAATTGATAATTGGAATGCCCACGCAATGCCTTGAAGCGATGGGGATATTCAGGAGAACCTTCTAAAACCGGAGAGAGGGGTGTTTAGTATGCGTACACGCAAGGATGAAAAGATAGATGCAAACTCATCCTTCTCTTCGATTTCTTTCTTTGCCTCATGAGAGAAAACTTGATCGTAACTGGATCCGGACGATTTCAGCAGCCACCCTCTCGCTCTCGCTTTTTCTCTCTTTTCACTCGATTCCCCCCCCCCCCTTTTTTTCCCTCTCATCCTCTTGCGCCTTCTCGCGTCTTAAAGTCAATGACCCGGTGCATATTTTCACACGTCGCTCAGAATTGATGATGCAGCTAGGTCTACGTGATTAACGAATCATTAGTCACCTAACACAGGGGAGGCACGACAATATTTTGAACACGCCGATATTATGTTGAGAAACCCGCAATTCATTCTCGCAGTCAAGGGCGGCCATCTTTCTGTGTGTCACGTGAGTAGCATGTAGTTCGCTCACACGGGAGACTGAAGTGGATCATCGGGGGTGTATATAATCCGCATCGATTGATGTCAAAGAACCACGCTACGACCCACGAAAACATAGTACGGTCTGCCTTGGAAGGATTTAACTTAAGGAAATTCACAATGTTTATTTTGCGTAACCTCAATCTAAATGTGTGTATCAAATTTAGGTATACGGTTCGACGTGCGAATAAGATTTACATTTCTCGGACCAACTTCGCATACTTGAATCATTAAACATGTCATTTAATTTAGGATGACTCCGAAAGACCAACGACATCACATTTCTAAAACCTTAAAGAGGCTTTCAGTTTAAACTGTGGTTATGCAATTTCGCGATTTAGTTTAGGAGGATTAGATCAAGAATGGGTGTAAACGTCATTCTGTTCGCCCTGGCTTTCTGGTGGCGAGCATTATTTTCTGCATTTAAATATGTTAAGAGGAGAACATGTTTGTTGTTTAGGTATAGAATTTCGTTTACTGATTATCCTCTTTATTTTCCTTCAGGTATTGAGGATTACAAAGTATACCAGTGAATCACACACCTATGAAGTAGGCCCCTATATATTACTGGTTTAACAAAATTAAGACTCACGACTTTAAACAAATATGGTGACGTCGTAATCATAAAGCTAACGTAAGATTGTTGGAACTGATGTGAATTGTAGGTAGTGGAAAATTAGATATATACCAATAAGAACAATCTCTGAAAGTGTTGATAAAAAAATCTCTATAGAATTATACAACGGAAAAGAAATCAAAGAGTAATGAGATGGTTTTATTTTTGCAATGTTGCACGAAATGATAGCTGAAAATACGAACTTGTGTACTCTTGAAAAAGGAATTGAAACTTGTTTTTACGAGGTTATCATACCCTCAACTTGAATGGTGCAAAATGATATTGAACGGAGATATAGCTCCGCGAAATAAAATGAATCTGTCACTAATTTGCATTATGTGACGTCGAAATGACTATTCTACACAAAATTGAAAGTTCTTAATAGATTGAACCATGGGGAATGCGAGTGAGGAAAATCGCTCGAACATCAATGCTTGTTCATGACTTCAGAGGGAATTTTCATCTGGGCTGGAATGTCTTTACCACATTATCTCCACACAATGTGAAAGTGTTTGCATCTAAAAATATAAAATGCAAAAATATTAGGGGATGAAGTCAATTCGAGACAATTTGTTTGGCGATTGTGTCATTAAAGCCTTCTTACACAACAGCTTGATCTCCAAGCGACACACACAAATGTTTCTTTAAAAAAAAATAGAGATTCAGTTTCTTTTACGAGCAGCAAAACAGATGTGAACAGTGCATTTTCTCTCTGTATCAAACATAGGGGCAGAAGAAATTGATTCTTCATGATTGTGTAGAATAAAGCTTTAATCATATCAAAGCTCTGCATTTGAAATAACGGGGGTACAATATTCACACTTTTAGGTAACCTTTATCGCAGTTAACATTTTTCATCCCGGATAAAAAAACACACAACAACAACAACCCACAAACACAAACACACGAATGATTCCATAACTGTTAGTTTTTCTCCTTAGTTGGACTGGTAAAGGACTCAATATAAGCCAAATCCGGAGAGTGACGCCTGTATACTGGCGTCGCTAGAATACTTCTAGCGCTCTTCAGAACGAATTTCCTCTGATTTATGATGAAACTTCTCCGATACTGCAAAATGTTATTTTTTCATATGGTATTGACCTGTTATAGAGGAAATGTACAGCGTCCTTCGGCAATATCAAGTTTTCAAAGACATCTGAAATTCCTGTGTGTTCGCCCGTGTTGCGAAACGCCATAGATCATTCGAATTCTGGTTTCCGCTGATCCGCTGCCCACGTTCTCTTCCGTTTAGGATTGTGTGTGGCAAGAACCTCCTGGCTTGTCCGGATTGGTAGGACGTGAATTTGTGAGCAGCGAAATGTCGTAGGTTGAATATTTGACCTTGTATTTGGCTGTTCATTAACCTTTTAGTCTCGTTCCCAGTCGCAGTTTTATGACCCCAGCCAATGTGTCGCCAAACGTAATTGTAGTTGTGAATTTTAGGGAAGCAATTGTTTTTCATCTACCAAAGTGGTTTGACAGGTCGTAGAATCAGCCAAATTAAACAAACATGAAATATTGCGTTGACGACTGTATTTCCTCTCAGTCACATACATCTGAATATCAGGATTTAGAGTCGTAAGCATCCCATCTCCTACAACAACAACAACAACAACAACAACAACATCATCATCAATAAGGAATAAGTCACAGTCCTTGACTGAGTGAGCTAAAAGTGTCCTTATTTCATATCGAAACTTGATCAGTTTGACCAGGTTATCTTGACAAGTGTATGTCGTATAATAATATAAATCTAATCAACTTTTCATTAGGTATTCAACTTTAAAAATTTGCAAACTTTACAGATATCCTGGTATATGTATATGTATATGTATATGTATATGTATATGTATATGTATATGTATATGTATATGTATATGTATATGTATATGTATATGTATATGTATATGTATATGTATATGTATATGTATATGTATATGTATATGTATATGGTGTGTATAGATTGTGATAAAACCTAACATGGCATTAAAACGCTTTAACCTGGCGAGGAAAGCGCATGATATAGAAACAAGACACCAAACATCAGGTTAGTCATCGCATTCTTCATCAGCGACCAGGATGCGATGTGATGTTAGATTAAAAATCCGTTTCTGAAGCAGACATACACACAATGGTATACGTCTGCTCCCGATCGTATATGTACATAGATATGATATTTGTCAGTCGCTTTGATAATCAGACATAATCCGATGATATCTACAACATACTGATGGAAATAAGATGAATTCAATACAAAAATCAATTCAAGTCTCTATTGTCTGTTCTATACAGATCAGATGAGGAAACAGAACGCACAGAAACTAACAAGATAATCGCACCATAAATGTTGAACGTGTGTTTGTTTTGAGTGAGGTTTGGCACTGAAGATACACGAAAACACAAACACACAAACATACACACACACACACACAATGTCAGCCAGTCGACATCCGGATAACAGAGAATCTGGATAATCGATGGCCGAATAATCGAGGTCCTATACTGTACAATATCATTTTCTTGACATAGATGATTACAAGGAAATACATCATTGTCTGCCTCATTAGCTATAGAGAAACTAATTTGATAAAGCCTCGTGATACAGATCCATGTTTATTTGTTTTTCAATCTTGTCCGCATTTTGTAACATCCTGTTTGAAAACTATAGTTATTCATTTTCTTATAGAAAAGACATTTTTCTTATTTCTTACGATGTACACTTTCTAATTATTTTTCTTTTCTTTAATGTCCTTTATTCTTAATATCATCTACCCTTCACATTACAAAATTATTGACCTAAAAGGGAAAGGGATTGAGGGTAAATGTCATTTTCGATAACTGTCTTGTGTCTTGATATGTGAAGATGTGAATCATGTATACTCGCAGTAAACAAGTACATGTAAATATCGAAGATCTAAAAAAGACCCTATATGAAGACGTTGAAGATATAGCAACAAAATATTACTCTGAAGTCGATTTTCAGTCCTGCTGCGCTGATTCCTCGTTGCACTTGAAGGCGGAAAGGCTAATCTCACTCGATCTCACATCGATAACTTAGCTCGGGGAAAAATCACTCAGTACGATTCGTCCCATCATATCCTTAACGAAAGTATTCAATTATTGGGTGGAATCTACAACACACGTCTGTTTGGGAGGTTTGTGCGTGAGTCCCTGACATCTTCATAATACACGTAGCATTCTGCAAACGGTGTCTTTGATTAGAACCATCGGTTCAGGGAGATGTGGAGTGATATTACAAGGTCATGCACTCTGTTTTAAATGCGTCAAATCATCTCAAAACGGCGATGAAAACCACCGATGATAAAGCATGATGTGTCACAACAGAGGTGTGCAATATCCAGAATTTCCTGTCGCAAAGTCTGAACACAAACCTAGATGACTCTCATGACTCTATTCAGTGATGAAATACGTAATTGTTTCCAGCGATTTCACACTCCGTCGTGAAATTTCGCCGTCTCTGTAGGGAGAATTCGAATCGTTTTTCTTAGAGTTACACGATGATGCCATACATTACAATTTAAAAGAAAAAGACACAGACTTGAACAAAAAGAAGGTATTCTCAGTTAAACTCTTGTATAGAAAGCTTTCGTGCCAAACATTGTGTCATTATGACATTGATAATATTTTCAAGATTTCATTCCATTTATTATACTAAAAAAATGCTATTTCCATTACATTTGAATACACATAATTACACAAAATCAGAACGACGTAATAAAGTAAAATAATGTGAGCTGAAGAACAATATTTTGTGACTTTTATGACAAATACCCAGTCAAAATCGTTGCAAATGGAAGGGGCTGCTAAAAAGGTGTTTTTTCTTCTTTGGATATTATTTTGATCATTTATAAGATCAAGTTTAATGTTTGTATCTTTTACATTAAGGACCTTTAAGGGATTGAGATTCAGGTAAATCATGAAACACTAGCCCTGTTTCCTACGATCACGGGAACCATGGTTCCTATATGGGTGATGGGTCACGTGGTGTATTTGAGGGACATCGATTCTCAGATCAATATTATGTCGACCTAGGAACAACAACAACAACAACAGTTGAGAATTTCACATTAAGTAAGGAAAGAATGAATGAAAGTGAGGGATATAGGAAAGCGTGAAAATCAAAGGAGAAAAAGAAAAAAAACACCTTAACAGAAGGGAAGGAGGAGGAGAGCAGCTGGTAATTTTGTAACATTTAATGACTCAATGTATAAGGAGAACTATAACAAACGCTATGGTAGACGGAGGAAAAGAGTGGCCCAAGACAACGTACACGGTTTATCTCGTTAATCAAGGCTTTTCATCAGTCAAAGCTCATGGTGAATTTGTCATGATATTATTCGCTTGAAGTTTCATTTTAGCTGGAGAAGTATACATCTCAAGTGTCTTAACTTCAAATGATTGATGAGGTTTCCGTTCGGTTACCGCATGAATCTAGGTCGAATACTCTATTTCATTACAGTTACTTTCAGTTCGTTCAAAGTGAAACCATCGAAACTGAACATAATTGTACTGCAGTGCTATATCCAGTATTTTACTATAAAAGAAGTCCTATTATAATTTTCGTGTCTTTACAACTTTGTGCAAAGTATAATCTGTAATCTTTATCGCGCCTCTTGATCCCTAACCCTCATAAAACTTTTTTTTCTCTTAGATATGAATATAGACTTGATCCGTGTTTAATATGTAGCCTAATATTATACATGTCTTCTTAACTGTTCCATGATAAAGGAATTTTCTTATCGATAATCGCAACTATTACATTACATGATATATGTTACTTGAAAACGAACATTTTCGTACAGCTGACAGTATATTACGTATCTAATATATATCATATTTCTTTGATCAGCTCACATGTCGCACTTGAAAAGAAAATTGCTATATCGAAGTGTCATGCACACCTTCTCCATTGAACGTTTGTCTTCACAAAGTTCTTCAAGTTTTTATCCTGTGTGGAAAATCAGGTCCGTGCTTCGAGTATGGAACACTAACACACTCAGGAGTTACTAAGTAACTGAAGATGAGACACTATAAACTGCAGGACGCTTTCTCTTCTTACACCGGATATGGCGTTGGCGAAAAGTCTACGACGTCAAACAATGGTATCGTGCTTTTTATCTTGGTTGTCATTCATGTGACGTCATGCTCCCGAGGGGTATGTGGCGTTGTTAGTGCATGTTAAGTGAAAGTAATTACATCTGGTTTTCACTAGAATATTGGGATACACGCCCTTCTGTTTGCAGCACATTTCTACCATGGGGAATTGACTGTCTTCAACATATCTAGACATATGCAGCTTTATGGTGTATGTTATAGTATATATGAGTAGCTCTAGAGTGTGCGTTTGCGTGGACTGATGAGGGATGACTATGTGTTTGAGTGCTTGTGTGTATACTATGTGGGAAGAGATGAACAGTACTTCTATTGGTATGTGCAGTGTATATCTTATGTATGTACAGCATCTATGTGTCTTTTCTATTCTTCCATCGCCGATGTCTGTATAGGTCTATATATTATAGTTTTCCCTTTCTTTACCTGTCCGCTCTATTGTGCATGTGCGTGTGGACCTGCGCATGATTTTTTTTTTCTCCGATCACCCGCTGACGTCATTTCGGTCATTTTTTTTTTCCTCCTTGAATCTTACTGATTACAAGATGATGCTATATTTCGTCTATCCTTCGACATCAAGCTCCTCCTCAAGTCCGTATCTCTCACCTCACATACCCATCCCCCCCCCAAAAAAAAAAAAAAAAACTCATATTGTGCATAAGTTTGCAAATTCATTTTTCTCACTCTCATGCCTTCGAAGACGCAACGTATAAGTATAAGCGTTAGCATTGTCTTGGTTTATGAATGTTTGTATGTATAATCTTTATTTGTGATTACACTTGAGAAAAAAAAACAGTATAATGCTTCGATGAGCTGAATCGAACTATGCATGACAAACTCTGAGAACTGTTTGACTTATGAATTTATCCTATTTCGAGAAATGAGGCGAAAAAACCGAAGGGGCCGATTTTGTCATGTATGTAGATTGCTGAATAGGTCATTAATTTTCTGTGAATTTATTTCCTAATCTGCTTCATTTCCCTCTAAAACGTTTATCCTAAAAAACTACAATTAATTTGGAAGAGGAATGAATTAAAATAATGAAGAATACAAAAATACAATGGATTATTTAACAAATGCGTTAATAACAGAGACAAGATAAATGGAATGGTGACTGGATTGTCGGTAAATGAATTACTGGAATTACTACAGCTGGGCATATGACTTGATTGATACATTCCCGAAAAGACGAAATAGGAACAGACGAGGAAGCAGTGAGATTAATTTCTTACTTTGAAAAAGAAAAGAAAGAGAGTGCAATGAAAGTCGGCCTTCCTGCTGTGGCCCGAAGCATAATATTTATTTGTTTCTCTCGTCCACATAATATTGTATATGATCTCCGTTCTCCAGCGCGTTTTCTCGTTGGACGGAGAAAATGCAATAGTCTATCTGTTATGATTTATATGGCACCCTCTGCAACTCGTGCTCTCTTCGCTATCTCCTGGCAGGATTTACGATGCTCACACACCTGTGATTTCTTTTCAAGTAAATGTCGAGCGGGGCAGTGACCATGAGAAGGGGCTTGCACTTTGGCTGGTGGAAGGAAGAGTGCGGGATCTCGCCCTCCCGCCATGTTTGATTAGCCGTCGACTCTCGCGTGTCTTCACGTCGCCAGAGACCAGTCCAATTTTCGCCCGTTTTCTCTCGTAAAACTATCTACCCCACCTGACGGTCCATAGGCACGATAAACAAAGCTGTCGAAGTTGTCCGGACACCGGTGCACAAGGGGGCTGGGATGATTAAGGTTTGCGATGATGTCTTGAGAAGGGTTGAAGTGGCGTCGGACCAAAGTGGAAGGCGGAAAAACTAGCACAGTTCGTTTTTGGTTGCACAAGACCCTTGCAGACACCGGGTATTTCTTTGTTGAAAACTCTGGCGAAACTGTTCCCTTCCTGCCCCCTTGTTTTTATACGTGATTGACATTTGTGATAATTTGAGCAAATTTGACGCGTCGGGTGAAGAAAGAGGGCAGTATGGAGCCATTATCACCTGCTGGTTCTATAGACACAACCCCGTTGACGTGGGCTGGACGACACAAACCGTGCCTCCGCCTACCCCCAGCCTGACGACGAAGCCGAGCCTCATCTTCAGGTGGTCATTGGATGCCATGGAAACTCACTCAACGATCAGGAGGGGGGGGGGGGGGGGGGGCAGGGGGTGTACTAAACAAAGCAACACCTTTGTATGTGTGTGTGTGTGTGTGTGTGTGTGTGTGTGTGTCTGTCTGTCTGTCTGTCTGTCTGTCTGTCTGTGTCTGTGTGTGCATGAGGAAGGGGAAAGAGAAGAAAATTTGCTCTCCAGCACTCATGCGCCTGAACGACGATAACTATGAATTAATTCAGTATGATTTTTACTTTTAAAGGCAGGCGAAGTGGTACACGTTTTCAAGTCCTCGACTATGTTAATTAAGCTCGTGCCCCTTTATGAAATGTGAAGAGTCATTATCGGTGATAAAGGCAGAGTATAAATTCACTAATCTTTTTATTTCATCAATTGGAATTTATATGAATATGATTTGTCCCACTTAATTTCCAATTCCTACCCTAGAAGCGGGAAAGCAGACTTCATTATTTTGAAGGTTGAGAAATCACCTTAAAATGTAAAGATTATTGGGCCATGAGACATAATAATCAAGTCAATTCAAATCATCACATGAACATGATTTTTAGAAACCGAAAATTCTACATTTCAATTCATTTTGGTTTTTTTTTTAATTCTGAAAGTCGAACGGAAAACAAAGTGCTTAAGCAGGCTATGTGACCTTTTGTTTAAAAAGGTTAAATGTATCTGAAAATACATTTAAATACATATAAATTCAACTAGAAATTTAAAGGAGGAACATGTCTCCATGATGCGCATGATTCCAAAAGATTGAAACTGATGCCGACTTTGTTGTTGCCATCCCCACACGTCAGTACGAAAGGGCGCCACCGTACGACAGTGTTTGCTTGCCTATTTCTCAACGCAGTCTTTTTCAATGTGTGTCATCACTTCAGATAACGTTATACCGTTACCGACACCACGATAATTTCTCTTCAGTCCCACGGGAAAAATGTTGATATACAATGTTAATATAATTTTAGGACGGCAGTCCGGCAAGGATTAAGTGATACTGTGTCTTTGCTTTCAGACGATACATGAAAGTGTTTTGTTGTTTCTTAATGAAATGTGACTTAATGCTTTCACTGAATAGTATATCTACTTACGTATTGATTGAGTTGTACCCATTTTCAACGTGTCTCCTCGCAGTTCAAGTTAAATCGATTTACTTCCTCAACTTATTATCAACAAAAATTAAGAATCTTTACTTTTTGTTTGTCATGGTTTCTATAATTGACTTTCATTAAGTTTCCAGTTGCTTTTTATCTTTTTTTTCCCTGTCGAAAGCTTACTCTTACTTTATGCAGGGGGTATGAGGGGCTTTTCTTCTTCTTCTTTTTTCTAAATTTGATTTTGAGTTTTAGGCCTATATGAGACTATAATTCATGCTATTTCTTTACTGTCATTTGAATTAAAGACAAAAATCGGCAATTTTGCTCTGTTCGCACGTTCACTTAAATGACTCCCTTACAAACACATAAAATTCACACAAAAACATATAAAACACATGAAATGCTTTTTTTTTATGATGCTGAATATTTCATTTGGAATCAGTGGAGATGCGTTGGGCTATGATAGGAATGATTCTATTTGGAAATTTGTGTTAAATGTAAATACATAATGAAAACACACAGAAATGACATTAATGCAGCCACAGGTTATAACACCAACACACACACTGTTCATCTCAACTCTCAACTAAACTAACCGCAACTGAAACTTTTTAATTCACTTCCCAGTTTCAATTTCCCTCGAAGTTTTATTATTTGCCTTCTTTGTTAAGTTTGCTATTCTTCCATCTGTAGTGCAACGTACAACGTGAACAGTACGTGTCTTTCCTGAAAGTCCCATTTCAATGTTTCCATGGAAGTAATGATAGACTGACAAACTATTAATTTTTCATAATTTTCTTGATTAATTAATACATTGTTTGCTTTGTATTTGCATTATCAGGCGTTACCTAAACAAAGCAAAAACAACAATAAGGACGGAAATGGATATTGTATGGATGCTGTGCTCTCTTTGTGTGTGTGTGTGTGTGTGTGTGTGTGTGTGTGTGTGTGTGTGTGTGTGTGTGTGTGTGTGTATTCTACTGAAAATTGATTATTTATCAATATGTGGTCTTATTATGTCATCCATGTCAATCGGGTACTTTATGTGTAGGACCCTAAATATCGAAATAGATAGATAGATAGATAGATAGATAGATAGATAGATAGATAGATAGATAGATAGATATAGATAGACAGATAGAAAGAAAGATAGATCGATAGCATCAAGGCACATGCTTCAAGACACCTCTATACATACAATCTTTTTCGAGCATTTAGATACCAACCAGGACAAAAAAACAAACAAACGAACAAACTCTAATATGACAAATGAATACTCGCTTTACTGTTTTCCCCGCTTCTTTCATGAACACAATTATGCTATTGTTTAAGGGAAGGCTAGTAACTGATCAGTGGCAATCAGTGGAAATGCTGGGAGATGATTGTCCCAATCCTTATGGGATTCATTCAAGAGTTCATTGTATATCTATTGTTGTGTGAAAATGATTTGCTTCAGAATGGTCTCATATTCAAGTAATGTGCAGTTTAATGCTTCCAGGTTAGCGTCCCTGGTCAGTGACGGAACATTAATCTGCACATTACTTGAATATGAGACCGTTCTGAAGCAAATCATTTTCACACAACAATAGATATACAATGAGCTCTTGAATGAATCCCATAAGGATTGGAACAATCATCTCCCAGCATTTCCACTGATTCCCACTGATCAGTTACTAGCCTTCCCCTTTAAGAAGTTATACAAAATGTTTCTTCGTTTCTTTAATTTGTCAGGCTGCAATCAAAGCACACATTTCCCTCGGTTTATCCCTCATTTCTTCCTCTCCTGTCAAGTGTGGGACCTACACAAATCAAGCTTTCTTTTTTTTACAGTACGTTCCTCCCACAAACTATTGTTTAAGATCTATCGCACTTAACCGCACAGACAATCTAATTCTTTCTTTTTACCCCCTCCTCCGCTTACGTAGCGTTAACGTCATCCGCCTTCTAACGCGTGTTCATTAATGGGTTGTTTATTCGCTTTCTTTTATTACTGGTACCCATAAATCTTGTTGTTGTTGTTGTTTGTAACTGAATTACTAAGCAGCATTCATTGCTGTCATGTTGTGCTCCTAACTTGCATGCTTTTAGTTTATGTCATTTGTTATGTAAGAAAATATGGAAATCTGAATGTCAAATGAGATGAGATGATAAATGTATATATAGCACACCCTTATTGTTGGTATACTGCAATTTCTCCCGTTTACATAAATGAAATAGTGCTCTGTTTGTACCCTCCCTACATACTATACTTATATAAGAATAAGAAGGATGCTATGAAATGGACATGGATTTTTTTTTTCTGCGTGATTTTACATCATGCATAAATCTTGCTTGTTTTGTCCTTTTCTTCTAATGGTAGGTGATATAAGGAGGTTATGGAATTTTGAAGTTTCACATGTTCTCACCAAAGAAACGCACATTGGAAGAGGCGATGACGTCATCACATTCTAAATTTTCCATTGGTTTGTAGACAAAATATGATTAATTTCATGTTTTGGGGTCGACGGTTCCTCAACTGATCTTCTCCCCCTCAAAGTCATCGCTGCCATACGGGGCTATCTCAAGACTACAACTGATGCGAACAGTTCATCTCATGCGTATTGATGTCGCTTAATCTAAAATAGAAATATTGCTAATATTACTCCTTCATTCACTCAATCAACATACGCACATATTTTGGTTTCATTCCCTTGTGAATATCGAGGGACAAATATAAAGATTATGAATTAGAAACTTCAAAAAAAAAATGGCGACGTGACAAATTTTGATAAAACGTATAACATTAATATAGGTTTGACGCTTATGAATCCAAGATAAGTCGATTATCAAACCTTATCGATATGCCCCATTTTTGTTGCTCGGTGGCGTTTTGATTCACTGTTGAGATATCTTGATTTACTTTCTGAGCTTGCAATGTGAATTTTTTAGGCAGAACCCGTCAAATTAGGAAGTGATGGTGTAAATAAGAAGGATTGTGAAGCGCTCGCATTGCCAGTTTGATCAACGTGTGTCACCTTGGAAACGAATGAATAACAGGTATCAAATGTTACTTTAATACACTCGGTGAAATTAGCGGAAACTGGACATGTAGTTTTCAGAGAGAGAACGTGTAAAAATGTACCTGTGCCGCTTTCTACCTCGGTTGTTAGATTTCGAGCGTTCTGCGTCGTTCGGTGAGCGAGGTAGACTGGAAGCCGCTCGGATGCGAGCAGTGAATGATTACCTATCACTGCCGAGCTGCCCGCATACTCGCTCAAACCCGATCAGTGCTGAATCTCGGGGGAAACAATTAAACGTTGTATTTCTCACACGCTTTCTGGTCATTGGCAAGACTTTCTGAGTCGCCGCATAATACGTGATAATCACAATGTACTCTCCCCTTATGTTTCTTCTTCTTCTTTTTTTCTAAATCTTCATCTGATCTTTCTTTGCAACCAACCATTACCTCTGACGTCCATTTTCTTAACGAGGAAGGCAATGACGTTACGGAAAGTAGAGAAGAAGGATGAAAACTGGTTTAATGACTGCCGTAGCCTCCGACATTAATCTAATGAGGATGCCTACTTTCGCACTTTAGCCTCCCGTTTTGTCGGTGGTTGATGACGCACGCTGCTTACAAATTGACAGGATCCATTCAAAACAAAGATGAATGCGGAGCTGAATCGCATCTCGCACCCGGGCGATAAACAGCGCGCGCTCTTTGGAATACACGTCTATGATAATGCGCTGCTTCGATTTAAAAACAAAAGAAGGAGCGTTTCTTTTTGTGCTATGTCTTAACATTGTGCTCAGTTACTTAAGCAATACAGTTTATCTCTTGCATTGATGTGGCCGTGCACAGATTTGAAGTAGCTCTAATGTAGTGTTGAACTGCCTAAATTATGACTTGTGATAGAATGGCGATCCAATTACATTTTCATTATAATGCCATGCTCAAGATTTTCTGTTTTGTTGAAGCACAATCATAAAATAACACATGTTGATAGTTTAGCCCAAAGGAATAATGTCCAAACAGAGACTTCAACAGTCGAAAGCCCGATTTAGATTACAAGCGACTGGAGCATGGTGCTATGTTAGCTCTGTAACGTAAGCTTTGCACGGGGTCCCGCCGACGTGGTGCCCACTCGGCCTGTCGGCAGGGCCGAGGGGTGGTTCGGGGTGAACGGTCGCAGGTGTATCTTCTTCTGAAGAGTCGGCTCCCTCCGCTACCATCTGTCCGTTGTCATGGTGACGTACCGCATCTCTACGCCAGTACCTGTCACACTACCACGTGAGGTCCTGCCGACACGCCCTTGATGTAACCTCTATCCACATCACATCAGAGACTCGCCTCGACGGCTAGCTTCAGGTACCAATTTGGAGACAATTAAGTGGAAAGATGAAAGAAAAATACAGAAATGTGGCTCCCGATTTCTGCTCTTGGCGAGTGACTGGTTCCGTGTTTACCTCACGCTGCCAAATCACCGGTGGTAATCCGGCAGATCAGGAGTAAATCCATGGGTGGAATCTTGGCGTAGAATCGTGGGATGGATCGGGGCATTTTCACGCGAGTAATGACGGCATTATGGGATATTTTCTTGGCCTGGTGGTGAGATGGTAGGATTGGCTTGATACAAACCACATAAATTGTCTCTTGGGGAAGAGTATGCCTGCGCCTAGCAAAATAAAATGAGAAATCTGAATGCCCGTGGCCTAACGAGATAAACTGCATACAAACAAGGAGATGTCAGACATTCTTTCGGTCTACCGATGAAAACAAAAGTATCTTTCCCATTGTTTCCAAGTTTCGTACCTTAAACAATTAAATTAATCGACTCTTGTATTTTAACGCACTAGTATCAAACTTTTCAGCCGCAATGGCAGGCTCATTTTGCTATCATTAGGTTTATTCATGGTCAGCTCCTATCTTCTGAGATACAGGTAACTGCTGAATGGACTATTGATGACGGTTAGATCGAGCGATTGGACTTAAAAGTTATGTAAACAAATCCATTTTCGTCCTCATTCTGGGCTTCAAATGCGTGTTGTTTTCACGAGAGGATCGGGATGGATATCTGCTTTTAAATAGGTAAAAGAAAAAAAATGAAATATCAGATGAAACGTAGGAGAAGAGAAAGGGAGAGAGAGAGAGGGCATAAGATGGGGAGAGAGAAAACGTTTTACGAGGGCTGAATTGGAGTCGACAACCACTCCGCCGCTGTGACCTGGTCGACCTGGTGTCCCCCGACGGAAAATTGGCTTCAGATGGTGGAGATCGCGGGGATAAAGCGGGGAGAATTGGCGATGAAAGACGCAGCGGCCGCTCATCGTCTTCAGCAACCACTCGTTTCCTCGTCCAGACCGGCCTAGATTCATTTAGCTTTATCCCAAATCAACTCCCGCCCGATCATTTGATCTTTCAGAGGGTTTTAGCGTAAATCGGTCCGGCTCATCCCCGGTATTTGCGCGTGTCATTTTCTTCTCGTTGTTTTGGTTCTTTCTCCGGCACACAATACGATTGTAGGTTTGACAGAGGACGCATCGATGTGTATATATATATATATATATATATATATATATATATATATATATATATATATATATAATATATGTATAGGGCTATATGTGTGAGTGTGTGTGTGTTCATATGTGAGTATGTGTGTGTTTCCAAAAGGACTATGTAGATTATACAAGTGACTAGAGCATGGTACTATATTGATAGTTTGTGAATATGATTACAGAAATCGGATGATTTTCAGTTTTCTTCGATTCAACACTGCGAAGAATAGGAGATAGGAAAATAGGAAGTAAGTTGATCAGGTGGTAGCGACAACAACTCGTAATGGTTGTAATTCGAATCCGTGCATGAAATGCTAATCTCACTGGTCTGACGAGTGAGCATTTGCGCAAGAGCCAGATACCGGATATCTATTTTCTTGAAAAGCTAGAAGATTGTCCACTCCACTGATGAATGTTACTTGCCGTCAATTCTATGTTTCGAGGAATATTCATTCTCGGGTGCGAAACATGGGGAAAATATGTAATTATATTCGTTCTACCAAAAGACTATAAAGGTGAAGTAAGCACAAGACCACAAAAACTGTGACGTCATAATTAAAAGTATATATATATATATATATATATATATATATATATATATATATATATTATATACATTAATAGCAATAGCAATTTTGATCGATGGGTTCTTAAGATTGTTTTGAAATTCTCCTTTAGTCTAATCATCACCATCATCATAATCATTATTTCGCGAGAGATATTTATTGATATTATACATTGTATGTCTCTTCACGTATGACCATGAACTATGAACGACCGTGAATGGCCGCTCCGCTTAGTTAATCATCTTCAATGTTATCCATTTCTTTCTCCATTTGGAAAAAAAAAGAGTAAATAAGAAAAAGATATAAAGAAAGATACAAATCGAGGGCGAGATTGTAGAAAGTCAAGGTATGTTTGACTATGGGGTAGTCTTTGTCTTTAATTGCCTCGAGTGATCCTTTTTCATCTCGACGTGAGCAGGTGCAGACGGCCGAATCTTGCGATGATTGAGCGGGAATATGTCTAAACTTGACCGCCAAAACTCCGCGTAGTATATTTTGGATTCCTCACCCCCACGAACCCACTGAGCATAGCACATTCCGGGCTCCGGCTAGCTCCGTTTGGCGAGGTTCAAGAGCGAGCCGAATTGATAGCACGGCTGCAATAGAAACAATGTGCATTATTGACGTGACTTAGAGACAGACAGAAAGTGTTTTTATTTTTCTACCGTAATCCTACTCCCTCTCATCCCCTTCTTTCAAGTCCAACAATTTATTAGGTCGTTATCAGAGGCCACCATATACTCCCAAACACTGATCTTTTACAGTGCCTCTCTCCTTGAATTATGAGAATCCTGCATGAAGGGTCACTCACTCGTATTCTGTGATGAATTTAAACAAACCTCCGCGTTATCTTGATATTAAAAATTAAAGACAGCACACATGGAATATCACGATGGCTGCCATGTAGACAGATGATTGTCTACGCTGCAATACTTTTTATTCTCTATTGTAATATCAGCTCACAACAATTTCTATTGTCACCGTCAATAACAGCTCCCCAATTTATTATCCTCTCTCTCTGTATACTATGTTAAATAACGAAAAATATTTTTGAAGATGCATATATTTCGGGAGCTTTAATGTCAAATATCTGAAATTGATGGAAATGGATATATCTCTTTTTGCATTAAAACTATTTGTATGTGCATGCCCGACTCACCATTTTAAGGAACTAAACAAAACAAGTGACAAAGATTCTGCAATCTCATATAAAAATTGACTTTTATCTTTTCTAGTCTTTTTGTACAGCAAGGTAAACACAGGATAATATGAGGTATTAGTTTAGAAGTCATCATTAAAAATTGCAAAATTTTTAAAAACATTTCTTTGCACTTTTCATTACTAACAAAATCCACTATCCATTAGTATCACTATTCGAAGCAACATGTTAAATGACAAAAACCACAACATTATGACAATTCAATCAGGATTCGTAATTATCATCATTCCCGTCGTTGTATTCGCTCTGATCTCCTTTGCTACATCTCATTCGAAAGCATCTTGAACACAAACCGCTACACTTCTAACCGCTACAGTTATAGCGTGGATAATAATTTTTCAAAGTCGTAATCATTATTTGCTTCAATCCATGTGACTTATCTACTATTATAATCGACTAGTTTGGTAATGCGTGGCGAGATAGAGAGGGTGTACCAGCCTGGTTCTCGATTCCACGCCAAAATAGTTCTCCCGGAATTTCATTGATGGATCACATGTTGTTGAATAACATGAATGAGCGGCGCTATTCAGTCGGGGCCCAGATAGATGGCTGCCTGTGTCGCATGTCGGTCGGCTTACGGTTGGGATGAGCGACCCCAGGGGATTCTTCGCGGGGACAGAAAAAAAAATCTTGCAATTTCGATGTTTACGTGCCACAAAGGTGACTGTCGAAAGCCGGTTATTTTCATGGGTGCACACGTGCGTTTTTTCTGCATGAATCATTCTTAATTGTTTGTTTGCTTTGATTGCATATTATGTTTGCATGTATGTATATAATATATATAGTACAAACACACACACTCTTTTTTCAATAATCTTTATTCTTCCACATTCAAACATGAAACATAAACATTCCGTGAACACACACAAACACATTCACACACACACACACACACACACACACACACACACACACACACATATATATATATATATATATGTATATATATATATTTATATGTATATATGTATGTATATATATATGTATATATACATGTGTATATATATATGTATATATATATATATATATATATATACATATATATGTAAGTATATGACAAAGTGAAATTAAAGCATTAATTCTGAGCATACTACTGATTAAATTGTAGGGCACTGAACAATGAATTGTTTACATTTATCATTCCACGCAATTTATTCATAATGGGATGTCACTGTTTGACTAAGCAAGTGCAGAAGTAATATCTCTTTTTATCACCTTTCATTTCCTTCATATTTGTACAATTGTATTTGAATGTGTTTGGGAATAACGTTTTTTCTTACTCTCATTCAACAAAAAGAAAATAACATTTTGACATCTTTTGTTCACCATCTTTTGCAACGACGCTAGGTTTTCGTCAAAATGCGCTGCGAAAGTTATGAGCATTTATAAATTGTCTGCCTCGGAAAATGGCCTGCATACTGCGCGATGGTTCTCGCTAGGAGAATTACATCGGAGCACCGAGTTGACATAGAGGGCCCTCGGGAGCCAGCCCCGGCGGAGCACGGGCGAGTTTCGATTACTGACGGTGAATAATGCGTGCGTGGATATCGTTTTTATATTCATGCGATATTAAACACATTATTGGGAATGCATAAGAATTGGAATCGGAAAAATGATTCGCATAGGAGTCTACTTCAGAGGGACTAAATTTATCTACAATTATAATGCAACGCCATGGGAGCAAGAGAGACGAATAAGGCGGGTGAATATGCGCCCGCGAGATAATACATTGACGTGATATCACCCCCATATCATTTCGCAGATTTTCTCTTTGCTCTTTTTAATTCTAGCACTGAAGAATATCTTTTGTTATAAATTCATGATTTCACATATTGTATTTATAGTGCCCACACATGCTCTATAATAATTTCAACAATAATATCATTAATTCTATAGGTTATTCTGCTCTATATCATTCTAATCGCGATAAAAGGTAATCATGACACATAGCAAACATAAGTAATGGCTTTACTATTTCGATTTGAAGAGACTATTTCTATATTTTGAAACTTATATATTTCCTTTATTATACATTGTGATGGATATGCATTCAACTGTAATAAAATATTTCATGTTTCTGCTGAAAATGGAGTAATAACTGAATGAAAAAAAATGAATGAATAATTATATCTACATTCATGGTCACTATTTCTGTCTTATTTCTGACATTGTAATCTTTCTTTGAAACCATTATAGCTTTGTTACTAGTTCTACTCTGCAGATTTTTTTTCTTTAATTTGTTTGTCCTATGCCTATCACTAACGGCTACTATTCTTTTTTCAATAGGGTAACACAATGCAGCCGATATATAGTATATGCATATATATACCATGTAAAGAACTATATACTATGTAAAGAAAAATAGAGAGAGAAAAAAAGAGTGTATGTGAGTGTTAACGTGTGTAAGAGACGAAATGAGGCCGTCTCTATTTGTAATAACGATTATGTTCATTATTCTGCAGTCTAGGTATACAGGTATCAGAAGAGTAATGACCTATGAAACAGCAAATTCATCATTTTGGAATTTGGAGGCGTGGATCGATGTTAGTCTTAAATCATGGAGTATTTCAGAATGGGGATTATTTTAACAACAAACAGAAAGTTAAAGAGCGATAGTGCACGTGGAGTGTTACGGCATGCTATTTGAAATGGAATGTCCTCTTTTAAAGCATATTCAGCTCATGTCCTTCCGTTCACCTCAAATCAGTAATACGTGAGATGCAATATGACGAAGAAAACGTAATCTGGAAAATGGACAATAAAGGCATGTCATTTTCTTACTCTATCAAATAAGACATAGTGCTGATTGAAGTTGATAATAGTCCTATATGTAACTCGCTCATGCATTGTCAATGACTTCTCATCTCTTTCTTCTTCGCCGTGCCTATATGACTTTTCGGTCCGATTCGATTTATGATATTTTGCCCATCATGTATAATGCTCATCTCGTCTAATCCGATTTGAGAGGTTAGAATCTTGAAATCTTGAATTCAGCGCGCATCGCTTTAATCATCATCCGCAGTCAACTGGAGAACTGCAGGTCCAGACATTTGACGATTTACGTTTTCGGGTAATCATGGCTGGAAAGGGTGGAAAAGAAATGATTAAAAAAAAAGGCCCACAAATGAAAAAAAAAAAGAGCGAGAAGGAAAGGAAGAAGAAACATAAGATAATGATGGTGCCAAGAAAAAAAAAAGAGAGATAAAAAACAAACCTCTTCCCAGGTAACTTAATTGTGTATGGCCTGCAACTTGATTTAAATCAATTGAGTTAGATATATCTCTTATCTCTTATACAAGTACAGAAAAAAAAAACAATCTGGGCTCAGCGAGAGGAAAAACAAGAACGATTGTGTAATAGGTCTATTGATGACAATGAACGATACACCGAATTCAATGATGATTGCAAATGTGGCTCCTATAAAAACACAGGAACCATTTAACGGGTAAGAGGAAATAACGATAGGAAAGTGAAACATGAACAGTGGAAAGAAAGAAAGACGACAACGAAAATCATGCATGAAGGCAATTCATTTTCCCTCATCTAGCTGATATCTAGGACATTGTCACGTCCGTAGGCAAGGCTCCACGAAATCTCGACAGGCAGTTGATTGATTTTCTCAGGCAGTACTGGGAAGAAACCAACGCCAACTTTATCAAGGAATTCACTCCTATACTGGGACGACGACAGTGAGGTTTCCTCTCTTGAAGAAATCCCTACACATATATACACAAGTGTTCCTTGTTGTTTGACGGTATATCACTTCAAAACAGACGAAAAAAGGGCGATTTATTGTTATTCTTCTTCTGACATGTTCCTCTCTCATTCCCCTTTAAACACTCTGAGCCATGCCTTCAAAACACACGAGTAAACGAGAACACTTAATGGTATCATTGTATAAGTAATGATAACTTTATTGTCTCAAATGATTTGAACCAAATGACATCGGAATAAAACAACCGCATAAAACAATTAGAATTTGCAAGTCGTTACCAATATAAACATATCGCGAAGAAGAAGAAAAATACGAAAAAAAAGAGAAAAATAGAATTTTGATATGTGCGTGTGACTTGCGTAATTTGGAATGCATAGGATAAGGATGACTTGCTCAATTTCAAATCGTTTGCACATAACATATCCCATCCCATCGCCCTTTAACACAACGCTAGCTCCGACAAGGAGAACGGGGCTGATAATATGAAATTAAATGGAGGTGACCCGGGTTCAAGCTCGTAATAACGCCATCTACCGTTGACTTTCATGCATGCGTGCGTGAGTGTTCGCGTGTATGTGTGCGTGTGTGTTATTTCGGATGGTGTGTGTAATATTATTTAATGTTATTCTCCCTCGACCTATAATTCATCTTTACATACATTCTGTGATTCCGTGTAAATCAAGGAATATCTATTGCTGTGTATATTATAAGTATTCTGTGATTTCCATACTGCAAGATGACATCTCAAGAAAAAAGTAAAAAATGATCTCGTTCGTTCTAAAACATTTGGCATGTGTGTGTGACTGTTTCGTTATATGATATTCTATGCACAATTTCTCTATGATTACATTTTCTTAACCCGAATTGTTTTGTGGGAGTTATTATTGTCTTTGGTAATTATCACATCGCTTCTATGGTTTTGCATATTACAAGCTTAACACAAAAGCAAATGGAAATTAAGACTGTGTCTGTGTGTGTGTTTCTGAGCGAGTGAACACACGCACTATTGAAACATGAGTAAACGTAACAAACAAGATTTTTTTTTCGAGCATTTCTACAAATAATGCACACATGAGAGTGCGTTAGTGGGGATGCGCAGCGCATTCGAGGGTATTTACAATGGTGAAACATGCACGAGGCGCAGCCGAGTGCTTGTTGCACGGCATTGTGAATACCCGAAAGTGACCTGCATCTCCACTGACGTCACGAACGTAAACCTGTGCATTATTTGTTTTATGAAATGAAATATGTACCTTCATGGGGTGAATACCAGTCAGCTACTAGTATAGATCTCGCTCAAAAGCCACAGAAATAAAGGATTGAGAGAGCGCACTATTCGTTTGTAACAACTCTGTGCCACTGCTAAAGCATGCGTTGTGACGTCAGTGCATGAGCGTGCAGTTACTAGTACTCTGTATGCTTTTTCGATAATAGTGGAATTCACACGTATACTCGAATTAGTGGGATATAAATATCAAGATTTGCATCGCGATCGTTATCCCGCTATTTTGTACGTATGAATGCGGCTAATGTGCCATAATAGATAACACGCCGTGCTGTTATGCTTTTTGGTTGTACATTTTTGGCTCGTCCGTGCATGTTAGTAAGAAAATAAACAGCTCACACGTGACTAATTCCAGCGCTTCTCATTGGCTACATTCTTGGATCCATTTAATTAACCTGTTTAAAGCCATTTCAACACATCCTCTATGAACTCTGCATTTTTCAAGATACCTACTGATTTTTCAATTTAAAGTTTTTGCTTGATATTCTTAGCGGCCTTTGTCCTGGCTGGCGATATCCATTATGGCATTTATTTTTCGCGCTATAATTATATAAAGAATCATACACGGGGGTTGGCGAATTGTTTCTAAAGTTATTTCACGCCAAAAAAAGAGCTGAGAGAAACACTAACATCCTAATGTGTGTATATAGGCTACAAATGTAACATTATGAGCTCCTCCAGGTCTTAAAAGCAGCTCACGTAAAAATGATTCGCTGAAAGCCATCTATATGGCATGATCTTTGTAACAAAACACACCCCCCCCCAAAAAAAAAAAAAAAAATCACCGAAATCGAATGAACTCTTCCCCGCGTCGCTTAAAGCCGCGAACTTTTCTTCGTTTTATGACGGTCCCTTGACCATGACCCTGCCCCTCCTGTCTCACTGACACATCATATCGCAATAACAGACTTGTAGTGGGAAGAGTGGAAACAGGCACTGGGGAATCTTCGTCAACTCTGTCCTTGGGAGTTTGCTCGACACATCCTCACCCAACCATATTTTTGTTTGTCTGCTATCGACACCCTTATTTTGTCTTTGTTTTGTTCTCTATTTCTTCTCGTCATCCATCGCGTATCGTCTGAAGTTATACTGTAAACAATACTGGTAAACATGTGAACAAAACACGCAATTGTTTTATCGATGAGTTTTGGCTCGGGGCATGAACTCCGGTATGAGAAAAATAAAATCCCGTTGGCACAAGCATTGCGAAGAGCTGTTTGTGAAAGTTATCAATTTGAATCTGACTTGTATCAAGACACGCATAATACGTATGCATAGAATACACCTTATTCTACGACAATATTTCCGTACAAGCATATTCTAACACTTAGTTGTCCTTCGGCACGTTTATATCGTGCTGTTATTTCATAGAATGAAATTTGCGTAACTAGCCATGGCTATTCAATGAATGACTGATAAGCAAACAAGCATCTGACAAATTGCCCTTCATCGACGTAAATATAAGCACCGATTATTCAAAAATGTTTTAGTCGTAACCATGATAAAAAAAGATAATAATGAGCGTAGGGCCTATATGATCGAGTTGGACTCAACCATATCATGATTATTAGACAGACGTCGTATAAATCCACTAGACTACTACGTATCTATTAAAATAAACGAGTATGTACGCCCATGATTTTTTATCATGGCTACTGCTAAAACACTGAATAATCGATGCTTAGTTACGGCAATGAAGGGGCTTTGTCAATCATTTGCAATAACAACAACTAGATGTAATAATTCATTAAAGGACAAGTCCACCTTTATATAGATGTAGATTGAGTGAATGCAGCAATATTAGTAGAACATATCAGTGAAAGTTTGGTGGAAATCGGACAATCCGTTCAAAAGTTATGAATTTTTAAAGTATCTGCGTAGTCACTGCTGAATGAGAAGACTACTACAGTGTATGATGTCATATGCGTACAACCATATAAAGAAAATAAAAAGAGAATTTCACAAAACTTTACTTTTTGAATAAAGTGCACATTTCTTCGACTTGTTACTGACATATGTTAAGGGTAATATTATTCCCCCTACCTTCTGAAAGAGAGAATTCAAATGTTCTTTTGTTATGCGAGAAAAGTGAAAAAATGTTGAATTTTCTTTATTCTTTCTTTATATCGTTGTACTCATGTGACATCACAAGCTATAGTAGTCTTCTCATCCAGCCTTGAGTGAGCAGAAACTTCAAAAATTCATAACTTTTTAACGGATTGTCCGATTTTGCTCAAACTCTCACTGATGTGTTCTACTAATATTGCTGCATTCACTCAACCAACATGTCTACGAAGGTGAATTTGTCCTTTAATTTGAATAGCATACATGTGGTTATACAGGACCATGAGGGACACAATCGAAATGTGGTGTTGGTTATCGTTTAGGCGGGAAGCAGAAAAAAAGTCAGCCAACTCTATTAAAGAATACTAATCTTTAAAAAAAAATGTAGGTTTGAGGGAGTACACCGTAAAGGCGTCATTATGCGAAATGGTTTGTGTAGCGGTCATGTTATTAGAAAAAGAAATAATTTATGAAAAAGAAAATAGGCCGGTTTCAAAGAAATCAGTTTTGAAAATAGTTGTTGTTCAAGGTACAATATATGTCACTACACATCGCTGTTTGATATGAATATGAAAAGAAATCCACCTTCTTCTGTCACTGACTATGTCAGCGGGTCGCTAGTCTCAATGGGATACCACTGACGAATTTGTGACCACAAAGTGTTACCCAATGTAATTTTTGCCCTTAAAAATTTTAAGGCAAAGAAACATAATCGAAGGGCTGTATTTCATCTTTGAACAGTCGAGTGTGTCAAGGCGTGTCAATATTTCTAAAATTCATTTTCAATTGCTAATCATCGTGATAAAGTGACAACGATCGTGGCCAAATTTGTTGATTACGAGTAAGCTTTTTATTGAGGTCTTTTCTATTATCTCTTAATGATTATATATAAACGGTAATCTTGACTTATGTAATTATCCTCTATTCATTTGGTAATTCATTCATGTGAATAATAATTTGATTTATTTAATAATTCATTTGTTTGTTTTTCAATTGATTCATTCATTCTTTGAACGTTTTATCTATCTATCTATCCATCTGCCTATATATCTCTTTCTTTATTCATTGATTTCCATAGTTGTACTACGAGACACTCGTTATGTAAGTGAAAGAAATTCTTTCATCACTCGCTGCGAGGGTCCGTGAAACATTGTAACGCGCCGGGAAGTTTCGCGTTGTTTTTTCATGTACCTATACATACCTTTTCTTCCGTGTCATGACGCTGAAATTCCGGACTACTCAGATTGCTACTCGATGTCTCCAAGTGGACCATCGACTTTCAAATGACGTCACAGGGCTGTTCATCCTTTTCATGTCGTGTACACAGTGACTGACCCTTGCATCCACGAAAGGGAATGAAATATAAGATAACTTTAACTTCCAAGCGGAGAATGGTTGTGATGTTTGAACCAGGTGTAGCAGAAATAATGAAAATAAATTGAACTGAACTGAACTGACAATGCAAAATGTAGTTAATGTTGCCGTAATTGTAAGGTATATGAGTTCTTATCAGAAGCAGGAAATTATTTTTCATCATCTTTAAAGAAAGTGTAAAGGATCACTCTGGATATGGAGCCTAAAATTGCACGCTCGAACTATAAACAGTAGACTAGACACCAATGAAAATAGTGTTTGAAAATATAATTTGATACACCGTTGTTTTACTGAAGACAAAGCACTTTTCACAATCTTTTAATGCATTTAAAACGATTGTCTTTTATCGAGAGGCTATCAATATTCTCAGTGTTTCAAAGAAACAAACGCGGTTCACATATTATATGGATTTATATGCAGCATTGTCTGGTACCGATACATGAAGTATAAAGTGCAGGGGAAAAACAAACTCGTCTGTGAACCAGATTTTGATGAGTGTAGTTACTTTTATCCTAAACATTACATAGGCAGCGCCGAAATATTACAGGGAGCATCGAAAGTCGCTCGAATTTGTGTGGGATAACGGAGTTGAATGAGCGCCCTGTTTGGATGAGGGTAGCAACCTTTGAAGGACAAGCGGGGTGAGGTCATTCGAAACTTCTTCACGTATGCAAGATATTCATCTGCACTAGTTTCATTCTGCCGTGGGGATGCAACAACATAATAAAATCAAAATGGTTCAACAAGCAAAAAATACAAAAGTAACCACAAACACAATAATCAACAAGAAAGCAAATGTAATCAAACCACTGACAAATTTATATGGAAGGTATTATATATTCCCAGATACTTGGATGTTGAACCTCTTGATATAATGTACGCCAAAGATATTGTTTTCCTGAGAAAACGGGAAATAACGACAATGCAGAACTTTGTAGATCACGCTGTGACGAAAGAGCGTCGTTCTAAAATCGAACTAAGCCGTGTCAAAATTATAGTAATTTAGAGTGATTCATTGTGATTGCAATTTCCCATGATTGATGGCGACTCAGCTCCAGGGAAATTTGTGAACAAATTAGATTGATTCATGTCTGCGTTTTGATACTTCTCTGCATCATGTTTGTCCCGCGAACATAAAAAAAGGCCTCTTCGTGTCAGACGTCACAATCAACAAAGGGAAAAAGGAATCGTCCAACCAGAAATCATGTAGGACAATCAGCTGCAACGGATTTATCTTAGTGTTCGGAAAGTCGAATTGCTCCTTTCTATACGAGCTCGATTGAAGAGATGGATTTAGAAAATTAATGAGAAAGTCTGCCTCACCTGATATCGACTCAAATGCAGTCCATGCCCCTTCCCCATATTTCAAAAGATGACGGCTGTAGAAGAGAGATAATATTATCTTGATGTCGACTTACGAGGCGTTCAACTCACGTATGTAATCAAACATGGCGTACACGAACCAGCAAAGTTAGGAAAGTAACAATAGAAACATTTTTTTTCTTGAAAAAAAATCAGTTATAAAGATACCTCTTATCTAATAACTTTATACAATTCAGATATTGTCTTCTTTGCAATCAACACTTGACTTTGTTTTATCCCAGAGAGTTAACACATTTGGAAATGACGAGAAATAAATGACAGATGATATAGATGATATAAATCTTTGTAGAAAATGATGACAAGGTGATGATCCATCCGACAAGTGGTATCAGGAATATCAATTGGGGACGAACAAGACTAACACTCAAGATCAAAAGGGAATTTTTGAACGTTTCTGAATGTGACTAGTTTGATTAGTAAAGTTGTCATTAACACCAAATAGCATTTAAACGTCCAAGCAAGAGGGTAAAATTCAATCATCCTTTGATATATCACAGTGGCGTCACGTTGTGTGTATATCCCTGAACACAGGTACCTTTGACAGTAAACTTGACTCGGCCAAAAATCAATCAACATAGGTAGACCTTCCACGTCTCAGTGACTGGTGTGAGTGAATAAGATAGTGATGATGATAACCATGATTATATTATTATATGGACTTGTTTACAGGGAGCACAATCTTCAATGGAAGCACTTTTCTCTCAAGGGGCGCTACCATAATCATCATGAACTAAGCATTGCCAGGTTTTCCTCATTCATGATACCACCTGCGTCACAAGAGACCAGTGAGTAAAACATATTATGCAAGGACGTACGCCTCGTGCAGGTCTTGAACCGAGACTATTGTCTTCATTATTCTAGAGACTAATTAGCGCCGCTTCCACTAGGATAATTATCTTATGCCTCACAAGATGACGTCATATGATGAACTTGGTAATATTAATCAAAAAATTCTCTGAGAAAAGCATGGTAAACTACTTAGCTCACAAAACGTGATCAACTAAAAAGACAGATAGTAATAAATCAATTTGATTGGTATAGTACATGAGAACTTCATGTTAAATAAGTTGTCTTCCCATCTGGCTGAATAAAGAAGGCATGGATGTTACTAGTAATCAAATAGAATCATATATGTATCTCTTTTAGAATATAGTTGGGGTTTTTAAAGTTAAATGGGACGTTTCCGTAGAACAATAACATTTTCTGGGTGCCATAAGCTATTCAGTATTTTTAACTCAGCGTAACGCGAACTTTGTTTTTCCAAATTATGTTCTATTATAGGAAACAAGTGATAGATTTGTATTTAAATTGGACTGAAGTGAACTTACACTATAAGTTGTGTATGCTAAGGCTATGTTCTATTATAACAAACAGATAGATTTGGATTAAATTAGTATCCTAAATGATAAAGATTTAAAAAAAAATACTGAATTATACATTTGAAAACGACATCATTGAAATAGTCCTTAGCTTTATTGGAAATTGAACAATCACATCAGACTGAAAATGCAAACCAACGATCTAACCGTATCCAATTCAAACTTTATAGAAATCCATATGTGTAAATGAATAGGAACCTCCCAAAATACTCTTATATATCTTTTCTCAATTATTATGTGACCAGATGATTTGGGGCTCAAGCTTCCCGGTCGTGACTCAGTCTTATACCACATAAGCAACAGGAGCATATAGGCACCCCTATTCTGTTTCCGATTAATTAGCTTAAACTAAAATCATATTTTCAATAATAGACGATATCAACGTTCTACGAGCAACGTTATTCTGTACAAATTCAAGTATATCTTCATTTAGTTTTGTAATCCCTGTTTAGATTTAAAAAGTCACATCCAAATTTATCGAAGTGCGAAGGGCTTATAAATGCTATCTATCAAATATCCCGAACCTCATTTATCCCAACCTGCGACTCATGTTATCTCATTTTAAATGTTATTTCACTGAGAAACAATGTTATATGAATTCATTCGTAATGTTGACATTTCAATCAAAAAGGATTTACCTCGACTGGCGTCACTGCTTATATATCTTTTTAAGATCATATACAAAGTATATTCGTCAATATTGTTGTGCTTAATATTATCTGTTTCAACGACGACTTTACTTGAATGACACCTGCTGGTTATTCATCTATTTTGTATCATTAAGAAAAACAGTGCGGTACATTTAAGTCAATCATTCATCTATTTTCATGTATTTCCACTATTCTGTACTCAATAACTTCGTTCAATAGGTTCTCTGTTATATCCTTGTATGAAAAAGAAATGCAGAAATTAAATCAAATCAAATCGAATCAATTCAAATCAAATTTGCGTTAGCTCCTCATATATCAACATTACATGCCTCGTATTTGCCTTGTACCTCTATAAGCGTTATATGCATACATACACACACACCCACACACACACACACACACGCAAACACACACCCACACACACACACACGCACACACACACAAACACACACACACACACACACACACACACACACATATATATATATATATATATATATATATATATACATATACATAAGTTATGTATGATACTTTCTGTTATGATGTAAATGAATTAATTGAAATGAAATGGAAAAAGATCAAAAACTTTTAATTCGAGCACCGGAACGAAAAAAGAAATTGTATACACAGGATGGAGTCAAGTGCGAAACTCAAGAATATGTTAAAACAAGACAAAATGAAAATCATATCCCTAACCAGCTTTGGGAACGCTCTGAGGTCGGGCAAAATTAGATAGTCATGACAAGCCTTTTCTTTAGCCACAAGAAGCGGACAGGTGAGAGGTTAAGATTCAAGGGACATCAGGACAGGGTGTAGGATGACAATGTCGAAGGGGAGAACTCAAAGAAAGAAGAGGAAAATGGCGAGTAAAGACAAGTTGTCAACACGAGGTTTGCTCCTTGTCAACGAGACAAAGTTTTACAGCTTGTAATTCTAATGTCATTCTGCAACGAAGGAAGCCTCAAACAGAAATCTGGCACCTCCCTAAGTATGACGAGAGACCGCAAAAAACGCTTCTTCTTCTTTTTCCTTTCTTTCTTTTCTTTTTCTTGCGCAAAAATCCTTCCGTTGATTACAGTGAAAACGAAAACCATAGTCACGACTTGAAGACACTGGGGAAACATTTCGGGCAAATGCAGTCGACTGCTTCAAATCCCTCGAAGAATTCAAATGTTTCCGCTCGGCGTGCTCCCGTTCAGCCCGCGTTTCCGCACTCCACCGAAGCTTGGGTGGAGCAGAAAATATCGAACCGTAGCACGGAGCAGAATGCCCTGTACTGAATTTCAATTCTTTCTTTTTTCTTTTTTTTATGGTTTTTCTCCTTAGAAGTGTGACACTCTCTTGGCAAAAGGTTAACCGTGAATCTGAAATTCATTTTCCCCTTTGTCATGCATTATTTTATTGATTGTTCTTCTCTTGAAAATTTTACTGCAGACGTTTAGTTCTGAGTTCTCTCAACCATGATTGTGGATTTCCCCTTTTTTATGTGGGGGTGGGGGTGGGGGGGGGGGTGGGGGTGGGCAATAGGAAAGTACGCCAACAGAAGTAATCTCAAATGACCTGCTACGTTTTGGTGTGTATTACTGCAGGTAATTAGTCATGTAACAGTACAATGTTATTCGGCCGAATTGTGTAATAGCCAGTTCTATACTGGAAAATGAAGTAAGATTTGCACTTCTAAAATTTATTCATTTATGAATGAATGAAAACGTTAAAATACTATTGGTTGAAGATTGCAGTCATCGTCAAGTAATTTCGGCAAGTCTGCTTTCTCACAAACCTATCATCATGTAATTTTAATCGCTGTTTGCTCCCGAAGTATAAGTTGCCTCCAGCTCCCCGAAGATATGGTCGATTATACTTGCTTCATGCGAGTTTTGTGATTGATTACAGTCTAACTGAAAGTCATCGCTTGTCGAATTCGATTCTCACATGCACTCTTACGTAATTCACGCAATATTGTTATACTTCCAAAACCTAGAACAAATTTTACGATATTTGGATGCATTTATTCCAGTGTTAACATATTCAATAACCTCCCCGAAAATGTAAGAATGATAAGTAATTTGAAAGCTTTTGAAAGAATGTTAGAGTATGTGTTATAGTGTGGATTTCATAACTATGTTTGAGCTAATTTGTCTGAACTTACGTGGACTTGTTTGTGTCACCCTCTTTTGTAGCGTTTGTGTTTAGTGGTTACGTCTATATTCCTCTTCTTTTTTTTTTTTGTTCTTGGTATTTTGTTTCTGCTACGTTGTAATGCATTTCACTATTTTATGCTTGTTGTTGTTTTTATTTTTTATGGTTCTTATTGTTAATTTGCATTGATTGATTTGTTAACTGTTGTGTTGTGTTGTTTGTTTGTTTTTGTTTGTTGCTGTAACACTGTATTCACGGCCTCTCTGAAAAACAGCCTCACCTGGCTGATCGAGGGCATTTAATCCCGTGATTAAATAAATAAACAAACAAACAAACAAACAAACAAACAACCAAACAAACAAACACCTTTCCCCCTTCAATTTCTACTACGAGTATCTTTCTTGCACAAACATACTTCGTGAGTTACTAACGTTTACCTCCAGACTTCTGTGCCTAGGGAGATACCCTCTTTCCATTAGTGTAGTTATCAAAACTGGTTTCAGGAATCTACAGTGAAACGTCGACGTTTATTTTTGTTAAACCAATAATCATCTATTTGTATGCACGTAACCTAAGTTCATTGGCAACTCACTTCATCCAGCACACATGGAACTATTGGTTGATTGTTTATTTCACATGTGGATTAGTTGGTTAGTGCCCATCGATTGGTTGTAACCTCCTACGCGTTGTAATCTCCTTGGTTACCTTAATGTCATAGTTCTAAGGTCAAAAAGGCAAACTGTTTAGCAGCCCACATCACACATCCTTTGGAAGTTAATGGTTGTGACCTAGCAGGCAATTCATGCCAAGGTGATTATGTACTAATCTAACATCTAAGCCGCTCATAATTGATTTGATTTATCGTTAATTAACTTGATTTACTTTTTAATGATATCTTTAAACTGTATAACAACTAGATCTGAGGCCATTACCCTCATCAAACGTTCGCTCATGATGATAGTCTCCTGCATTTCTATCATATTTAGAGTTGCTTAATTTTTCTTTTAAACGACAGGTACACGTAATTTTAAAATTTGAGTATGCGTAAGATAACACCTGCTCGGGTTTTTATTTCATTTTGCATTATCACTGAATAATGTCGCAAAATTTTAGTTAATCTGTTTAATCTCAGCTGTTATATCCAAACAAAACTCAATAAATTTGTTCAATTGCCTTTGTGTTACGTTAATGTATGAAAAAGGAAGGCAAAAAATAAAATAAATAAATAAATCTATCACTTCATAAATCTCTTTCTCTCTTTATATATACCTATATATATATATATATATATATATATATATATATATATCACTTTTGGGGCAGAAGTTCAGACTTTGTTTAATTTTTTATGTTGATCATGGCAGATGTGGCCATTTTGTGTCTGAGCTTCCTATGACCATGAACGCAGGTCGGTTTTTTTTAATGAATGTAACAAAACATTGACCGACTTGGAAGTGTCTTGAAGCCATACGAAAAAAACAACAACAACTAATGACTTGGGTTCTTCCTCACCTTAGCGAAAGGAAAGTACAATCTATGGAGCATTACAACAATCACGTCATGCAAAAGTTATCGTCTGCCCCACAGAATATCAGAAATGTGCCGACGGTTAGGCGCCAAGACTTAAGTCTCATCCAGATGGTTGGTTATGGAAACATAAATCATCTCCCCATACAACTGTCTTTGTCAACTTATATTGCTCCGGGAAAGCATACCATAATCTCGCAACATAGTGCATAAAACTGGGTTGAGAGGAAAGAGAGAGGGAGAGTGAGAGAGAAAGAACTATCGCCCAAAGAAAACGCAAGTCATCTACTCAGCGAATTATTCCTCCCGTTACTGCAAAATTATTCCTTACTCGTCTTACTGGGACTTTGACCAAGGAATCGTGCGATGGTCTCAGCTCGGCTAGCAAGAAGGAAAGTCCTTTGTTCCCGCCCTGTGAGATGAAAAGAAGAAACGGGAGAAAACGAGTTCAATTTCTTCTGAGGAGAAGCGATTTAGAGCCGAGGTTGTCCTGGTTAATGGTGCGTACGTGTGTATAACGATGTTTAAGGCGGTACAGTGCAAAGGGCGGGAATGATGGTGTGGCTAATTACAAGAAATTTGTCGTTTGGCGTGTTAGTGGTCGTTACAAACTTGACAAATCGCGAAAGGATCCGCTTCCTGTAACAACTGATATCGAGGGGAAAAAAGGGTAATAGTTCACATGCATATATCCATTTCATTTCTTTCGATGCTTATTTATGTCTATCACATCATGTCCTTTGTTACACATACATTGTTGTATTATATATAAAAACACAAATATACATGCGCCGCGCGCGCACGCACGCACACACACACACACATACACATACACACACAAACTCACACATTCACATATATATCATGTATATAATTGTCTGGACGACTCGTTTAAGGTTGAGCGACTGCCCCGAATAAAAGACCATCGAGTCAGCCGATTATTTCACAAACCTAAATACTTGGGCCTACAAATATCATCGGAACACAATTAACTATCACTAAAAAGCTCCATACACACAATGCCGACATTTTGTTAGAATCAATTTTTGTAAATTTGTGAATTTTCAAAATTCACTAGAACCTTTAAACCATATAGCTTGTGGGTTTTTCAATTCCTCATATCATTTACTCAGTGTTAGTGTACAGATATTGGAAAATGTTACATGCCTCATCATTCTGCTAGTCGTCCTCCAATACCACCACCGTTCTAGCTCGGAGTACAGGACAAGTTCACCTTCATAGACATGTGGGTTGAGTGAATGCAGCAATATTACTAGAACACATCAGTGAGAGTTTGAGCAAAATCGGACAATCCGTTAAAAAGTTATGAATTTTTGAAGTTTCTGCTCAGTCACGGCTGGATGAAAAGACTACTATAGCTTGTGATGTCACATGAGTACAACGATATAAAGAAAAAATAAAGAAAATTCAACATATTTCCATTTTTCTCGCATAACAAAAGAACACTCGACTTCTCTCTTTCAGAAGGCAGGGGGAATGATATTACCCTTAACATACGTCAGTAGCAAGTCGAAGAAATGTGCACTTTATTCAAAAGTAAAGTTTTGTGAAATTCTCTTTTTATTTTCCTTATATAGTTGTACGCATGTGACATCATACACTGTAGTAGTCTTCTCTTCCAGCAGTGACTGCGCAGATACTTAAAATATTCGTAACTTTTGAACGGATTGTCCAATTTTCCTCAAACTTTCACTGATGTGTTCTACTAATATTGCTGCATTCTCTCAATCCTTGGTGTGATGTGATCACAGTGTGCTTATCGTTGTGGTGGACTTCATGATAATTATTTTGTCCTGGCAATATTTCCTGAGCTAACTTGATGCTGAGTATTTTTTCTTTGTTGTATATACAACTATTTTTCATGAATGTGAAAATGACTTAAAAAAAACCCTGGCTACGGGATATGAGCTTAAATTCATAGAGGTTTTATTTTCCTCCAGTAAGATGAAGTTTATGAAATGTTTGTATGTTGTGCAAAGATACGATGAGAAATGTATCCCGATTAACCGATGTCTCCTCCTGTGTAAGGGAGCGAAATAACGCGCTTGGAAAATGTTGCCATGATTTTTTTTTCCTGTTAAACCATTGACCCCGTCTATCCGAGTCCCGATTTAACGGCGGCGACCATAGAACTTATACTTCTAGAATGTTGTGAAAGACCACCAAATCACAGTTATCAGAATAAATGACTCATGGAATGAGAAAGAGAGAGAGATATGAAAGGGGAGAAAAAGATAGATGGATAAAGGTACACTGTATAAACAAAGAATCATGCTTTTAAGAGTTTGGATATAACAAAACCCTGTTGTGACGAGGTGATTTTGCTGCTCCCAGTTTTCTTTGAATGACTAAGGACCTGATGGAGCGAAGCGATATTGTGGTCCTTGAGAACCTCATTATAACTTAGTTCCACTCGATACAGTACTGGTATTATTCATGTTTATAAAACACTGGTATTGTAAGCTGCTATCATTATTTTTCTGCCTTTTTAGTATAATCATGTACTTGAATTCTGTAAATTTTGTTTAATGTTGCCTAATAATATCTGAATTGCGCCATTGTCATATTTGATACCATGCATTCTTACTTGTTTGTCTGTGTGTTTTTTATACAAATTTTGTAAACCAATTATGAAAGTGGACATAAATGAAATGGAAATGAAATGAAAGATACATTACGGTATGGTATGTCATTAGTCTCAAAGGCTGCTCGCATACATACAGATCTGTTAGCATCCGATTCATCAATCAGATTTACGATAGCGTGTGTACACTTTGAATTCCCCACATCTACCCATGGATCTGTTGTAGCCCCGTGATCTAATCATCCGATAAACCTACCACAATGATTACGCGACACCAGAGAACTGCAGGCGTTGGGCGTAAACGCATTATTGCAACCGCAAGTGACATGTGCGCCATCAACCACTTGTCCAACGTTTGGCAGGCATTGATTGTCGAAAAAAATCGTCAACGATTGCCGCACTCACAATTTCCACCTTCCCAGCAATGTGCCTACCCGTTAAGACACTCCAGCCTTCCGCTAAGTAGGCATAAATAGTTTGCCAGACAACTTAGCCGATGACATTGATATTCAGTGTCCCGAAATGAAGGTGCTTAAGTGGCGGTGAAATGCGATGTAGGAAGATGAGAGCCGTAAGAATGGCGGGAAAAGAGGGAAACGTCCTAAGTAAGAAATCAAGAATGAGAGGTGAGATGAGGAGAGAATCAGACTTGGAAACAATAATGGAGTAAGGAGAGATCGGATGGAATACGAGGCGATAAAAAGAGAATGCTGCAGAAAGACATAAAGGAAACCAAATGCCGATATCATAGAATGGAGGGAGATGATTTGTGTGGTAGGAATGGAAATGAAGGGCCATCGTACAAACCTGCCAATGAATATGAAAATTATGCACTCATACACACACACACACACACACACACACACACACACACACACACACTAATCGGAGTATTTGTGTATATATCTATAATTTAGATATATGTCATATCTATATGTACACATGTGTATATATATAAGATCACAAATAGATAGATAAATGACAAATACATTTATAGATATATAAAACATACAAATAATTTTACATACTTATACATATATACCTACACAAATATAACTAATTCATACATACACACATACATGAAGACCTAGGTGAATACATACCCAATATACCTATTACATTGCACTTGAATATTTTCTGCACTTAGATATCTTTCTAATTAATATCATTTACGTCGCAACTAAATTATTCACAATGATCCCATGTGCATGTGTGTGTATGGGTGTATGGATGTGTGTACGGCTTTTTATCAGTACTTGACTTGCATTAGTGTGCGACATTTTTTATTTCATGGGTCAAAACAATGGAAGCTGGATTTACCCTTAGAAATCCCTGGGCTCCATAATACATACTTCTTTAGTCATTTCAGTTTTCATTGCAATTTCTCTCTTCTCTACTTTTTTTTTAGGGGACTGTTGCCATGGGACCGTGGGATGAGGTCATCGCAAGCGAAATAAGGTTCATAATTTTAAAGGTTCTTTTGTACGCACCTTTTTTCCTGTTTCCTAATTAACCAACCTTCGGAATAACGAACCCCACATTTTCAGATTATTGAACCTTCGGAATGAGGTACTTTATTTCATTTTCGAAATCACGGATGTTCAGGATAACAAACCTTCAGAACAACTAACCTTATTTCACTTTCGGAATTCCGAACATTCGGAATAACGAACCTTCGGCATAACGCCACAAATGTTCGGATTAACGAACCAATTCTCATTTTTGGATTAACAAACGCCTAGTTATACGGACTTTGTGTATTTCGGAATAACGAGCATTATTTCACTTTTATTTTTCAACGAACTCTCGAAATAACGAACATCACCTAATTTGATGATGATGTGTGGTAGATGAAATGTCTCACACCGGCACGATCCATTTTACATTCCTTTCCACGACGCATTGGAAATGTATTTGTTTATTTGTTTGTTAATGTTTGTATTTGTATTAAGTTGTTTGTCTTGTGTGTTACCATCTGTATGTGTGTGTGTGTGTTTGTGTGTGTGTGGGTTAAATGAAAGAGCGGAGTTCAAAATATACTCAATACTAAAGTGATTTGCTCGTGAATGCAATTGGCAGTTATTGGAAATGCAAATCCCTAATGTCTATAAGAATTCACAATTTAGTGATAAAGTTTATCATACTATAAAGGGTAGATATTGCAGTGGTTTTATTCCTGTCAATTGCATTTCTGCTCAAACCTATCTGACTACGTGCTGATTTGCTCTGTTTGGCATCTTTTTCCAAACATACCCTTCTCTTTGCGCTTATCCAGTGCTTTGTAAATTTTGATATTCTTTTCCTTCCTTTTTTAGATTCCATATCAAACATTGTCTCTCACATTGACCAAATACTTTCTTGATTTTGTGTTGTCTACTTTATGACACGACTTGTTTTTATCGAGGTTTCGCCGCATTACATTCGAGGATGTAATTGAAACATTTTCCTTAGGTACTTTTGATACATTTATATAACATGACGCACTTGGAGATGTATAGATGTGAACTAAATATCAAATCAAATGTAGCCGATATTCATAGCAAACATCTAACTATATCAGGCCATCTTATCGTTGACACTAGTTACCTGAAAACATGAATATCGACAAACGATGGAATGGATCACATCATAAACTCATTGAAATCTTACTAGTGATAATGCCGATTCACTTACTACAAGATTGCAAAAGGGCAAAGACGCATTCCGGGGAAATTGCCCTTATACTTGCACTTTGTGAACTTGTTCTCCTTTTGTAATAGCAGGGGAAAAGAAAAGGATATACACCCCCCCCCCCCCCAAAAAAAAAAAAATGATAATGATAAGGGAGAGAAGGAAGGTGAGTCGGGTCTACTGAGATGCGTGCGCAGCGACCGTGACATGTTATGGGCCAACCTCTGTTGCTCTCTTACACGGTTTGTGGGTGAGAAAAACCTGATCTTATTGCTTGTTGCTGAGTGACTAGGCACATAGAACGAAAGAGGCGGGAAAAACAAACGCATTCGAAAAGGTGTCCATCTTATACAGCATTCCAGCATGAATAGGGGGACAAAAAATTAAACGTGTTTCATATCATTAACCCCAATAATTCATTCTTTTTGAGTTGTTAATTGAAATATGGAAAGACTCATTATGACGTCTTGACATACACACAGAACAATCATGTATCTCACCCAGTTTCTCCACTTGTTGAATTTCACCACTAGTGAGCGCAGGTATATAGGCATTAAGGTGTAGTAATGGTACATGAAAGGTATTTGGGGATTAACATTAGAGTTATATGTGTACATATCTAAGCTTAATGGAAATCTAATTCACATTAATCTTGTAATCCTCATGGCAATCATCTGTCACACAGTGTGCAAAGAGAGAGGATTAAAAGGGAAATCACCGTGCTCAGGCGCGAGTATAGCTTATCTTATAGGTATGTGCAGGGAGGTGACTCTCCTCCCTGGTATGTGTGTGTGTGTGTGTGTGTGAGGGAGAGGACAGAGAGAGAGAGAGAGAGAGAGAGAGAGAGAGAGAGAGAGATCTATTTATTCCACCTCAAAGTTGACGTGAAAGTCCATATCAGTTGCATATAGCAAACATTGCATCATTATCATTGGCACATAATTTGTAGTATGAAAAGAAATAAAACGAAATGAAATAAAATTTATTCATCGAACAACAATACCGTTAATAAACATAATATAAATCACAAAATAAAAAAAATATAAAAATTTTGAAGCATATTTGCAATATTTAAAAAAGTAATGTTTTAACAGGCATATGAAATACCAATATTTAGGTGGAGTAATTCAAACCACGTTCATGACCCACATGGCAAACGGTTACAGCTCGTTATTCCGAAGGGTCGTTAATTCCGAAGGCTCTTTATTCCTAAGATTCGTTATTCCGAAGGTTCATTGTTCCGAATTTCATTTTCGGATTAACCAATCTTCGGAATAACGAACCTTTGGAATAACGCCACAAATTTCGGATTAACGAACCCTTTTTCATTTTCGGATTAACGAACCTGTAGGAATAGGGAATTTGCGTGTTTCGGATTAACGACCCTTCGGAAAAACGAACCTTCGGAATAACGAACAGCACCCTGGCAAACATGATCATATTCTAGTTTTTCTCACAAACTGACAATTTACACAAAAATCCAGTGAGAACTTTCTAATCAGCTTTACATGAAACTGGATTTGTTGTCAGTTATTCCTTGTTTATGTTTTTGCTACTTATTGACTTGACACAAACATCATTTTGAAGGCATGGAAACATGAGCAAAATATTCAAATCTAAAAAGACGTTTTGTTCGCTAATTTAGCTTTTTTCTCTGCCTCTCTGTCTGTCTGTCTGTCTCTCTCTCTCTCTCTCTCTGTCTCTCTTGGGATGGGGTCATATTTTGACGAGAATGCATTTACTTTTACCTAAAGAAAGAAAAAAGAGAGAAGGTACGAACTGATCGTGAACAGAGCTATGTGTTTCTTCGAAACTGAACATGACTTCAGTTTGGGAAAAATCGAAGTTCGGCAACCCGCCATCTCCATGTATACACGTTTAAGTGGCCGTGCATATTCCCTATAGAGATCAATAACCGCAATTGATTTTGTTTGCATTATAGAACAACGTCAAAATGTATCCTAACTTTCTGAACTGCTAAATCCTAAATCTTGTGAGAATAGCCTCGAACTTCGTGGCTCCCCAGACACATTACTCCTGCAAACTCCATCACCAGAAAGCAAAATGAGATTTGTAGATCGCGCAATTGCATGTGTATGATCGTCAAACTTTACGAATAAATTGTAATTTATAAATTACGAATAAAAAGTAAATCCAGCATAGCCAAATACTTATCTAAAGACTGTCTAATGTTTTCATTATAATTACTATAATGATGTTGATAAAAAATAATAAAAATAGTAATAATGATTCCATCCATAATCATTATAAAGATAATGATGATATTGATAACATAATTACAGTATAGTATTTTTATCATAGCAGTAATAATGATGTTGATAAAAATAATAAAAGTAGTAATAATGATTCTACCCATAATCATTATAAAGATAATGATGATATTGATAACATAATTACAGTATAGCATTTTATTATAGTAGTAATAATGATGACGATCATTATCATTATCTTTATCTTAAGCATCATTAGCATCATTATTTATTATTATCATTATCATATATACATTGGAAATTTGGAATTACTTGGGTATGACATGAGTACATCGGTTACTTCAGGAAAGCCACGTACCTCCAACTGGCGCCACAATGGACCAAAGTACTTGAGTAGACAGAGCAGACTAACGAACAGGGAGGGATTGGGTTGGTGGTAGGGGGCGAAACCATGGGCGTGGCCCTTGGGCGTCATTAATCAAGGGACCATTAGATGAGATTGCGAGAATTAAAGACATAACGAGCCTAATGGAACGCTCCAACCTGGAGGGCCTTCAAACTACTCTCAGCAGTTTCCGTCCGCCAGCGATATTATGTAAACGACCTCCTCACCAGAGTGAATTCGGGCGAGGGTGTAAAGTGCTTGAGCTTGGCATCACAGTTACCTTTCAGCTTTCAACAAAAGTAACAAATCTATGTAATTACTGTTTCATTTAGCCTTGACATTTAGCTTATCCGTCGCTTTACATCTTGCTTAGAAAACTTGATTATCTTGTTGTCATAATAGGAGCAACAAGGCCAGAAGGCACTGAATAATGTGTATAGATACTTTGATGAACGTAGCTACATAAAATACTTCAGTACATCATATGACATACTGCCTACACATAATTCTAAATCAGTGAGATCGAGTGCGCTGTTATCATAAATGTTATAACGTAACATCATTAATTTTTGTATTTTAACATGAAGCACGGACGATTGAAAACATTTTCATCGATAATGTGACAGGCAAGAGGAGACAGAGGGGGGGGGGGGAGAAATGGAGATAGAGAGAATAAGAAAGGAAGGGGGAAGGAGTGGAAGTCAAACACCATTTAGCCTGTAAACTTCACCTTTCTTCTTTGTTTAGGGAGGGGTGCCATTAAACACTTTCCCTGGGAAATCAGAAAGAGGCAGTGATGTGACATGTGTGCTAGGCCATGCATATAAGTTACCAGAGGAGATTTAGCGGCAAAGCCGGTAAAGACCAAGACAGAGAACAAAACAAGAGAAAACATTACGAACTCATCTGGCGGGAAACTCGCTTGTAAATAGAGACGTTTGAAAGGAGACAAGGCGAATGGCGTTTGTCAGCCATTGTTGGTTTGACGGGAGCAATCAGACGGGTGGAGGAAACCCAATCGCAAAATTATTGTTTGCAATTATCGATGCCATCTTAACGGAACCGCAAGATGTAATTCCACAGGCTTTTCTATCGTCTTCAGCGGGCTTGATGGCGTAAGGAAATAAGAGAGATGCGACGGGTGTAGTTGAAAATTAGACCGTGGTAAACAGGAGTCTTCTCAAATTTATCTCCTTCTCGGGTGAAAACTCAGATGCAGAGAGGCAGTGGCTTCCCCCGTGCTGCCTGACCCTGTCGCTCCAGCTCGCCTTCGCTTACAACCCAGGGGAGTCGTTGGGTTTTGGGCAAAAGACAACATGTTATATTTAAACGCAAACTTTTCCGTATTCCGTTTCACCAGGACATATTTCAAAGAAGCATTGGGGAGACAGGCCAGTCGTATCCGGGTGGTCTAAACGTCCTAATACCTGCAAGGCTTCCACATTATACATTTAAATCCAGTGTTTTAAATGCAGCAGGCCTTTACACGAAATATGCAGTTGGATGAGCCTGTGCCGGCGGCTATTAGTTATTGGCTTCCGTCTCCAGCTTCCTTTCTTTTTTCACTCATAAATTACTCACAATTCATTCTGGCTTCGGGCACTGGTTTACTCGCTGCACGAAGAAGATACATGTTGGTAATCCCATTTGCATTTTCGCCTGCTGCTACACCCGACTTTTTCCCCCAAGTCCTTCTTTGTTTTTATTTTGTCAGCTTTTGATGGCGGGAGAGAAGGGAGGGAGGAAAGAGCAAATATCCAATATAATTTGGCGTGTCTTTAAAGGATTGTAACGTCTGCTTAAATTTCATGGGAAATGATCGTTGCTCATAGCGAGGATTGCGCGCCAAATTTGACGCCCTGCGATTTCCAAGCAGTCCTTATTTCAGAGAGAGGGAAAATTCACCCGCTTGTTGCAAGCTATATTCCCGCCTCTTCACGCGTTTGATAGAGCATGCTCATCACAGACAAGCCAATTATCCTATTTGTCGAAAGCGACACTGTCTCTTCAAAAGGACAACATGCCTATAACTCCACCCTCATACCGGTGACTGCCTTTAATGAATCATGCATTCTAACTCGTGTTTGTGTTCCCTTTCTGCGGCCTACGGACAATGGCAAGAGAGTTGGATGGGATATGAATGAAGGAATCGCGATGCCACTGGTTTCAATGAGGAGAGGTGAGGTTAAAGAGACTTTCAGGGAGCAAGTACATCAAACATCTTCGTTGACAATCAATGACACAGCATTACCCAGATGCTTCTCACTGATTAGAGTCACATGCTGGTCTGCGAGTAACATTGACAACGACGGCTTTTACAGCTCTTTCATTGTTATCAAAATTTCAGTGGCCATTCGAGGCCTAAAGTTCCTACGTACTTTCCTGCGTGTAATGGCTAAAGTGCATGGATAAAGGTGATGATGGGGATAAAACTTGAATAAGTGCACGATTTGGGGTGATGAAGGCATCGGGTCAGCGCGACGAGTCCACTCGGTGAGTTGGATCTGTGCACCGCGAAGCGATACTCATCACTCGGCCTTCCTTGTCAGATTTTGATCGATCCACTGAAAACGGGTTGCGGGGGATTCCCCCAGGGCTAGCTAGGTGCTGATTGCACGCTCTCGAATGGAAGTTAACGTTTAAAGACAAAATACAGGATGGAAAGGACTCATGATAGAAAAAACAATAACAACAAAACATACACACACATGAACAAACAAAACAAGCACCGTTCTCCACCATTCGACAACATTATACTTCAGCTAGGCTCTCCGCTGTAGAATTAAATTTTCCGACTACTATTGCTCAGCGAATATCACATCAATAGTTATGACGAAGATCTATTCGCGTTTATCTCCGTGTACCGACTGTAGCCAATTTCTGGCAAAGGAGTATTCGCTGCTTAAATTCGAAACAGATCTCTAGGCGCATCTTTTTGAAGCATCTCACCGGTTGCTCTTTTGAACACGACGGGGTTTTAAACCATATAGGATCTGACTAATTTTGATTTTACTCATATAGTTCGTAAGAGATGGGCATGACTATATATATATATATATATATATATATATATATATATATATATATATATATTTATATTTATATATATATAAACTGGTAACGCATTTTTGGCCAATAAAGAATGAGTTTATTCGACTCGAATTTTCAGCGGCCTCCGCCTTCTTCAGGAGTCTTGACAATGACGGTAACAAAACAAAGCAAAACAAAAATTAAACACGTAGAGCGCGCACTCATAGACAGTGGTCCGTATATATATATATATATATATATATATATATATATATATACATATATACACCTTTTACCATTTAAAATTCCTGTAGTCGTCATGATCTGAGATTGAATAGGATCAACGTTAAGCCACCATGAGTACATATTTGATTCATGCCTACGGAGAAAGACAATTTCAATTCCACGCAATTTATCCTTCCTGTCGTGATTGCAGAATGAGTTTCGGATACTCTTAAACCGAATTGCACAGTTGACCAAATTGTGTCGAAATTGCAACAATGTGTAGTGATGACGCTGAAGGATGATGGGTAAAAGGACTACTGTAGTAAAGAAGATAACTGTGAAGGGATGACCACATGTTTTGGTGAATATTATTGACACGGGCAAAAGTGCCTGGTGTTGTAGTGATAATGATGATAGTTGTAATAAGTTGATATCTAAATGAGATAGTGATTAGTTGATATCTAAATGAGAAAGGTTATGGTGGTGGAATATAATGATTATTTATACCATGGTGCTAAAGTTGGATAGAAATTGGCAAGGCGAAACTTTGTTGGTGGTACTGTGGTACTTGAATGGGTGATGAAAGTGGAAGCAGTTTTGGTAGTAACGTTGGTAGTGATGTTGGCAGAGACAGGCCCATGATTACACTACAGTATTATCAGTTCTAACAATGCTAGCAGGTACCGAAGAGCGATAATTCGAGGAGGCGATCACGATACCTAAATCATTGTGATCGTTTTTTGGTAACGGTATAACCATAATAACGATCGTGGTAATACTGATAGTAATAGTGGTAGAAATAGTAATGATAGGAGGAATTCAATTGATGGCAGTGGTCCAGTACGACGCTGGTAGTGGAAGTGGTGGTATTGTTGCTTGCCCGGCGATGATTGTGAAACTTTCGAGCGATGATCCAAAGTTTTATAACTGCCTTCACTTTGGTCACCCATACGTATATCCTAAAACATCTTCTTATGATTTTCAGTCAGTCTTGGATGCTAATCCCAATGCTCGCATCCTCTTGAGATAGGACCACAATCACCTCGAGCACTGCCGCTTTAAATTCAAAACGCTCTTTAGCGTGTTGGAGAGAGAAAGTAGGCCTGCGCGGTGATGATTAGGAGGTCTTGGATTTCATGCGTGTGATTGCATTCAATATTTCATCAAACGTCGTCCAACGCTTCCTCTTCGTCCAACCTGAATGAATAATACAAGCACGCCATCATCGTAATCATCAAAAGCCTGGAAGTGTCCGTGTGTCTCACCCGCTGGTCATGCTGTATTCATCAAAAGGTCGCATGCGCCTATTTTAGATTAAATCTTATCAGACCATTTTACGGACGAGGGGTAAACAATGCCCATTTTGCCATCCCCTCTCGCGACTCCTGGCAGCACGGATAGTTCGTATGATCATCCCGTATCTTCCAATTGGTCCCAACAGGAGCAACATTATTGTAATTAATTTCGATGATTGATTTGTTTAAGACGTTTGTTTGAATAATTGAAACGAGATGAATCCTTTTGGAAATCACCGAAATGACGAAAATGTGACCCCTGAGATTCGTTGCTCTCTTGCCATCTAATTGATAGGGGCAGAGGAGGCGAGATGGCGTTCAAAAGTTTTCCCCGGTCGCTGAAGCTCTGCGCTGTGAATACAAGTCACGATTTTATGGCCGATTATCATTAAATTGTACGGCTTTGCGTAGAATTCCAAACATTTCTCCAGTCATCGAACGGACGGGAGTCACATCTACTTTCTTGTCCAAGCTTCGCCCGATGACTTATGCACTGCACACAGACTCACACAATGCCGGTGATTATTTGGTTTCAAAACGAGAGGAAGAGAATTCCAATTTAAGGTAAATGTGGCACATCATGAAAAGTTGGAACGCGAGGGAGATTTCTTGACGGAATCATTTCTGATTCCGCAATGATTTTGCTATTCAAGAACCCAACACATGATGCGTATTTTTCCTTATTTCCTTTTTTTCAAGGACACTCCTAGACTATGATTTCAAAAGATCCTCCACAGATTTGAAAAAGGGAAAAAACATCGTATTTTCAAGGGAGTAATTGAGGTTTGTGTCTCATGAAAGACAAGCAATGATAAGGGACGTGTTTTGACATGTAATTCGGTGAAACATGCACGCGGGCACGATAATCTCCAAACTACGTCACGCTCAGGGAAACTGTTTAAGTACCCAAAGTGGACTTGGGTACGGGGGAATAAGGTGTTTTGAGGTATGCTTCAATTCCTGTCACTATAAACTTACCCATACTTACGTTTGATTAACGGCTTCAAACCTTATTTACCCCCCCCCCTCCATGAAAATATTGTTCAAACCCATGCAGCTGTAACACTTGCAACGATTTGATCCTAATCAAGACAGTCTGACCTATTAAGAATAATTACGTCCGTCATAAAACCATTGTTGAGGATTTGAAGATGTTGTATTGCCATTGCATGTCGAAAGATCAACTTTTCTTTAAAAGACAGACTTAATTTGGAAGGAAGCATTTTCTCTTAAGCATCATATGAAGTTTTCGACTGCTACCGACATACCTGTGTTTCAACGAAAAATAAGGCAAATAACCGCAAGATTTCTAATCTTTGATACCTAAAGCTGGTATCTCAGTGAGCGGCGAACGTTTGCGAACGTAGCGAATTTGAGATTCGCCAACTTTTCTGACGAATGTTTGCGAAAAATCAAAGTTCGCTTCTGCCATTAGCGACAGTTCGCGACTTTTAGCGATGTTTAGCGACAATTAGCAACACTTCAGCGAATGTTTGCGAAAGTGTTTGCGAAACACAGGTGGCGACTATTAGCGAATGTTAGCAAATGTTAGCGACAATTTTGCAAATGTTAGCGACAGTTTTGCAAATATTAGCAACTGTTTGCAAATCCTTTGCGACAATTTTGCGAATGTTCTTGGACCTAGAAAAGTACCAGGCGATTATGTGTAGTCAGACCCATAAAAAGAACGTAAAACCTTCCTCTGAATTCAGATCTCTTGTGACAACCGTTCAAGATGGATTTCCAGTATATGGAAATACATTTCTGCCAAGAAGAGGCTCAACGTGTTGCTATCCTTGAAGAGCTGCTTTGTCAGGCTGCTGCTACAGCTATTGTGCAGCATAAGAGAAAGAAAATAAAGAAAAACAAGAAAGGAAGAAGAAAATAAAGAGAGTCAGAGAGTGGTTGTTGCAGAGGACAGACTTTGGTCAATATGAAAAGCGTTTGCAGCAATTACAATCATGATGGAGATGTCAAGAGCTTCAAGAACTTTCTTAGAGTGGAACCTTGTCTGTTTCAGAAGCTTTTATATAGGAACCATATGGTTACTTGTTCGCTAGCAGTGGCGAATCAAATAAAAATGTTAGCGACACCGTATTACGACCGTTTGCGAATTCTTACGAGTGTTTTGCGAATGTTTGCAACTGTTAGCGAAAATACAAATTCGCAAAGGTTCGCAAAGAAATTTTGAACATGTTCAAAATTTCTTTGCGACAATAAAAACCGTTTGCGAACGTTTTTGCGACTGTTAACGAACCTTTTGCAACCCTTTACGAACCCTGGCGAAATCCCAAATTCGCTATACGTTCGCAAACGTTCGCCGCTCAGTGAGATACCCCCTTAACCTGCAAATCATTTGTTTGAAGGTTATCGCGTGGCAATAGTATCAGATCATTTTAAGGAGCAAATCTAGATTATATTAGAAAAAAGGACGGCAACAATAGCTAAGTACCGTTAGCACGGTTAGCGTGGAAAATAACAACAAAGAAACGTTCCCATCTAATAATAGGCTTTATCACATACGTTAGGAGTACGTTTGCACAGTTGTTGTGAATGCGTCTGAGAAACGGGCGAAAGTGGCGGTATTGAGATGTTCTGTCCTTATCTATTCTTCGCGAGAGTGAAAACTTGAGGGTACATCGCAATATAACCTTGCTGTTTAAAGGCTTGGTTTAACAATGTTTACAGGTTGGAAAATCTGAGCTCCATGGTACTGCATGCTACAATAGTCCTAATAACATACCACTTAAAACTGAAACCGTGGGAAATGAGGTTGAAAATAATTCTTAAATGCTTAATACAAACACATACACACAAACACACACACACACATACACACAACACAACACACAATTTTCCCCATAGACAACAGTAATACTAGAATAAACTAATGCGTAAATAGCCTTCTAGAATAGTAATGCTCTGCTCATAATAGGTAGATATTTTGGTAATGACAGCATACTTTTCATACCACGGTATGTTTGGATGTTTCGTCATCCTGTGAACACCATGACACAGTTCAATTGAGCGCCCACAATATAAAACCCTGTCTTTAATTTCGTGGCGCCGCATAACACGGCGTGCGAAAACACCCTGTACCGTTTCTGCTCGTGCTTCGCGTTCAGCGAATCGATCGTCCCGGCGGTTGTATTTGTACAACATGTATCGTCAAGTAGGCCATGCAAACGAATAAATCACTGATTTTAGAGTAAGTTTCACCCCGAGACCAAATGGGTCCTCCGTTTCAATGTTCGGTGAATGACCGCAACACATGCCGTTTTGCTCCTACAGGTAACCCCCCTCCCCCCTCACTCGAATTATTATCATTTGCTTTCTTTCACTTGGCAACATCCATAAACAATGCAACAAAGTGCAATATTTCTCAATGAAGTATCCTACCGTTTGTGCTCCTCACATACTTCGTGTCCCCCGAGTGTAATTCTGAAAGGTATGGAGTTTGGCGGGTTTAGAATGCCATGGTACAGTATGAATTTTTGCAAGTTAGTGATTTATGACGCAGTGATTTGCGCCGATTTCTACCTGCGTGTTGTTATACCTAGCTATAGGCTGTTGAATCACACGGAAACTTCAACAATAATTTCTCAGAAAATAATCCTTGTATAGTATTAAAACCACCAGAGCATGCATAGAAGTCAAAAGGTCGTTAATGCAGGGGAGGTTCTTCATGAGGGCATGAAGCTGTGTTGTATAGCTTCATGGTAAGTGCATGCCATTTGTTTTCAAATGTACCGCTCCTATTTGGTGCTTTTCGCTGGGTTGAATTCCACAAAACGAATGAGATTATATCTCTTGTAATAAATTTATTGTAACCATGAAATTACCCTCACATTATCAACACTTCACAGACAATATAAACAACGGCTCCATTCCGCAGGGTGAAATCCGAAACCAAAATCGAATCGTTAACGTCTACGGCTGTTTGGCATTTCATATTATTTCTTTCCATATCAATATCAAAATGGAGGGAGCGAAAAGGGAAGAAAAAGGGAAAAACTATACTTGATTTATGGAAATTTTTAAGGAACACGACAGAGGTATCGTGTATTGTCAATGCCGAGATCAAATACATCAAAGACGGGATGTTAAGTTTTAATCGAATCAAACAGTCAAGTGACAGGTTTGAGGAGATCAAATATTGTCATGATGGTGCGAAAGTGGAAAAAACAAACTAGAAAACAGAGCAGGAAAGTGTGGCGAAAAGATGGGAATAATTATATTTGGAAGACGATCAGTTGAGAGTAGAGTAAAATTGTCTGCTATTTCAAGCTGAATTCAAGAGCCACAATGGATGATGATCCGTGTTAGTTTGCAGGAAAGATGCAGATGAGAACATCATCCCGAGATCATATTGACGATGACAACATTTTATGCAATAGTTAAATCCGATCCAAACATCATCTCTCTTCATCTGAAAACGAAAAATAAATATCGCTTCAGAACTTCAAAGTTCCCCTTAACTAAGACCAACGCATGTAAGATAAGAGATCGCGGGTGCGATAAAGTTTTTTGTTATTGTTACTATTTAGGGAGAGAGAGAACAAGCAAATGAAGTATCGTTCTGCCATCATCTCTCAGAATACAACTCTGCTCTGATTGCAGTACACCATCAGCAGCAGATAATTTGGGGGTAAAAATGCTCGTCGATGAAAACTATTCACTAATAGCGAAATAAACGCCTGCAACTATTGGTCTCAATAATCATCACATTTGTCGTTTGGCACAGAACATAATTCATATTTTGGTGGCTACAGTCATACTTTTACAAGTCATCTTTATTCAGGTTCACATGAAAAGTAAACCCAAAATGTGAATGGAGAACGCTTTTTCACCTTAACAAGATGATTACCTCAATAGAAGCGTACTGGTAGCCAGTTGGTAGAGCACCAAAATTGACCTAACTCTGCGTGCAAAACAATGCAATCCACAAATTATGTCGGTTTGTTTGAAAACTGAGAAGAAATATGCGCAGTTTTTACCAACACTGTTATTGGGAGAAGACTATTTAAACAAGGTATTTGGAAATTCACGATCAGACGGCTGAGAGAAGGGAAGGGCTGTGGATTTTGGAACCGAAGACAAATAGTGCTGGGAGCACAGTAAGGCATTACCCGTCTTTGTCGTATTTTAGCAGACCGTTTGTCTTCCGCGCGCGGTGGAGTTTGAGATAGGAGGCGGTGTACGGCGCGCGGGGCATGTCGGCGGGCAAGAAGCAGGCACGTAGGGGGCTATCAAGCGGTACTTTCAAGCGTGTTTGCAGAACGTGGCTTTGCGACAAATAACGAGACACGGGCATGTTTCTTCGCTCTAGATATTTCACTCCTCCCTCCTCATTTACTCTGGATCTAACACCCTCTGTCTGAACCTTGTTTCTTCTGAAGTTTTTGTGCCGTTGGACCCTCGATTAATCGAGCTTTGATCGCCAGTGCCGTCTTATTCGAGCAACCAGATATTTCCGCAGTCCAAAGTGTGGGCAAGAGACGTGATTAAATGCGCCATTCCAAACACGGCTGCCAAAAAGGCTATTTCTCTCTCATAACATGCATATAGTCTCAACCTGCATTATTAGTATTTGGACAATCACTTTCATTTGAGTGTATTTAAATGGGCTTTCATTTGACCCTGAGATTTGTGTATCGGTGTGTCTTGACGAGGGATACTTCAATATTGATGTTAACTTTGCTATGCAAAAAGTAATTATGTGTTTTATTTGACATTCGATCATGGTCTCACGTAGGACTCTTCTTGCTCGGGGCAACTTATAAAACGACCAAAATTTGTGTCGACTGCTCGGTCACTGTCGGTAAAAAGGTGTGTCTACATGTTAACACCGGGCACCCCGTCTATTTCATTGTAAAGAAATTGAACAATCGTTGCTTGAAATATGTTCAACCTTGGGTAATTTATCGTAACCTATCGCTTGTGGGAACCGCGTGAAACATACATCAAGTTTATATTTTGTTCCTCCACATGAACGTATTACTCTCTGCAAAATACTCTCAAATAATTCATACCCAGATAAGCAGATGACAACAATTGTGTGAGTGTGCAATCCTGCAGATACCCTAATTGTAACAGTCCACGAACATATACAAAGACAGACAGATAGATAGAAATACACACAGTATTTAATGCAAGCTATGTTAAACATAAACACACACACACACGCATATATATATATATATATATATATATATATATATATATATATGTATATATTGTATTTATATATTCATGCTGTGTTAATGATTGGAGCTCTATATAATTTTGTTGGAAATCAAAAATAAATGAAATGAAATGAAATAAAAGAAAGAGAGAAGGAGAAAAGGAATAAGAGAGCAGGGTATACTCAGCATTATTTTTTCGAATAAGAATGACGAAAATATCAAAACGTAAATGCAGTATACCAAGATCATAATTAAGCATTTGTGTTATCCTCTAAAGTTTGCTCGCGATTAAATACACCTTCGCTGTATATCAATCACACAGATCATATTTTCAGTTTCCGCAAAATTGTCACATTGAATTCAGATGCACATTTCCTATTTTCTATATCTGTCTGTCTATCTGTCGCTCCCTTTCCCTTTTCTCCCCCCCCCCCCCCCTTTCCTGTATCTGGGATGACGTCATCGGAGACAATGAGAATTCATCAGAAGACGGGAGCCCGGCAAAGTGCGTTCTTGAGGCTCTCGGAGTGACTTACCTTTCCTCCAAGCGAGACTCTTACGGCCTACCATCCATCGCCTTTGTTCTCAACCCCCCCCCCCCCCGTACCCATACTTCATCTCGCACTGTCTTCCACCTTCCCCATCACAATCCATTAATGTTATGTTGTCTGTTTCTTACTTACGCTCTTCCTAAGCTGTCTTGGGTTTTTGCATGCTATCTATGAATTCTCTGTTTTGGCTCATTTGGTTCATTTTTCAATATCGAAGAGTCATTTTTGTTCTCCTAGCATGTATTGTAATCTGCTACCTTTTTTTTTTATCTCATCGTCTCTGTCCAGGATATTTTACGTGCTTTTCACTTCATTCTATTGTCTCTTTCCTTCTCTTCTGCTTTTCTCTTTCTATTATCTGTCCTTCCCTTCGCTCTGTTACAAATTCTTTCCTTTCCCTCTTCCGTCCTAAATCTTCTTTTCATTTGGCTGCGTTTTCTCTTTTCTAAACTTTGACATATAACTCTTTTCTTTGTTTAGTATAGGAAGTTTATCCTGCGTTTAGCGATCCGAGATATGCATATTATTTTAATTCCATTTCCGTCAATGTTTGGTTTATTGGGGATTTTTTCGACTCCTTTCTGATTCAACCGACTCTACTTTTGGATTATCAATCCTCCGCATTTGCGGGTCACGTTTCTTAATTACTACAGGACAACAATAATTTTCCATTTTGTACCATGTAAAAGCGAATATCTCAAAGTCCTCTTGTCTTTACTTTCCAGAAGTCCGTCCGATCTATCAGGGATCCTTTATCCTTTGATATCTCTGTTTATTATTCATTCTGTTCATCCGCGAGTCTTCCATTCATCTTTCTATCAATCTATTGATAATCAGCCAACTGCTCACTTTATGACAGTCGGCAAGCCAGCTTCAAAAACGGATGCACACTATTAGATTACAGACACAGACACAGTCACATACACACACACACACACACACACACACACACACACACACACACACACACACACACACACACACACACACTAACTTGGACTATACATCTATCTTTCTCCTTCTCTTAATTCTTTTCCATTATAATATCCAGGGTTTATTCTTTCCCTCCTTCCATTCTCTTTATGATATCATATGAAGACCTCATTCTTTTACGAGTCATTTTCCTATCAATTTCTGTCTCCCTTCATATATATATCTTTCTTTCTATCTCTCTTTCCTGTCTTTAATACATCATTGCTAATCTAGCCCTTTTGCGTTTCTCTCTTTATACCTTTTTTAATAAATTCCCCCATCTATCCTGTTTTTCTCTCTTTCAATGACTCTGTTTATCTCCTGGTGTCCCTCTCCCTCCCTCTGTCTTCTCCCCCCTTCCTCCCTCCTATTCATCCATCCATCCTTCTCTGTCTTCTCCGTGTTGCCATCCTCCCTCCCCTCTCTGGGCTCCCTCTCTCTCCCCTCCTTTCGCTCTCCTACCATCTAGAAGTGAGTACCTGCTTGATATTGCGAATCGCAGTCATCGACGAGGCGCTCAAGTGCGACTACAAACAGCGTTCTCGACTTGGTTGTCCTATCAATCCACAAAGCAAGGAGTAAATGGAGGGGTGCAAAGAGGAGTGAGTAACCCCTACGACCCCCCCCCCCCCCCCGTCCTTTCCCTATTCATCGTCTACCATTATGCCTTGTCAGTTGATGAGCTCTTTTGCACCGCCGCGCTTTTATCTTCGACATTGCCTCCGTTGCCATCTCCTATAATGACGTCAGACGGCAGGCTGCGTCAATCATGTACATCTACGACTGACATACTTTGAACAGTGTTGTAATTCACCTGACTAAAATTTGCGATGAACGTTTCATAGAAGAAGCTCATGATTTACGAGGTATATAACATTCATTACACAATCGTCTTCTTGCATAACTCTCAAATTGAAAGAAAATGTGGTCTGATAAAATGTTCCAACATTATTTTGACCAGTGCACTACAGTGTGGTTGGATGGAAGCAGTTCCCAAAGACTGGCTAGCTAGCTACACCTTGGATCATGAGCTTCGCCAACTTGCCCCACTCAGCACACTCACTTGATCGCTAGTACTTTTAGCAGAACGCGCGCCGCATGTAAATTACCCCTCCAATCTGCCCGCGCGACAAGTGTATTTATTCTTCCGAAGACGCGCCAAAATGATCTGGGATGCTATTTCGCCTTTCCCCGTCGCAATGTCCGCTAGCCTCCCACCCTCTTGTTTCTTGGAGAGCTCGCTACTTCACAAGATCCTCTCTGCTGAGTGCGTATGAATTATTTATTCCATAATGATATGAATGAAAAATTAGCCAGGGCTGTCTCCTGGCTTCGAGACTATTAATGGAATCTGAATCCTTTTCGGCAGTCTTCTTCTGATATTGCAGTCGAAGATACTCACCCCCGACAAGGCGGGCTCGAGTCCATTCCGAGACATCTTGGCTGCTGAAACCCAAGTAGTCGAGTACTCAGACCATAGGTTTCTATCCAATCTTCTCGTCTTTGTTTTACGGCAATAGACGACGGGAGACAAAGGAAGGTACAGATGAATCTTTAGACTTTTCTTTACGATAAAAGCAGGTGTGGATACACAGTGACAAGATACACAACATAATGCTATAGTGTGTTTGGAAACTTTATTTGAAAATGAATTTTCTCTCATAGAATAACATTGTCTCATATTAGGATGAAGTAAACATATACATTGCAGTCATTCACTGCAGTACCCATTCACTGCTAAAGAGAAAAATGAAATAAAATTAATAGAAGAGAAAAATTTCATGGATTACGAAGTGAAATGCACTATTACCAATCCCTAACTAAATCGATTAGATTATAATTATTGAAATCTATGATGAATGTGTTTGTATATGTGTGCTTAATTATGATATGTGCTTAAAAATGAAATAAAATCAATAGAAGAGAAAAAATGTCATGGATTACGAAGTGAAATGCACTATTACCAATCCCTAACTAAACCGATTAGATTATAATTATCGAAATCTATGATGGATGTGTTTGTATATGTGTGCTTAATTATGATTAGATTATCCATGTATGGATATTACAGATAAAGATAATCATTCAGGTTCATCGTTCATGCCTAATGTTTCTTTGCTATTCAGGCTTTTGGTTTGTTTTCATTGAATTGTCTTGTTTCGCCTTGTTTTGCTTGAATATTGGCGAGTTAGTCCTGCTCCATATGTGAGTGATTAAGGAATACTATGACTCATCTAATGGTGTATTCTTGATTCCAAGGTTAAACAAGGCTATGGAAAGTCCCACGATAGTTCGCATCATCCATTGGCGCGTAACATTTGGAGCTATTCCTGTCCGAACACAGACAATGCACAGACAAATGCAGAATTGTCAGGAGTGTACACAGGGCGCGGAGGAAACAGAGGGCACGTGGGCACTCCACCTGCGGTTTCGCTTCCTGTCGAACCCAATATTAGTTTGCAGATTACCTACAACAATAGGTTCTCATTAACATACACACAAACTGTCATGAACTACAGACACATCACACACGCGCGCATGCGCAATCCTGTCTTTGACAACCTGATGGCTTAAATCAAGACGGTAATTCATGCATCATACCTCACTTCTTTGGAGAGCTCATACGTTTCATAAAAGTAACGTGATCGATCGACTTACCGAGGCTATCACTGTGCAATCCCAGGACGATCCTTTGTAGAATTATGCCCTTGATCTTGAAGCATTACGTCCTGTAGAGGAGAAAAATTAGCCAAAAAAGTATTTGAACGGATACAATAAGTTCCTTCCCTTTTTGAGCGGCAGCACGTTGTTAATCTCTTTATACTTTGCATAAAAATCTAATTTGTTGTGATAGTGCAATAACTTACAGAGATACAGATATAGATAGTCAATAAAAAAGAAATGTGACAAAACGTCCATATTTTTTTCATTGCTAATATATATATTCTGCCCAATTTAGAGACATTAAAAGATCCACATCTATTAGCCATTTAGACGAGCAGTTTCGTGTTTTGTTGTTTGAAAGTGTTGTGGTTTTTTTTTTTGCCCGACATAATTCAAGCGTACGCAGTTTTGATATTTCATCGTCAATAGTTTCATACTATTGTGCTTTGTGTACTAGAGGAAATGTCCAGAAAGAATTTTATGACCAATTGGCTTTTTGTCTGCTGACAACGTGAGTCATATGTTTTATATAAATCAATTTCCTGCAACTGGCACTGACTTCCAGGGCTGTTCTAAATCTCCCTCCCTCTTCCCGGGTTTCATCCTCCACACCCATCCTCCTGCTTCCTCCCTCTCTCCCTATCTTTATCCCTCTCTTCTCTCTCCTTCTCTCCCTTTCTCTCCTTCTCACTCCCTACTTCTCATTTCTTCTATTTCTCTCTCTGTTTCTTTCTTCACCTCCATAAAATTCCTTGGCAAGCAGTGTTGCCTTCTACCAACATTTTATCCACATCACAAATGTATTTCTCTTGTTCTGTATATACATCAGTCAATCTCTCTCTCTCTTTATATATATAATATATATATACATATATATATATTAAAAAATATATATGTATATTAGAGAGAGATAGGCAGACAGATAGATGCACAGATAGATGATAGAAAGATAGATAAGTAGATATATTTTTTGATTGACAAATCATTCTTATGCCGTAGGTACATGTACTACAACTTTTCGATTCTTAGATGTTCTAGTCGCTTAGTATATATCCTTCCTTCAAAAAAAAATAATAAGACTGACCATCGCTCCTTTTTCTTTACTAAGATAACAAACTATATAGCCCCTCCTCCCTTTCTTCCCCTACCCCTCCCCCCTCCCACTCCCCGCTTTCATCATAATCAAAAGCCTTTCTCGGTCATCTGTACAGGAGCACCTCTTTGTCGCTCTACATCTCACAGTGCCTTTTCCATCAGTTTGAGCATCTTCGTTCTACCTCAGTTAACTCCTGTCTTTGCTCTCCCGCGGAACCGACTCATCATCACACTTGGTTTGGGCTTCTTAGGACGATACGACTTGACTTCACCGACCTGCTCATTAATAACGAATGAATCGGTGGTCCAGTAACCCCGTCACTGCGCATCTGCCAATATACCTTGGTATTTGCTTTGACCACAAATAACCTTCCACATTTCGTTCACCCGATGCTTGCAGCAGTTGTTGTATTGCGTCTACGCAGTTTGTACGGATGAGCTGATGATATTCTATTTTTATACTTTTTTTCTTCATTAAGGGCTGTTCCGCATAATTACATTTTAGGAAGAACTAGAGTACAAGGATATACATGTACAGTGGTTAAGTCTATAGCTTTCTACAGGCTTAAACAAAATAACACAATGTTTAACCACAGATTTGGAATGATAAATGAACATTGTTCACCGTCTTATGACTGCGAAGATTGTGAGGTTTGATTAAAACATCTAGAAAATGTAACTATATGCAGTTCAGGTAAGAACATTTAAGAAATGTCATAAAAATGCGTTCCCATGCTTTAAGTGATATATCAACTGAGACCGATTTTCTAGAGTAAATCATAATTCATATCAATACAAACAGATAAATAATGATGTATTTGTAATATGCTTGAAAAATATACATCTATCCATATAGGAAAATGCGGAGTGCATTATACTCCTCTTCATGTTAAAGGTAAAAGCAGATCATAAAAATCAAAAAGGAATATGTTACCCTAAAACAACAAATACAAAAAAGCATACAATGTATCTTTAATCGTCTTTGGTGTACATGGTAAATAACAGAGGATCAGATGCATATGATATGAATGGTACGAATGATTGTCAAGCAAATTATTGGGGTGATTCGTCAATATTTGGTCGAACGTAATGTTTTTTAACTCTTCAACATCTTATGTAGATAGGGTGTAATAAAATTACAGATATAAGAGAGGACGCACACACTCAACACACACATTATGCACGGATGTATAATGCAACCTGTAAATATATATATATGCGTATGGATGTGTGTGTGTGTGTGTGTGTGTGTGTGTGTGTGTGTGTGTGCGTATGTGTGTCTATGTGTGTGTGTGTGTGCGTGCGCGCGTGCGTGTTTGTATGTATATACAACTCTTTTCAATGTAAGGGAATGTATTACGCATTTCCAAGCCATGTGGGAGTGTGTATTATGCACTTAGGTTTGCATGATAGGTAACATAATGGGCGAGTTTTTAAGTCCGATTTTACATTTGCTCATTTCAGTACATCGAAGCCATTGCTTCCTACATATGAGAATTCCTCGTAGATATTTATGGTCGAACCGGTTTGGATAAACAATGGTTAGGTCCTAAGGTAATTTTTGGAGTCTTTCGTTAAACTCAACTTACAATTTAAGCCACGGCACCTCCACAGTGTCCCCTGTGCAAAGATTGCCGCTTGAACTCGGAATGTCCGATTGGAGTTCGGCACCTTTCGTGTCTGTTTCGCGAGTGACAGAGGAAAGACAACTTGTGTTGGTAGTTGATACACGCGACCTACATTTCAAAATAATATTTCCCCTGTACCCTCCAACCAAACACAATCAACAATACAGGGGCAGGTACCAACAAGGTGATGTAATTAGAATGATCACCTGACTGGTTCTTTAGAAAACAGTATCCTTCGTGTCGTCCCTGTTCTCTGCACCTTCGCACTACCTTCCCACTTCACAACCCCCTGGTGTTCTTCCCCCTGTTTCTTTATTTCCCCCCTCTTGTGTAGCCCCTTGTCCGTCTTAACTTCTTTCGCGCGTTTGCTCTCAAAAAGCTGACAGTATGCTCCCGTTTTTCGCACCCCCAAGAGAACGGGGCCAAAGATTTCACACTCAAGTTGCTCGATTGACGGGCCCAGGTCCGATCCGAACTCCTTTCATTATTGATTCAGCTCTCTCGACGGGCGCAGCTGGGGTGCTTCGCCCGCTCGGACTTGGTTGCCGAAGCCCTACGGTCCGGTGACCACGTTCTCCTATCTTCGCCGTTTTAAACGTACATATTTGGCTTGCGGGTAATATGGGGTTAGCGCTGTGCAGATTAGTGAGGTGAAAGGGCGACTTGACGAGCATCATGTCCGAGGTGTCTGCTAAATTACGTTTCTCTTAAAATGGTGTCATCAGCTTGAGCACAGGATATCGTCTACAATTTTGGCATGAGTTGACGAATGTTTAGTGAATACGAACATCTACAATGCAATGTGCATGATAAACCTATAGCTACCAGTTTGAGACTTTGGAAATGTCTACTGATAAAATTCCAAAAATGTGGCAAAGCTGTTGGCATTTCATTTGTAGAAGGTCAACAATGGGAAACGCCATTTTTTTTTCTTTCTCGAGAAACGTATACCCAAGTCTCCGCGTTCATTGGTAAATGGCGCTGTTTGCTCTCACTGTATGTAATCTCAAGATGATAAGTTTAATAGGGACTTTGTAACTGACTGACTGACATTAAAATCATCTGCCAATGTATTTCTGTCAATGCATCCACTGTGAACATTTCATCCTTGTCCTTGTTCCACTCTATCCTGTGAGATTACCGAATATCATACTTCTTTTATGGGTTAGAAATTGTGTTGCCGGAAATTAAACTGTTTTGCTCCAATCAAAGAATACCACAAGACGAAAACACAGTCACATTGAAAGTAAAGACTTCAAAGAAATATTACCAGAAAGATCCTTTTTACATGATGAATGTCAATGAGTATAAAGAGAAGCAGTCCAATGTTATGGTATGCAGTGGGTTAAATCGAAAGATGCGGAGGAAATCCAGAGATCGATGCCGCGGGGAAGGAGAGGTCGTTCACTTAGACTAATTGGGGATAAGCAATGGAGAAGCAGACGAAGACGGACCCGAGAAAAGAGGCTGTCTTTTTGCCGAAGCGCGATAGTGCAACAGGGCGAACACATGGGCAGAAAACGGCAATAAACACATTGTTTAACATGCGTAATTGGTCGTCAACTTCAGTCGCGTTCATCGGGGCGACCGGATGTCTTTCTGCCGCGCAGACCACAGTGCAGGGTCTGACGTCACTGCTGGTGGAAGTAATGGATCAGTGTTTTAAGCAAGATGCTTTCATCCAAATTAGATCGGACGAAAAATGTACAAAGCAAATATAAAGCGGATTTACTCCCGACTAAAAGAAGACCAAAAAACTGGCTGAAATAGGAAGAGAAGAAATCTTTGAGAATGTTGATGCGTAGAGAGGATTAAACAGGTCCAATCTTCCCCTCCTCCTTTCCCCCTCTGTTTTTGTGGCCAAGCTTTGAAGCAAATCCTTGCTGTAATCGGTGTGATAGATCATAATCCAGACGTTGAAACTCGGATATGAAATTCTTCTCCTGACAGAGAAGGGGGAAAAAACCTAAATCATACTCAAAATGAAGAAAGTGTTTCACCGCGAATTCGGGGGCAATGACTATAATAAGAACCACGGGCGACGTTCCCCGCTGAACTCGCAGACAGATCGGCCCGAGGGAGAGTTTTTATTTTTGTATGACGCCAAAAAAAAAAGCGATATGGTGAAAAGGGAATTAAGAAAATACACTAGCTTTTATAGCTTTTGGCGGACAAGACGTACTATTGTCTTAGAAGTTACTCAGCGAAATTGCTGTCACAGTCAATTTTCTTGTGAGTGTCGTAGTGAAAATGTATGGCAGTTGACTCCAGGGACGAGAGGGGCTCTTTCACCCCCCTCCCCTCTCTCATCCCCCATCCCCGCACTATATACACTTGTCTTAAAATCATGTCCATCATTTACTTTGGTCATTCTCCCTCTACAAGAGACTGATGTGGAAAACCTATTCTATGAGCCTTATATATCAAGGTGTTAGTCTCGTAAATGCTGATGATAAGACAAGGCAAGAAATAACATCACCAGTACAGAAAGGAAAATCGCAGAGCATCGAAAATGAATATGACTTGTCCATGTTAGCCCAATGTGTGTCACCTCGCGAGTCATCACAACTCGAAACTTGATTTTGGTGATTATGTTGCCGTTTCTTAAATTGTTTTCTTGGTTATGTTGAGATAGTTTGATTATTGTCACATCGACTGGCACTATGATATCATGTGCGTCATAATAAGTAATATATTTTCGATATGTTCTTGATAGCTACTTAACATTATTCCATAATCAATTCCGTAATGAGTTTTTGGAGAATATAGGAACAAAAAGGCGTATAGAACTTGATTCGTCAATAGGTACAAATCATGCCAATGTTAACATTTCCTCTCAAGTATATACCCGAGATTCACTGTTAGCTATCTTATGAAATCACAACACCCTAACACACGACTGGTGTAATGGTAATCGAGACTTTCACCAATGTATGTCTGCGCAATTTGGAAATGGATTTGATGATTTAAACACATTACATTAGATTTTGCGCGTTCAGTATTTGTGAACAGATGATATAGCTTACTGACAGAAAGGAATTCGATAACATCGGAGAGTATATCCTCTTTAACATGCTCTAACATTTTCCATCAAATTTAGTCTAAAAGTGACACGATTGGTTTCATAGTGATGCTTCTCAAATTTCTGCTCCTTTACCTTATTCATAGTTACAGTTTTGTTGATGAAAATGTTCTTTATTTCTCCATCTCATTTGAATGATCGTCCAGTCGCTTCAGTAATATGAGAAATGTTCTTGGTCGCGTTTGTGGTTAATACAATGTATTGCCACAAGCTATACAAGGCTGTAAATTATGACACATCTTGAGATGCGAGACTTTCAGCAACCCTCGTCACCATGGATACAGGAATGATGTGTGTCAAAGAGGAGCACTATACTTCCTGTAAAACTTGAAAGTTCTTCCTTGTAATAACATCATGGATGAAGACAAGTAAACAAAAGAATTAGAAAAGAAAACGAAAACGAAAAGAAAGGAAAATGAAATGAAATGGAAAGAAATAGGAAAGTCGCGGTTTGAAGGGACAAGTATAAACATTGAAGTATACCCAAATTCTCAAAGAAAACATGTCTGTTGTTTATTTTCTGCTTCTCGCCATATTCGTGGAGGGGGGGGGGTAGGGAGGGGTAGATAAAGGAAATGTGAAGATGAGGCTTGGAAAGTGTCGCTCATACCTTGAGCGATCGACGCCGAATCTCTGAAGGAGAACTGTCCGATGGTCAGATCAGATTATGGGATGACTCTTCCTCTTGGCTGACGGATTGGTCTACATCAACACAACCAGCTGGATGTGGTGAAAGTGCGTTTAACTCGCTGAAGCTGCTTTCCTCTTTTTCTTATCTCTGGGATTTTCCTCACACATTGTCGTCTGCAGCACAATGAGCTGTTGCAACATTGCGATTGAAACAGAGAGCGTTATAATAGTTTTCTCATGGAGCTACAACCTTGCAGCGCCATGGTTTTCTTGAGAAGCTCAAGAGATGTCTTACTTCCACTCCCTCCCCGTAACATCATCTTCGTGGACTCTCTGTTCATTCATCCTTACTCTCTTAGGGGTCTCTTCCCTCCCCCCCCCTCCTCTCTCTCTCTCTCGTTGACGGAGTATATCCAATCAACATATTGTCGGAAGTAACTCCATTAGAATGCTGAAAAGGACTTTTCGATTATTCTAATACCTGCAGTGTTCCTTCCTCTAGTTTAATGCTCTCTCAGCATCCCGTATTGGACGGGATTTAGGAATGGGAGTGTCAGTCAATAAGGATATCCTTCTTCCTATATATATTTTCCTCATCTCAATGAGTTTCTCTCTCTCTCTTTCGATCTATCTATATTTGACTGCATATCTCACTATGTTTCTGTTCCTTGTTTGTTTTCATCAATTTCCCCACACTAATGTCCCCTCCCTCCTCTTCCCACCCACCCCATCCTCTCGATCTACTGTCCTTTCTTTATATTTCACTCCTTTATTCTCACCTACCTCCATTTTTCTACGTCCTGTGCTGTTTTACTTCCGGTTTCTTCTGAATTCTAATCGTTTTGATGAATTCCTTTCCCTATAGACAGAGCTCTTCCTTCAGAATTGCTTATTGTCAATTGACATACTTTGTTATCGAATCACGATGCATGGATCTATCCAGTTTTCAGGAACCTATTTCTTTGGGTGTCGCCTATGTTGATTCACTGAAAACCTGTTCGTCCTAGCTTTTTCTGCCCCCTCTCTCCCTTTCTTTCCAGCAGACATCACATTTTCTTCTTCTTTATTTGGAGGGGGGGGGGGATTTCCATTTATTTTTCTCCGATTATCTCTGCCTTTTCACTGTGTCAATATGTATCGAAATCTGTCCGAGGTATTTCAGTTCCTTTCTCAGTCTTTGCTACACCACAGGTCGTGCCCCGGAGACGAAAGTTCAAGTAATCGAACAATATTTGTCTTTGCATGGTGGTTGATGCTTTCGTCTTTCTTCACGTGATCATAGACAGATAGAAGTTCCTACAGTTTACTTCAACATCTGTATGTCCTCAACACATGTCATAGATTTCTTTGATTTCTTATTCATATTGTATTTCTCCTGATTAGCTGCAATATGAATTTGAGTTTGATTTGTTTCTGACAATAACTAATCATAGATAAACATGACTACAAGCATCTTTGTTATTTTCTATGATAGTGCCTCTTTATGTCACACCCTCTTTCTACAAACACTGATTGTAACTATACAAAACATGAACTAGATACGAACAGACAAGAAAAGAGAATAGGCACGAGCAATCTACGATATTCAAAACCTTGCTAGGAAAAAAAGATACTTGAGATTACTTCATGTAGTTATATTTGTAAGGAACACCTAAATCGATAGAAGCGGTGTGTGCATGTGAAAGGAGACATCAACTCAAAGGAACTGAGTGTAATGCTGTCACTGTCTACATAGGTCACTTTTCACGATCCTAGCCGTTTATTCGTCACCAGGCAGTCTAGATTATAGTTCGATTTATTCTATTTATCACCTCTCCCGCTGCCAGCTCTTGGTTATTCACTCTCAAACCCCAAAACTTTATTGCGTTCGCCTGCCACCTTCTTGTTACGCAGCCCCTGATATTTTTTTCTTCCCTTCCCTTTCCTACTTTCCCGCTCTCCTTGCTACAAAACCATTCTTCCTTCTCTTCGATCGCTTCAATTTCCACCATTATCAAATCCCAGGGTAGTTCATCCACGCATGCTTCAACGATCATCAGATACAATATTGTGTCAATTATCTGCTTAAAGAAAGGGGTATGAGAGCTAAATTTCAAATAGTGTGCTATCTCCCTTCTCCCGGTCTACCATCTCGCTGAAAGTACATCGGGCAGGTGTTAGGTCGCCAGTTCGCCCAGATATTGCCCGAGATGGTTTCGGCAGAAATTGCCCGAAGGGCTCCCTTCTCAGAGTGCGCACCCTTCTGATTCAATTTGAGATGGAAAATAAATAGTATAAAATGCAGGAAATTCAGGAAATATGTACTTTTCATCGTTCTTGTCGGGCAAGATAGGGATTCTCTTCCTTTATTATTTGATAACAAGCTGGTATCTTGTTTGCAATAGTGCAAGGGAGACAATCAAATTAGACCTTGCTGAGCTAGACGGCCGAGGTGGCTAGCAACCCTCCTGTCATTCGTAATCTAACGCAGCTTCTTCCGAGAGGTTTGATTAAAACAAAAGGACGAAATATATCATGTGTAGTTGTGATATCGATGCAGGCACACAACAACAACTGTAGGTGTTGTCGAGGAGGGTTGCCTTCAGTTTCACTGGTGAAAGTTGGAATAGTGACAATTTTCAGTACTTAATTGACCTTTTTTTATTAAAAAAAATCCTAGCTACGTAAGCAAATATCTTTTAAAAACGGATGAGGAAGTCCATGAAATACATTTTGTCTCTAGAAATCTCTTATATTTCTTTTCATCGGCTCTTTTCGCCATTCTGTATATTATATTTCTAACTTTAAGAAATGGAGGAGCTATTGCACTACGTACTTACTGTCTCTTTTCACCCATTAAGTGTACCCCTCCAAACTGGTTTAGAAATCCCCTATCCTTAGTTCACTCTTACTTTTTTTCTTCCTTCTGTACTGATTTGTTTCCTTCTTTTTTTTTCTTCTTCTTTTTCTTCTTCTTCTTCTCACCTCTTTCTCCTTCTAACTCTCCTTCTGTTCTCACTTTTTGGGGTAACTCTTTTCTTCTTCTTCTCTCTCTCTCAATTAACATTAAAAGAGCGTTATCTGACACTGGGTTACAAGCTTGACACAATAAATGGTCGAGAAACCGCACTCTTCCCTCCGCTACATTTTCCCTAGTCCAGCCGGGTCCCCGGTGGACCCCAGCCTGTCTGCATAACCCAAATACTGTGTGTAGTCAATCGAAGCGCGGGCAAATATACCGTCAACGTACGTACGTGTGTGCGCACATCTTTTTTGTCCGAGAAATCGGTTGGTAGTAGCGCGCATGCTACGCTCCCTTAATAAAGGAAATAAGAAAAGGAAAAAGGGACGGCGCAAACAGTTCCCGGCCGAATTTAAACTTGCCTTTGCCATAAATATAATAGTCCCCGCACACACATATCGGAGAGTTAAGGAAAGAACGACGATTGTTAGGCGGTAATCAGTTTTATGTACTTTTTTCGTTTTCCGCGCAGCAAATTGATAAAGTTAGAAAAGAGGAAAACAGCGCAATAACATCGGTTAGGTGAGAGAAAGTGGAGAACTTTTGGCTTTATGTAGCATTACCGCGAAGTTTATGCACGGGTACCACGACCAGGCTGAACTATGGTGGCCCTAAAGGACATTACTCAATTGAACTCACGACTGAACTCCATGCTTCTTTCACTCAGTTTGGGAAGCGCACTTTCTATGTTTGCGACTTCATTTGCGTGGTTTTAAACAGTATCATATCAATATCCAACTTGATTTTATTATACAACTTTCTACTTTCTATAAGACAGACGAAAGCCTGATCAAAATAGCCTAAAAAATGGCAAGGCTAAGGGCGGAGAAAACAAACGAAGTGCTTCTAAATATAAATACGCTGTCAATTACTCCTTCTTCAGACAAGCATTGGAAAGTGAATAATCTCTGGATCACGTTTACTGTGAATTTTTGTCATGATTTACGGCATAAAGATGATTATAGATGGATGAAAATCCACCATGGTGGTCAATCTTTATAGTAGGTTCTGATAACATTATTCATAGTATATTGTGTCTTTCAGTCTTATCAGTTTGATCACTGCACGTCAGATTTTATCAAATAATTGATTCTGACATCAATTATTGATCATGCCTAAACATACTGACTAACGTCGAATGACTGTAAATTCTATCATCAAAGATACATCATATCCTAATGCCAAGCACAGATTGTTTTTATTTCTCATAAGCAAATCCAGATGGACGCCAAATTCATACGCAATAATAACACTTAATGACGTCATTGGTGCAGATCAACTCTTCCAGGGAATTGGAAGGGCATCGACATGGAAGTTGGTGCCTTTAAACTTACTATTTTTTGACAATAACTAATCATTGACGAGGAGGCATCTCTCGAGCTTGAATCACTCAATATAATGTAAGTAAACTCTCTTAACCTTTTCCGTGCCAGGGACTTTGGACAATGCGTACAGCGCTGTAGGGTTTTCTGTGCAAATCGGAACTCGGAGTATACAGAGAGTTATTCTTAGGAGCGATTAACTGGCTTAAAAGCTAGCTTTAAAAATACTTAAGATGCAAATACTGAAAACTGTGCACCTTAGTGTATAAATTGTATAAATGAAGTGGAAAATGTGGGAGATGAACATTGTCTGCCATTTTCCGTTGAGAGAGTTTTGAAATTGAGTATAATTTTGTGATCTTCATTTACCATGTTGATGCGAACCCTGTTATTTCAATGCTGATTGATTGCGTCAACACCGTTGACCGGCTGATTATAGATGATTTCCATGATTCGTCTGAAAAAAATAATAGTTAAAAAATGGCATCGAGTGAGGTTATAACTTATTGCATATTGACTATATTGTAAAACGAGCTTAACCAGTAGTCTCCCAAATATCTTAATTCTTTCATAGAGTAAAAATCTGACAAACCGGATTTCTGTATACGCAATGACTTAATTTACCGTATACATGCCGTAAGAAACGGGAAAAGTACATTCATCACGTTACCCTTTAGTGTTGTTTCTCTGTTAATATGAGGAAATCGAGCTAACTCTGTATTCGTCTTCAAGTTCACGTTTTGGTCTTGGAATCAAACCCATAAATGACACAACCATAAACTATTTTTCTTTTCAAGTGGTAAAGATGGTACAGAGAGATTAGAGACGACAGTGATAAGCCTAGAACCAAAAGATAAAGAACGAGTACCGAAAGACTAAAAATGATTCGTTTTGTTATGGAAACATGTGGGGAATATTGCAGAGAGCATCTGTTGTGTAAATGCTGCTTATCAGAATGTCTGTTTGATATAAGGGGAAGTAGATTGTATTCATGGTGGCACAAAATACAAGAATACAATGGTTATACGCGAACTGCTCTAACCCAACTGCGTACTGGTCATGCTGGTGGATGCCCTCGTGTTCATAAGGCTAACTGCGCCCGCTATTGGCGCTTGCGCATTGGGTGGGCTAGGTTTCATGGTAGATGCATGTCCGTATGAGGATGAGAGTTGTAGCAGTAAAAAAGGGGGAGAGATTAACAAATACTCTGTACATTATCTACAAAGTCACTAAATTGTTAATCAAAAATTATGTAAAGACGCAAAAAAACACCTAATTTGCCACCACAGACTTGCTATACAACGGAAAAGGTGGCATCTGATCAACAGTGATCACCGAACAATTCTATTCTTCTTCGTGATTCATGATAACAACTTGAGTTCAATTACTTCATATAGCCATGGACGTTCAAAGTGTGGATCATGTTAAGTATGAGGCTCCTGATGAGACGTTTAGTTCAAGTTTTGATTAAAAACTGTGCAAAAGATTATTTTCTTCGCATCGCAATTGGTGGCAACTCTACTTTGATCTGTCGTCATGAAAGATTTGTCGTCATGAACTGTATGTATTATTTACATGATTATGTACTGAAAACTCCTGTTTATATGTCCATGATTTGTGAATATGTTTGGTATTGTCATACTTAATTTTGTTTCATGCAAGCGAAGAAATAAAACTTATACTGTAACTACTTTATCTATATCGTTAACACTTGACTCTTCCTCGTGAAACAAATTTAAGTTTGTATTATTTGTTTTTTTACTTTAAAACAAGTATTGTCTACTATATGCTTTCATATCATTTGCATCATATACATCAGTTACAAGATGCTCAAACTGTACAAAGCGATACACTTTTGATTATACACATTAATTTATTACTATATTTAGTTTTGTCATCATTGCAAAGTATGCGTTGTTTCTATCATTGTATATCATAATTATTTATTCGTACATATGCTTCTGTACTATACTTGACTTCTTATAAATTGTTATACGATATAATTTGTCAAATCTTTACTTTGAATTATGTAATACCTTTGGTTGTATGACTATTAAGTGTAATTTTATTGAAGTAAAGAAAAAGAAAAGCGATAATAGAAAACACAGCATCACTGGACATTAAAGTCACTCCATTTTACACAGTTCATGCAGAGCTGCCAAATCGAAAGCACCATAGCTGATTGTCTAACACCGCACACCAGAGCACGCTGGTGAGTATGTTGCAGTGATCGTGTGGGTCATTCAAAATGTTTCCAAACAAAGAGAGCTAAGAAATTTAAAGGAATTTACTCATTCCAAGAGGAAGAAAATGCTTTCTTTAAAGAAATACTTCTTGTCTTCGCTCAGTGTTCTTGTCGTTCCACTCTCATCCGGGATAATATCCACTCGCGAGTGGAGCTACACTCGAGATCACGCTGCGCTGATAATTCGTCTTTGTTTATAACGAGCGAAAGTCGTTACCCTTGGGCTAATCCCTCTTAACTAACACAGAAGCGCACGTGTGGGACTCGACGTCGATTGTATTCAGGGCGCGCGTAGTCCAATAACCCATCCTCACCATTATTCGCTTTTATTTGCACAACAAATCAGCAATTAGTAAGCATTAATATGTCTCTGCATCTGAAGATTTAGATTTCAGAGCCTTCTATATCATTAGTGAGGATTTCCGGGCAGGTTTCATCCACCTCATTATCCAAGTAGATGCAAAGAAGAAGGAGGATTTTGTTGGGGGTGATTTTGCGAATTGAGGTTCTGAAGGTAATCATTATCTGATTAGCGACATGGGGTCGAGTGCTTGAGACAGCCGCAGGGGCGCGCGTGGCTCCACGAGCGCGAGAGGAGTGCGACGTGAAGACAATGCCTAGCCAACAATAAAACCGCCCATCGGTCGCTCAGTAACACTTGCTATGGCTGGGCGGCTGCGGAAAGCGATTACGCTAATTGTTGTGCCATCTTCACCACACAGAGTCAGTAACAGCGCGTGGCTTGCCTGCGAATATCATGTCTTGCTGAACACGTTACTCATGTTTACGTAAATGTCGACGCCAGATCATGAATAACATCATTCAGTGTAATGCGGTAAAAAGGGATAAACATTTGAATGTGTAGCGCAATGATAATTCTGCTTGGACTATTATATCTTTAGAAACATTTCTAAAGAGTCGAGAAAGACAGGTGGTCGAAATCAAGCTCCATGTTGCTTTAAATCATCATCATAGGCATTTACAAAGCTAAACAAACAAACTTCCCTCAAACAATGAATAATTTTCATTTAAAATAGTTGCTGATAAGGTAAATATTCAATACCGAGTGAAAAGTTCAGATTTAATAGTCACTGGTTTGAAATCGAAAATATTTACTTTGATGTAACTTTATTAGGATATGGATGTCAAAAGATAACTGAATATTTTGCATTTCGTGACGCATGTCCTCATCATTTGCAATAATAATAACAACAAAAAGAGCAGTATTATTATATTTATTGTGTCATTGGATTAAGTACTCACCAACCTTTCTCTGTGATTTGTCTGTGTGTGTTTGTGTTTGTGTGTATGTGTGTGTTTGAACTCATAAATTCTTGACTCTTTTAAGAATATGGCTGTTAGGGGAAAACGTAACGAGATAAAGATGCTATCAAATTTTCAACATGATCTCTATCACATAAAATAATTATGTTAAAATTAATGATACATATTGTTACTCGAATGTTACTACTCCTGCAATCTCAAAGTCAATTTAGGGTTTTATTTTTTTATATTAGTCCATCTATCCTTCTCACATCAAACTGTAGTTTAAAGGGGGAAATTGGACTGTGAACAACTAAAATCGTGTTATTAAACATTCTATTTCTGCCTAGAGCATAATCATCCTCATCTCTTTTATCATTCTCAAAACCTATCTCGACTAAGTTAAAGGAATGCAATTGACCACAGTTTCAGTAGGGTACGAGTGGGTTAAATGTGTGTCCACGTAAAAGCAATCATAAAAGTCAGGTGGTAGAACATTGTTGAGATATTCTATTCCTACGTGCATGCTCTGTATATAAGGTTACTCGCAGTGACAGACAGTGTCCTTTCTATTTGTGTAACCAACAATGGAAGAAGTTAGAACTGTTTGATTAAATTATGATTTTCGACGACTGTGGTCTATCAGCTTTGCTCTGGTGCAAGTTCGTTCTGCAGCTGGGTACAAAAGTTCAGTGAATCTATTCCCACCCCTCCCCCTCTATCACTCCCTCCCCCCCCCCCCGTTCCATAGCTCCCTAACTTCATTTTGCTTTAACTGTTGCATCGTTGCGACAGAGTTTGTAAATAGAGGGGAGTCCGTGACAGAAAAGAATACTTGGTTTTAGGGCTGTCAGTATAGCGCTCGCTAGGTGACAATGGCGGCATTTAGCAGTCGATTTTTTTTTTCTGTCTTTTTGTCTTTTTTTCTTCTACCAGGAACGCATGGAGCCAGCGTACACTGCCATCGACGCTTGTCGCTCGTGTGCGAGCTATAATCACATGCCATTCCAAAGATTTTTTTTTTCTTTTACCCTTTCTCTTCTAGAAACCGCCGAAAATGAAAACATGATAGAAGTGACATTACTTTAACACACTTTCCCCTTTCAGTTCTCTTCGTTGGTCTGACTTGAAATTCGATGACGGTCCAGTGTAGTTTGATCTCACAAATCAAACGGGGAATATTGGTAGTAAGGATTGGTAGCTGGAAGGGGGATGAGTGACGGGTTCATTGGGATCGTAGGTGCCAATCACGGAGCGCCGTGAAAGGGGCGACCCTGCGCGATGCGCCGTGGCCTACGCACAATCAGCATCAGATGCTGACACGATGCTCGCGCACGGCGCCCTTATGTTGGTCTTGGACTCCAGACTCTTATTGCCCCGACTGAACAAAATTTCGGTATGATCACGATAGTCGATTGCGCTTTCGCATTTCTAATGCTTGTTAGGAGAAAGTGAATTTAACGTGTCAAGGATACGATTACTTCACTGTTTGCCATTGAAAAGAAATACTTCTTACATCACAATTTCACAGGTTCCCCATGATGAAAGATTAAACCCCCCATTTCACAGAGAATAATGTAAGGCTGCACTGCAAACAAGAGTAAGTGTTGCGTACATCCAAAAGACACATGCAGACATTTTATTCGTGGTGTCATCTTCAAAGGAAACAACGTGACGCTATACTTCGCTTGAGTACTTGAATAATGCACATTTCATTTGTAATGGCTCGCACAAAGATCAGACCGTATTTTGGTCATGAAACCTTTACGTGACTTTGATCAGCCAAGTTGGCTGCCTTTAGAGAAGTCTTGAACATTCAGAAAATAGTATTTGATATTGTGATGCAATGATACGAGAGGATTGGAAATGACAACGTAATGGCATGTCTTCAGATGACGGGCATCACATTTTAGTACACGGTGTGAAAAGTTAGACTAGTCGAGTCCTGCCATCTCCGTCGCGTCAATGCTTTCATATCGGAGCCTCGGTACCTTGGCGTGAGGGAGAGTGACACGGCACGGCGGCGGCGCGCGGCATCCCCACTCCACCTTGTGAAAGGCAAGGAGCTGCCATTGAACGATGAATCACGTGTCCTACCCACCGTTGGCAGGTGCACCATGAGCACATTCATGTCACCAGTCAGTGGCGGGGTTGTGGCGTCATAACTCTTTCCCACTCACTGAATGCTCGCGCATTTCTTCCTGTCCTGTTGTTGTTGTTGTTATTGTTTTTAAAGATTACTCTCACCCTTTCTTTTATTGTTGTCCGTTTGTTTGACTCATATTGCATTATAAAGCGTGTACAGTGCAGCACCTATAGGCTCACTCTAAGGTGAGAGGCAACTTATACATTCATACAATGAATAGCGCACGGCCTGTGAAATACACGTTTTATGAAAAAAAAAGGTCCTATTGATGAAGCCAATTGACGTTAAACACTAGTCAAATGTCAAAATTCAAAATTCATGTAACAATTAATTGCACAAGGGGAAAAAGAAGCGTGAAGATGAACTACTTGCCTATGTGGACACGAGTACTCTTACTGTGGCTCGAACCAAGAATCAGGTTACAGATTAACCAATCAAGTGTGCCCTCAACTGGACAGCGACACCACGACGATATGTCCGAGTACGTTACACGAAGGGGGGGGGGGGGGGGGGGGGGAGGGAGGGAGAAACATAATGCGTGAGGATGTGTGTGTATGTGTGTCTACACTGTATTTTGAATTTAAAATTGGTGAGAGTCTCCATGCCTGTACTTAGGTATATGTGTGTATGTGGGTGTATACAGTGTTCTTGACAGTTGAGTTGCAGTGATATGTAGAAGCCTTCGTCGTGGTATTGCATTGTACTGATAAACCGTTTCTGTAATGCATTACAATTTATTGATGTTTCTTTTTCAAACAGCCTACTAACAAGCATTTCATTCACCTGCTCCCTCCCATTTAGTTCCATAAGCAGGAATTCGCTTAGTTGTTGCTAGGAAGGGCAAGCCTCCGGCAAGCTTTGTGGTTGTTAAGGGCAACTTTTGTGAGCAAAGCATGCATCAAGTCTGAGAACATTACAGAACCGGTCTATTGTATCCTGTATGCCTTATTATGTAAGTTTTATTCCGTCGTGAAATGATTGTAAAAGTTTTTTTTCTGTTTTACCTTTACACTGAGTGTTTTGTTTTCACCTTCATGTTTTCACTTAGTGTTCATGTGAACCCTTTCGAATATTCTCCTTTCCGTAAGACTTTTTGTCTTTAGATACAACTACAACATTAGAATATGGTCTGTTGATGATCAGTAATGTCTTACTTTCATAATATTATTTGTAGGTCTCGGTCTTATATCTTGTTCAGTCTTGCATGAGAGCAACTTAACTTGATATTTTTTTTTATTTCTCACTATTTCTCACTGGATCGTCATGAATTTTCTTGTATAACGTAACACCAAATCCTCACGAGATCTTTACCTTTCATGCAGATAAAAAGACGGTAAGAAAAGGTTGATGTTCTCGTCACCCTCACCTTTGTTAGTAATGTGGCATGCAAGTAAACATACACACTGAAAAGGTCACACACACACACACACACACACACACACACACACACACACACACACACACGCACAAATGCATACATTTCAACGCACTCACTCACAACAGACACACACGCATCTACCATTCACGTACTCAAACACAAACACACGCGTAATTCAAACACCCATGTCCATTGCATCAGCTAATCTACACGAGCGCGCCTGACGGGCACACTTTGGAACTTGCTAGTTACGCGCGCTCCTTATCACATATTTCCCCCTTTTTTCCCGTTCGGTGGAAGATGAAAAATTATGACACACGCGTTTGACGCTCGTGCATTGTATTGGTCATATCATAGATTGTCATGCACAATGATGACATTCCGGAATTACCAGACAACTGTGGTACATTTTGACGTTCTGGCTGATCGATAAGAAAGATGTGCGGCTATACTTCATCGACAAAAAAAAAGACAATCTATAGCTATTTCATTCTTCATGATTTAACTTTAAGCTTGTCAGTGTTATGTATATTAAGTATGATATTATGTATAATATGTATATACCTTAGAAAAGGAATTTATGTTGTTACTCGTGATCACATGTACGTTTTCTTTGAAATTGTTACAAATATGTTCTGTTAATGCATTGTATATAATTTTCCCTGTTTATTCAATGGAAATGGAAATAAAGTTGAAAGTTGAAGTTGAAGTGTTCCATAAGATATCTTTCAAAGATACATACTTTTAAAACAGACCCTGAACTGAACATAAAGAAGAAGAAGGAGGAGAAAAAGAAGAAGAAGAAGAAGAAGAAGAAGAAGAAGAAGACAAGTTTGCTACATTTGAAGGGCCTTATCTTGTACATGGCTGTGCTTGCATTTCTAGTAATTTGTTTAACAAACTCCATAAATGGCTTTTTTTTCAATACATGTATACCCGAAATCGAAAGTCAACCACCGTCGAGCAGTGACGGCTGAACCTGTTGAGCAAGAGAACAAGCATCTCTATAACCGTGATGACCCTTCCTATGCCGTGGTGACTTTTTGTCTTCGTTTTAATTTTGTTACATAATGTGCTGTGCAATGGTGGCTTGAGCATAGGACTCTCCATGTGAATAGGGAGGCCCTTCTCCTATCTTCCTTTATATATATATATATATATATATATATATATATATATATATATATATATATATATATTTATTTATTTATTTATTTATTTATTTATCGCGTAGTCCGATGTGTGGTTGATGGGTATCAAAACACTGAAACTATATAATTACGTTTTCTTTACATGATCATTATTCAGGTTAGCGCTTGTGCCGTATAATTGTTTTTGTTTTTGTTTTGTTTCCTTTTCTCCAGTGCACATACCCAGTCTGAAACACATTCAATTCCACTGCAGTGATTATGCTGCTGCTGATGATATATATCATATTGTAGATTAACAAAAATAAAGAAAAAAATTATATCATAAAGATGGTATATCAGCAATCTAGTTTTGCATAGCTTGTTTGGATAAACAGGAGAGGGACCGGCGAATGCAGCTAAATACCTTCTCAGATGGAAAATGAAACAAACAAACAAACAAATAAACAAGGATTATACGTATGTAACTGACATTAAATATTTTTTTTTGAACAACAAAGAGTTACATTATCAATCAAAGCTTAAATAGTGTATCATATCTTGTGAGGCTATTTTTCTCAATCGTACATCCATGTCCATATCAGTTCACATTGATTTATGTTCTTGTACGCTATAACAGCCATCTACAGATATCCTATTACGTTTTATACGTCTCTCACACACACACACACATCATCGCGCACACACACACCTATTATCTCTCTCTCTCTCACATAAAAACACACACAAAGCGCGCACACATACACACACTCTCTCCTTTTCTCTCCCTACCTATTTTCTTCTCTTCTTTCTCTTCTTCTTCTTCTTCTTCTTCTTTTTCTCCTCCTCCATATTCTTCTTCTTCGTCCTGCTCTCGCTACCATTTTCTTGTTTTTTCTCCGTCTTTCTTTTCTCCATTTCCCCCTCTGTAAATTAAGATCGTTATACCTCAGGCGTTGAATCTGAAATTTAAGGTTGCATTCACCTTCAATATCAAATGATCCATCTTAATCATGTCAGCGGTCGTGTAAACAGTTTTGACAAAATGGAGGGATGAAAGAGTAGTTTTACGCTGTGCTTCTTACGTTTCGACAAATTGTATTCATCGATCAAACGTAGCCAAGACTGTCCACGCCGCGGTCTGTGCGCGGGAAGAGTTTACGCCGAGTATGCGATAGTCGTTTTGATCGCAAGATTTCGCCGGTCTGATTGTGGTCATATCCCCTTTACGAATTAACGCTGACGATTTTCTTTTCTTGTTGTGCTCTGATATTGTTTTGTTTTGCTTTGCCTTGCTGTAGCGGAACAGACACATTTTAGTTTAACTATGGGCGTTGTGAAAAGAATGAATTTGATTAATATCATCAGAGGTCAGAGGAGAACAGAGAGAGGGAGCAGAGACAAAGAGAAGAGATGTAAGGGTACGCTAAGTGTTGAATTTACCATGAAAATTTGCCACACGAGCAAACGTTCCATATGGTGGTTACGCTCGACAGCGCTTTGACTCCAGTGCTATACGAAGATTCCCTGAAGTGGCATCGCAAAAGGCCTATTCCTGAAAACAAACCGGACACACACAAAACGTTGTTGAATGTCGCGAATTTGGGCTGCGCGCATTTAGGATGTGGCGCCTCTTCGATGGGCTAAGCGAAAACAACCTCGGAACGCACGCGAAACAAAAACCACCCTCCGTCTACCACTGATGCACTCCGCACGCACGCTGTTGTCCTGGTCGCCGTTTCCATGCCAGCAACCTCCCTTCGGGAGTGGAGGCAAGTGGTAACCAAGAAGCGTCCTCGCACAGGCGCGCGACGCTAAAGAGGGGTAGCTTTCATAGCATGCTAACCTCGAGTACACGGCCAAGAAAGCCAGTCAGCCAGTCATCACAACACATAGGTCTATTACCATTATCACTCCTTAGATACCTACTCTAGACGGAGGAGATGGCGGGGGGGGGGGGGGGGAAGCTAATTTCTCGTCATGTTAATAGATATACTCTTCTGTCGTTATTCCCAAAGCACAGCTGTTGTCACAAGACTCCCCCACCCCCTAGGACTTCTGGGAAATGGAATGATACTTCCCTTGGTATTAGATGGGGGGGGGGGGGGGGTGCGGAATCTCTTCGACAACAGAAGATCAGCCTTAAACTAAACTCCGTGCGAAGAAACACCAATGTTTACAATTTGCATGCTCAAAGTGACATCACGTAGAGAGATGGAGAAAGAGAGAGAGCTAGAGTGAGCGGTGTGTTAAGTACTCTGCTGAGTGCAAATTGAAAAAGTGCGTGATTAGTGTTGCAATCGGAGCTGTTTATGAAAAGAAGAAATAACATTACATGGATTATTACACATAGTTGCGATGTACTAATAACAAGCAAAATAAAGACAAAAAAAGAGAAAATATATCGAGAAGAGATCTACTGTAGATGTAAAGGTAGACCAGCTATATTTCAAAGCCCTCTAAAAGTGTTTCGGCTATTTATTTATTTATCTATTTATTTTGGTGGGGGGGGGGGAGGGGGTTACTGTCCATCTCCCTTGGGAAAGAACTACACGTTCAGAAACGCACCCATGTCAAGAAACAGCACGAGAAGCATTTTAGTTTCTCTTTGATTGGTTTGTCTGCATGTTTGCATAATCAAAATAATATCATCTTTACTGCGTTGTTTACCATTGGTTTCATTATTTGTCACCGTTCTTCTAGTTTCTGAAGGTGGGTTTAACAGTAAACCTAGCTTCTGATAACCAAGATGATTTGATATGATTATGATATGATGAAAGAAAATGCCAAACCAGATATGCCAAAGATATGCCAAACAGATAATAAAAAGTAGTCAAAGTAAAACTATGTATGTCATAAAAAATAAAAGTCTCATATAAGTTAATGTAATATTATTATCAAACCGACGAATAAAGAGAGGAAGGCAAAATGGATTTCCAAAAGCGACTCGATGTCCCCTTTTGTATTGTTTCGTAGCTTTCATTTTCGTAGTTATAAATACACATTTAAAGGATCCACAGCTTACACGCACTATTTTTGTTAGCTCCCTCAATATTTTTCGCAGAATATAATAACCTTGTGAGAGTGGAATTGAAAATGTATTATGAATTTAATTTACACTCTATGCAAGGTGTTTTTAACTTGAAGAGTTAGATTTGAGCGTTTTCATGGCGTCCATAAGGAAATTTGACCAAAGTCGTATTCAGTTGGTTTACATTCTATTATAAACGGGAGATAAAACTTACGTATTTCTTTCTCTTTATCATCGCTTACTACACATTCACGGTAAGTTGACCAAAGCGAATAAAGTACAATCAAACAAAACGAAATGACAACGAAATCGGACGTTCAGAAAATATTAAGAATGTAGCTTCAAACTTCTCCATGTTTTCATCAAGTAGTGGTACTGACCAATCGTTTTTGTCACTGAAGGAAAGTGTTACTTCAAAGAAGTGACTTGATGTAACTTTTGCAGGAAGCGAAAGTTTAATTTCTAGAAAAGGAAAAAATAGACATGGTTTGCAAATACCAATGCGCAGCAACGAAAGTCATTAACTTGTGTATGTTTCCCACATGAATACGGGACTAACGCATTGTTCTGAAAGAAATCAAAAGTATGAATAAATAGATATACATGTATTTGCATGTGTGCGTAAGTAATGTGTAGTATGAATATATGTTATGTATAACTGGATGAATGAAAGGGTATAACACGTAATATCTATCCAGGATGTATGCATGCTTCATCTTGAATATCATTATATATGCATTCATTCGCCTATCAAAATATTTGTCTAGTTACTGCGACGCATTCATCAACGAGTTCATAATAATGCAGATGACAAAATAATTATCTATCTTATTTCTTTTTCTTTTTCTTTTTTGCTGCTATTTGAAGTAGCCCTTATGTACTGGCCCTGATTACAACCCGAATCAAATAAATTTCACCACAACGCACTAATATCTGCCCTGCCACATAGCAAACAAAGGTTTCGCCAAACAGACAGCATCTACAAGACAAATACGGCGTCTCATTTTTTTTTCAACAATACGCTCTCCAAATATTGAGTGTCTTGAGAGTTGAGAGGAATCTAGGGCATGGCAACGGATCAAGACAAAGATCATGTTTGTTAATCGAATCTTTGCATAAACCCGATGTAATGTGGCATCATGAAGAGGGAGTAGAAGAAACCGCAAACGATACAATCATCGTAAGAAGAGGAAGACAAACAGATATTCAAAGTGCAGGCGCATTTCGAAACCCCCGTCCCTTTTCCTGTCATCTTTTTCGTTTTCTTCCATCATTTTTTTTTCCAATCGGTGCATCGCATTTGGCATTCTGTTGATTTTGTGACGCCATGCGTGACGTCATGGAGGATTTTTCGCTCTCTCATTTTTTTTTTTCGCGCATGACTGATCTGGGTCCCCGGTCAAGCAAGACAAAGTTGTTCGTCGACCGAATATCAACACATCAGCATAGCCTCGGCGAACTTACGCGGAGAAGGAGAGGAAAGACGCGCAGATGGTCCTATTTCGTGCTAGGCGGCTAATCCATCATAATGGTACGGCCAAATACGCACCCTCCGCTATTCATCCAGGAGGGTTGGGAAGACAGAGAGGAACGGAGACCGGCGCATGTCACTTACTTGCATGATGACCTATAATCTGTTTTCCATTTGGAACGATGCTCGTCAGTTTGGCTAGTTTTTATCATTTCCTGGACATTTCAAAACATCTCGCTGTATTTACACTGAGGCTGATGTAGTATTGATAATGCTATGAGGTGATTCTCGTTAGTCTTGCGTAAATAATTTCTCGGGAGAGTGGGCCCTACATCCGGTTGACATCTCCAAATATTGCTGTCATGTTTACCCAAGGAATACGATCATTGTTGTACGCAACAACCATCATAATTTATAATCGAACTACTATTCACCTTTTGTTGACATCACCGTTCATCAACGATTGCATATTTCGTTCTTACTCCTCCCTTTTTCAGTTTGATTAAAACTCTCTGGCTATATCGCTTGAACCCAACAAGCGAGTATTTCTTCCATCGTGTTTCGCCTTTGGGAGACGCATTGAGCTTATTTGTCAGTCAAGTCGTTAGCGGGACAGTTCCCTCCTCCTTTCCTTTCTTTTCGCTTTAGTGAATTTTCTCCTTCTTGAACTCTCTCTTGTAGATTCGTGGAAAGGCTGACAAAGTGAACGAGAGAGAAGATAGAAAAAAAAAGGAGAGGAAGGCGACAACTCGCTGGAAATACACAGTGATGTTTTATCGAGAGGATGGAGGCTTTTAAAAGAGGTTGCTTGTGTGTTAGTGTGTGTGAGTTGTAACTACAGAAAGAGAAGTTGAGTGATAGAAGGAGGAGGAGAACAAGAAAGAAGAGAAGAGAGGGAGAGAGGGTGGCACAGGAGATAGTAAGAGAGAGGAGTAGGGCAAGAGGTAGGTGTAGATAGAGAGAGACAGAAAGGGTGAGGGTGAGGGAAGGGGAGCGAACGATTTTAGAAAGAAATACCCCGACATATGGCCAGCGCCCGTCGGCCGCGGCAGGCGAACAGCAGGCCCGCTTCTCTGCAACCCGCCTGATCCGCGCGCCTAAATACCCACGTCGCATATCTTGGGCTGAAGATATAAAGCGGGAAGATATTCGTGGCGTTTGAGGCTTCGGCGTCGCCAGTACATAAAGATTGCCGAGGCGACCGCCGCCTCTCGCGCGGTTTGTGATACAGCGTGGCGGGGCCGTGGAGCTAAACTACATATGGAATATACCTCGTATTAAATAAGAAATGGGAGTCTTTAGAATGTAATCTCGCTGCTAGGGACATGACTTTAATGGGTGCTGAACACACAGCACCAAACACGCTGGCTGTTCCGCTACAGAGGACTCGGTTAAAACAACACGTACTGACATCACCAGTTCCTTGTTTCGTTCGAGGACTGCAATTTGGGGAGGAGGGGGGGGGGGGGGGGGCTCTCCGGTTACAGGCATAGTAGAAGAGCGATGAAATTTGTGTAATATTCTACCATCTTAATACATGCAGCTATTTACATTTCATAAGTGGACATTCTCGAAACTGGAACGAATACTAAGAGTAATCATTCTGATTCTCTAACGTGGCTATGGTAACGGTATTATTGTGGAAACTATTCTTCTTAGTCACCGACCCCCAAAAAGTAATCCAACTTTATCATCGGAGCCTGCTGTGCGACAGCAATTTAATGTCTAAAATCTCAAGCATGACAAAGTCTTAGATAAATAGCATTTGATTGTGAATGAATATCTTTCGTGACAATAGTGGCCATGCAATAAAGGGCAAACACGATGTACTGAAAGTCAGCTGTGACGTCATCCATACTTAGATCCTAAAGAGCAGAATGCAGTGCTAACACGAATTTAATAGCTTGGCCCACTTTTGTATTTCCCACCTAATAATGTGCATTGACAGAGGGTAAATTGGCAAGACAAATTACATCTGACGTTAATCCCGTGTCCGTAAATTTCGTCTTGGCTCAAGATGGCGAACGGGTGTTGACTGGGCAAGCTTTTTGCTCCGTCAAAATTTACGTTTTTTGATCGTGATCGCGCCAACTTTCACACCTTCACCCGCGCAGTGTTGGTATAGAGTTCGGGCACGCAACGCAATTCCGCCCTGCTTTGTGTGCACAGCGCACCTCATTCAGACCTCAGCAAGCCATCCTCCCTACAGTCACGGCTCGATCGAGCAGCCTGTGTGCGCTACGCGATCAGCTACTAGCGTGGATTTAGTTGCACTCTCTGAGTGTCGCTCGGTCTTACTTCCTGTTTTAAGCGAACGAGGGAAGACGAGGAGGGGGTCTAATGATGTTACTGAGATGCATTTGTTCGCTTCGGGAAAGGAACCCCATGAAAATATATCGGTTACTAGGACACGTTGACACAGCATCTTATCATACTATTGGAGCTCGGCCTATCGATAGCACGGGAAACATCACGTTCGACGCGAAATTCCAGCGGCAATATCTGACTCCGAACCAATGTAGTATAAAGCGAGGAAAAGGGAAAGACGAGACGCAATATATAGCTCTCAGCGAGGAGTTGTTTAGTGGACATGACCAGTCTGGTTGTACGATATTTCCTCGTATTGATTTTCTCCTTACCTTGATGATAATACATCACACTATGAGAATATCTTTAATTATATTGGTAAGATATGAAATACAAAAAGCTCAGAGTCAGGACGACTCGAATTAAATGTCAAACACTCATATATATACGGGATTAGCAGAAGTCCGAAAACCATATACCACCCATATCATTACACGTCAATAAAGGCTCAGGAAGTTCATAACAAACAGAAATGCAGTCAAGAATAAGGCCAGACATCGTACCATGTGTGGGGAAAAGCAATGGTAATGATTATTTCGATCTCTCGGTCTGTTTGCCTTACCACTTTTCAAACTATACTAGTAGTCTATCACAAGACTGTAGTATGATGCGGATTCTTTCTCGCTTTCTTTAATCTATACTTCCATCATACATCACTACCATTGTCCATTAGAACCACATCACACTTTGCTTCTCCATTGGTCTAATATCAGAAGGTTCTTCCTATATTATGTCTCTTTTCTCTGGGTCAATGCATTCTTCACCTTTTCCCCTTGTCTCTGCTGTGTGTTTTTTTTTTCTACCTTTTTATCTTTTTATCATTTTGTCTGCATCTTTCATCTGTATCTCCCTGGTTCCTTGGTATTCTCCATAACTGTGACCACCACAGTTGCTAGGATTTTTGTCATGTAGTCTTGTCCCTCGTCTCACTTCCCCCATACCTGGTGGTGTTCTCTTAAAGGATAAGAAGAATTGAATAAAGAGACAGAAGAAAAAAAACTAATTTTATGTGCAATCATGACCTGGATATTCAAACAGTTACCAGCGCTATAATGTGCACGTGCGCGTTCCATCTCCTACACCCAACTATAATCGATTTCATTGTGTCATTGTGTAACGACTGACATCAGAAGAGGAATTCAATATTCAATATTCGGGATCCTATCCTGACTAAAAAATAAAGCAGGGGAAAAAGTTCCTGCACAAAAGTTCATCTCCTAGCGCGAAATTTGATCTTTACTTTCAGTGACCGGGTTGACTATCTCGGCGTCGCCCCTCGCCGACTCGCCCCCTATTTCCATCCAAAATTTCGACCGATCCAATTTTAGTTTCACGCAATCTCCGTAATTTCTGTGAGTGCCCGCCGACCTGTTCGCAAGCCTGTTGACCGAGCCCATTAGCTCCATAACCTATATCTTGACGAATGGTTTACAATCCACAGCCAAGAATTAGAACAATAAGTGGTTCATGTTGAGGATGTACGCGAAATAAGAGATACACTATTGACTCCCAAAGTTCAGGGGCTTCGGTGAGAACTCAGCATTATTTGTCTTGCACTTTAGACCTTTTGTCGTACATTATAGCTTTCCCCAATACAACGAAAAAAGTCCATCGCTCTAATTTCCAGATCTTATCAGTCTACCTATTCTTCCCTTCTCCTCTACTCTCCTGTCCTATCACTAGAGCAATATGGAAAGTTACGACATCGCCATGTATTTTTTTTTTGTAATGGTTTTATGTTATTATCATTGTTATTGTCATCATTAATGTTATTGTGATTATTATTATTATTATTATCATTATCATTACTACTACTACTACTACTACTACTACTACTGCTACTACTACTATCATTATCATCATTATCATTACTATTACTCTCCCTATTGTTACACTACTATCTTTATCAGTTTCCTTACTGGTGGTTGGATTCTGTTTCCTCATCAATTTAGCTATTACAGCCATTTCATTCTCATATCTGCATGGTGGTATTTCCTCCCATCTTCCCGTCTCAATGGCAGAACAAATTGCTGACAATTGCCGCTAATCCAATCAAGAGTGTTCAATGCTGCCACTATCTATCTTTTCGCCTGCCTTGGACCAAGCCGCCGCAGACTCGGTAGCCATGGCAACCCTACCATCTCCCCTATGGCTCGGCATTGAGCACTGTGCTGATCTCCTCAGCTCTCAGCTCCGAGCACCCCGTCAGCTTCCTAGATATAATGCTTCACAAAACTTACGAGTTCGAAAACCATAGAAGATTTCAGATAGATGTCTTTTCATATGAAGCTCGATACTTATGCCTCTTACCCTTGAATGGTATAATCTTGTTAGCGGTTGCTGTCGAAAGTCGAGAGTGATGTTATAGTAGCGCTTAGGAGCCTCTCTCATACATGGAAAGCAATTTCAGCCAGTGATAATACGCTGTAAGAAGAGACGAGAGACATCTACACAGTTCATATTGCCTCTCTGTAAATCGCTTTAAGTTTGTTTGTCACTTCAATGTATTCTTTTAAGTCTTTTTCTTTTTTTACATCAACCCTGATCTGTATTAAGGCATGAAAAGGGCTCTACGTACAACATAGGCAGATTACAAATGGATGTCTAACGTCACTTTGAGACCAATATCTTGCAGCTACATGATATCTGAGCATTTCTTTTCGAAAATATAACTTTGTAAAAGAGAGAGAGAGAGCGGGGGGGGGGGGTGGAGAGGGAGAGGAAGAGCCTTCTCCTCACTCATATGCCTAATCTTGTTTTCCTATCTTTTTTGTCAGTGTCCCGTAAATAGTTCTGCCACTTGAAATCAAGACTATGACTCTCTTGCCAAACGCAGTGGCAATCTATCACAAATACGGGCATAGTTTCATTTTTTGTCTTTTTTTTTCAACCATTAGTAGTTTTCTCGCCGACGGGGGGCCTTAGAGCACCTACCCCCTTCAAATCTCCCAATCCGGGGACAGAAGAAGAAAATAAATTGTTGCGCATAGGGGTATCTCAATCTAGTAAATGAATATTATTTCGCCGTCAATAAATAATCAAGCAAGATTGCGTTAATCAAAACCAGCGTGTATAGCCGCCAGAAAGGCAGGGGGACAGAAAACAGGAAAATGTAAAAAATTTTTCCCGAGATGATGCATCTCGCTGACAAATCGCAACAATAGAGACAAGATGTCGACGGAATCAGCGGACTCAGCCAACAGCTTTTGCAATGCCATACACGTTTTCGGGGTAAAAATCCACGAATATCTTTAATAAACTTCGCGCCGGGCACAAGCTTTGAGGCTAGACATGTCCCTTTCCCTATTCTTCCTTCTTAATCCAATAACGATTGCATTAGAGTAATTAACTGTCTTGGCTAGAAGTATTGGGACCATTGTTCGAGCGTTGCAATTACTTGATATATCGATGCTTGCGTCAGAAAAAAGACACCACTGACTGTTCTCCCTTCTTATCTCTCTCTCTCTCTCTCTCTCTCCCTCTTATCTCCTTCCTTTTCTCTTTCTCTCACCTTTTCTTCTCATTTTTCCGTTATGAATTTCCCCAAGATTCTATGTGTTTTTGTATGCTTTACAGCGGTGTTGTATTTGACTTGTTAACATCAGCACATCAGGAATTGAACAAACTGTTGTTATTTTACAATGTTTCTACTTTATTGAATGTTTTTGTACTTCCGTTGACACAATCCTTATGTTTGTTTTTTTACACTCTTCCGTCAGCTATGATGCTTTGTGTTTGTGTCTGTCTGTGCGTCTCAAGAACTCTCCCTCTCCCTCTCTCTCCCCGCCTCTCTCCCTAACTCTCCTTGTCTGTCTCTGTTCCTTATGTCATGTTTCATTTTCTACCTTTCTCCAAGAAGTCTTTCATACTGCTCAGTCTTCCTGAAGTCTATTCTCTCACACTGCCGTCTCTTTCGTGTCCCTTCCTGATGTCGTCTGGCCATTCACTTCTCACACCGAGCTCTGCCCCGCTGTCTTCGTACACATCCAGGTTTTTTTTTTTTCACCTCTCATCGCAGCCCCCAAAGTGGATGTAAACTCGGAATTAATGGGAAATGAAAGTGATTTGGCGCGCGGTGATTCGAGCTAATCTGGCTTCATCTTGCGATACTCTACATGCAGAGAGAGAGAGAGAGAGAGTGAGAGACAATAGAAGGAATCGTTCATATATTTCTACTTCTCCTCCAGATCATATAGTAACCCTGACCCCAGTACGGCTAAGAATGTACTTAGTTCTCAATTACCTCACATTATAATACATTGAATACTTACTAGTATGTAAGGCAGGAAGGATTACAGTAGAGAGAAGTTAAGGAGAAAGGATAATGTAAGGTGGATAAAGCAAGTCTTTCATCGTACATTCGAGTACACGCATTTTAGATTAACTATATTATCATAAACAGATAGACATATAGATAATTTCACACACACACATAAACACATTTATTATCTTATACGTATAAAATATAATGATGTATAAATATATATGTGGGCTTATATCATTAATATATATATATATATGTTTATATATATATATATATATATATATATATATATATATATATAACAGATTGAGAGAGAGATTTTCTGAAATGTTAGTATCTTGGTAAGATAACACTACATCATTATGGCCAATCAAAGGAATTCGTCGTTTAAGTTATTGTCTTCCACGTTGCAGAACAAGGGATTTCTTTATCAGTTCTTTTTTTTTTCCTGAGGACTCGTTAACCTAACACTTGTGATAAAGGGAACAAAATGAAACACCAAAGATGAATAAATCTCTATAAAAAAGACTCAAAGTACAAATGCAATAAAATTCAATGTGTAAGACACGCAGGATGAAATGATATGAAAATGCATGTGAACGTCGCATACCAAAGCAGTCGTTCTCCTCCTCCTCCTCAACCATCCGTTTATCCCTTCCCCACGCCCGCTGCATTTCTCACGTATGTACTCCAATGCCACCGTAATTTTGCCCATTTAGCAGACTGCCGAGTGTGGCTTTCTCCGCCCTCGCTTGCTGCCTAGCATCGGGCCACTTCACCACGCATCTCTGCGCCAGCGTTCCCGCGGGACTCAAACTTGATCCGCGGTCGTTGCAACCCGGCGCAGTCCCTGTGCGGGTTTGGTTGGTGGTAATTGTCAACCCCGTCTTCAAATGCACACATATTTTAACAGCTTTTTTTTTTCTTCTTCTTCTTATGATGGAACCGATGTGCTATCAAACGTTCCCGGGTTTCGGCCATGAAAATGTGACTGCAATAGCAAATGCTTATCATGTTATTTCGTCTACCTTTCCAGTGCTATTTCAGACGGCTGCATATGGTAATTACTAAGGTTCTTCGGAATACCCTATAGCAGTGCACAGAAGCTTACGGAAACACGTCTTCGCAAATTACATTCCCAAATGATGAAGAAAAAAAACCCATCAAACAACTATTATCTATTAAAGTTGAGAAGAGCTGCTAACTATAAGGACGTTTTCTGAGTTCAAAACGTTATTACCATGTAATGTTCGAAGACATGCGATATAAATTGTGTAGGCCCTATGGTGTATTTGACACCGTTTTTATAGAATATTTGTGAAAGTTAGTCATCAGAAGAGAGTAAAATTTTGATAGATTCACAACTTAAAAAGAACAAACGCAAGCACACACACACACACACACACACACACAGGCAGATAACAGTAGTACAACGACTTAAACAGAAATGCAGTAGAGGATCTTTCGATATTGCAGTATATTATGTCTTATAACATAACATTCTACCATTTTTTTTTCATTTCATACTTTTAAGTTGTGACAATGGCTTGTGTATATCTATTGACATCTAACACAGATGTCGTAATATTCAGATACATGAAAATCTGCGCCTTTTCATGACGGTACATGAATATGATTTTTATTCCATTTATGAGTTTCATGCCAAACAATAATATAATCATACACTCAACAGGCATTCAAATAAATAAAATGATCTGCTGTTCGAAATGAAACATACAGACAGGCCTGGCAATAGCAGTTACATTCATATGATCAATCAACATCAAATAAACGGTATATTCAAGTAAAACGCACAATTTGCCTCCCATATACACAATGTACTGCTCTCGATGTGTCACATTCACTTCGCATTTCTTCGACAACTTTAGCAACTAACTGATATCATAAATAATTTGATTAGATAAGGATATGCTGAAAATTAAACAGTTTTTGATGAGTTGCTAACAAAATAAACTGTAGAATCCGAAATTTGGCATTTTTTTAAATCAACACTTTCAACCCTTTGTCTATAGAGAAGTAAACACCATCAAGGTATAGCGATAATAGGATAGCTCTAGACTGCAACATACAAGCACAATGTATATTATATATTGTGTACACACACACACACACACACACACAGATATATATATATATATATATATATATATATATATTCATATATTTGCTTGTACTTGTGTATTTGCCTATTCATTTATCATTACTCTAATGAGGACGATGTGTGTTTATACAGTATCATGTGAAACGTCCAGTTGTAAATGCTTAGGTAAGAGGTCTTTAAGGACAAAGCATTATTACTGATTGGCTATTCAATAGGCAACTACAATCTGTGTAAGTTGGCATTCTGTAGCAGTCGTGGTGGTATAGTCACTTTGAAACATTCAATCACAACGAAGAAAAAAAAAACAAGTGTCATGGAATTCATCACAAAAATAAATCCTACCATCTATTGCTATCATAACATAAACTACGCTATATTCTCTCAATCTACAATTAAAGAAAAGTATAATCCATCACACAACAAACCTCAAACACAAACACATTCAGGTATATTAATATCATTATGAACCTGGGAGTTTCTACAAACTTACCTGTTACAAAATAAAACCCACCTAAACTAAAACTAAAAATGAAGTCCTGACAATGTTGCAGACTGCGTTCCTTCAGTAAGAAGAAAAATGTACTGACATGGAGCTTAAAGGGATGGTACATTTTCGGTTGAGATGGGGCTTCAGGTTTCCAACTTTTTTAATGATGATTTTTTGAGATAATGAGATACTTCTTAGGAAATATAAAAGAGCATATAATGCTAAGAAGAATTCAAGGTTCATTTGATAAAAAATGGTTTTGAAATTGGTTCCAAAACAAAGCAATCCTAATAAAAGATGAGACCCACTTTTTATCAGGATCGCTCTGTTTTATTCTGTTTTTGGATATCTTAGCGATTTCAAAACCGATTTTCATCAAATAAACTTTGAATTCCTCTTACAACTGCATACTCTTTAACACGTCATAGAGACGTTTCTAAATACAACGTATCTCGCAAAAAGTTAAAAGCTGATTCTCCTCAATCAATACAATACCATCCCTTTAACACTTATCCAGAACGGGCACTAAAACAAACAAACAGACGTGTGAAGGAAAATCGTTACACATACACACACCCTCACACACACAACAATGATTATAAACAAACCATTCATATATCATAATATCCCTTGTCCTCTTCATGTATAGGGGATACATCAGTAAATGAACATGTTGTCCATATTTGTGCGTTAGTTTACAATTGTATACAGGATAATATTCCCTTAGTTGTCAAAAGAAACTATTGATCAGCCCTCAATATTATGATATCTATCTTATCTACTTGTTATGTTCCAGGCAATTCAGTTATCGCATCATTAAAACTAGGGTGGTACATTTAACGTCATGCCTCACACACGATATTTGCATGACGATGTGTTGATGCCATTACCAGTACGAAGAAGAAACCAAAATAAGGCCCCGGCGAAGAAGAAGATAAAGAAGAAAAGACGAGCACTTGTAAAAACAGCAAGAAAGAAAGCAAAAGGAAAACCAGAATGGGAGGAATGAACGTCGAGAAGGGAAAGGGAAAGAACAAAGTGAAAACATCGTAAAAAAGAAAGAGTAGAAGTGAGAATTACAGCAAGGAGAAGGCGGATGGGCGGCAGAGGAAAAGGAGCTAATGAAGGAAGCGAATCTCAGAAACAGACAGAGGAAGATTTAGACGAAGATGGGACAGACATGCAAAAAGAAGAATGAGAAATACAAACAAAGGAAGGTAACACAGGAGGAGGAAAAGCAGATGGTGGAAAAGAGGAGGAGGAAGAAAAGAAGAAGGTGAAGAAGAAGTAAAACCTACGACAAGGGAAAGAAAGAGGAATAAGAAAATTAGCTAATGGAGAAGGTGAAACTGAGAAAAAGAGGAAATATGTGGAAGATGATGGAAAGTTTAATGAAAGAAGAAGAAAGAAGAAAAAGCTAAAACGAAAGAAGAATAGAAATACAAGCAAAAGAAGATGAAGAGGAAGGAAGTAAAGAAGCCAAAGGAGGAGAAAAAAAGAAATAAGGTGAAGATGAAGACGCCGTAACAAATTCTACGTCTTCAGGTAAACGTAGAGGTTAAGCGTTCTGAGGACTCCTTCTCGCCACATTGTACCGCGCTGGGCTAAGGGTCTCTCCGGGTCACGGATCTTTTGAACCACTCTCTTCCAAGGGGTCAACAGCGAGGTTAGACAAGGTCAAAGCCGGTCATTCAACTAGCTCTTGGGAGTCACAATAACGGCTGAGTTTGCTGCTTGCCGCAATGTCTGCCCTTCGAAACGATCTTATACTGCCTCGTAAAGTTATTTCTGTTTTTGTTTCTTAAGTCATTTCGATCGTGAATCAGTTGTAAGAGGGCTTCCAGTTGAATGGCATTTCTATACCCTTTTTTTTTTTTGGGAGGGGGGGGGGGTCAAAGAAATACTAGAAACTGCAAGACGTTTCGGGCCTAGTCACTCGTATCTGTCATTTATAAACTTGGGGATTAACTGACATCTTTAATATCATTTCCCAGATCAAACAACATGAGAGTGAATAGAGTACTTATTTGTATGTTTGCTCTCTGATATCAAACTATATGTTGCAATACTATACTTGTATATTGCTTATTACTTTAATCACTGATGAAGAATTTTACCATGTTTGCGAAATTGTTACTTGATTTTATATCACTAAAAGTTGTGTTACTGTGTGCGCACATCCTGTTCTTTCCCTTCCAATATGGAATCTCGAAGTTTTGGACAAAACCCTTTTGAAATTGCCGTAAAAAGAGAAGCCTTTCTCTTTAAGGTATCATCTTAAGAACTTGGCACAGACGAAAGTTAAGAGAAGTGGAGATCTGAGTCAAATTTGTCAAGGAAATCTTGGTTGAGACTCCCTGGGTTTTTGAAATACAATATTTTCCGTTATCAATCGGTACTTCCCATATAAGAAGAGTCGGAATGCAGTGTTTTGAAGCATTCATGCGTAAGCCAATGACGTCATGTAGTTTGAGTTCTTTTGACATTCGATTTAAATTTCCGATAAACTCATGATACTTTTCTGCATATCTGATCATGCTCTCAGATGTCTGCACATTTGCTACACCTTTCGATGTCGTAACGAATGAACTTTTCATCATATTCTTCAGTGGGTTATTCCTGGCAGTCTCTTTATCTCCCCCCCCCCCCCCCAAGGAAAAAACAATCAAACATACAAAAAGTAATGCACGTTACCTACCCACTTATCTATCTATATATTATCACCTATCTACCTATCTATCTATCTATCTATCTATCTATCTATCTATCTATCTATCTATCTATCTATCTATCTATCTATCTATATTTATATATTCATTTATCTATCTATCTATCTATCTATCAATCTATCTATCAATCCATATATATATCATATAAAAGTTATATATATATATATACATATTTATGGCATGTACATATTCATATACATTCAGACAAACAAACAGAGTAAACGTATAAAGTATGTGCACATTATTTTGTATGTTTGTTTTTGTATGCATTCATACTTTTATACACACAATCATTCAAATCTGTACAGGAATACATGGATGGATGAAGCAGCGTGTGAGGTGATTGCGACCTCCTTCTTGCGTCTGCATAGATTAGGGCAATAGAGTCCCTGACAAAGTTGATTTTACTCTAAGGTCGATCATATGCTTCGTGCGATGACAGAGCCATCTACGCGAGATGACCATTACTCAGGTGATTTCTTTAGCAACTTTCCTTGATGCTCCCCCCCCCCCTCCTCCCATCACAATCTCTTTCCTTATCCTTCTCTCGCCCATTCTCTCTCTAACTTTTTCTTCCTACTAGCCTGCCATACATCTCGGTCGCGGGCGATCCAAGGAAATTTTGTCTCGTCATCACGCAGAAAAAGGTCAATTCTAACCAATCAATTACAGACTCCTCCCTGTTTTGATCAGTTTCTATTAATTTCTCTCACCTCCGTGGTTGAATGACGAGGCTGAAGAGTGTCAATGACACATATCGGAATTATGGGGGAGTCACAAAGACACAGAGAGAGGGAGAGAGAGAGAGGGAGAAGGGGGAGGGAGGGAGGGGTGGGTAGGAAGGGAGGGGAAAATCAAGATGGCGGAAAGATGACGCAGAGTCAAGACTAGAGCACACCTAGACTTTGCGCACCGATTGGAAAAAGTACATCAAGATGGTTATCGCAATTTTTGACGAGATTGTGTATTTCAGCTCCCCTTCCCCCCCCCCCTGCCTTCCACTGCAGTTTCTAAATTACCGACGTATTCATGGGAAATGTGGCATAATAACCCACGCATACTTCTTTGATTGTAAAGATTTCCTGATGAGAGAAGATCGTGCTACTTTCCTCATCAATCCACTGTATATGAACGCCCCACTTTCCCATCCACTCCTTAACCCTTCCTGTCCCAATAAGTCAAATATGCACACATTTAACACACAATCCTATGGAGAGGGAATCAACGTGGTATTCAGAGGGTCAAAGAATAGCTCTCCTAGTTGAATATCTCACTTAGAAGCATTGGTCGGAGTTGGCATATATTTGGCAGAATACCCATTAACCCAAGTTGTACACTGAGGAAAATCGTCATTCTTGTTTCACACGTTTATCACATGAACCAGCAATCAAGGTCCTCCGATCTACTATCTTCATAGGAACATATCACAAGTTGACTCGTTAAAACCCTAAAAATGCAATGGAAAGGTATGTTTGTTTGCTTCTTATTGCCTGCTCGCTTTTAAGGGAGTAAGTGTCTTCCAGAGTCGCACCTGCACAGCTTTACAAATGTCCTTTCGTTTTGTTTTTATCGAGAAATACTCATTGTATATTACCTGTGAACCTGATGAATGGTGAGGAAAATGCTGATGTTACGTAAGAACATTAAAACAACGGAAATCCATAACGCAATTCTATTTTCTCAAGTATACGTATTTCATTTTTAGGTAATGACAATTGCAAAGAAGAATGAAAAAGCAGACAACGGCAATCATTACAGTAAAAAGAAGAGAAAAAAAGTTTCCAACATTGGCCACAATGGATTTTGAACAGGCACCGAAGAATGCTAATGCAATAAATTTTGATTTTCAGATGGAGATGTGCTTTCTTACCTTTGCTTTAGTATCGGTTCTACTTTTATGGTTTGTAAGTTATTGTTTTTTACAATGAACAGATACGACATTCGAAATGATAAGTAGTCACTGTCGATATTCATGATATTGAACCAAAACATTCCCGGCTCATAGAACAATAGCAGGACTTCAGTTCAAGGAAAATGGTCAATGACCTTTATATATATATATATATATATTACTACTACTACTACTACTACTACTACTACTACTACTACTACTACTACTACTACTACTACTACTACTACTACTACTACTACTACTACCACTAACTACTAACTACTACTACTATACTACTACTACTACTACTACAAATAACAATGATCATAATCATAATCATAATCATACACATCATCATCAACAACATCATGATTATTGTCATCATAATCATCATAAAAGTCATGATAAAGATATCAATAAAAGACATCCCTAAAAGAGAGAGAGGTAAAATCACTCTTGTTGCACTGCTGTAGCGAAAGGCAGTCATTGTACAACCTTCATTCCCGCTTTTGTGCCACTAACTGTAGTCTACACAAGCTATTTTCGTTATTAGCGTGATTGGCATTATAGCAATGGATGTCAATGTTCTCTCAAACACTTTTATTCTCTTTCTATCCTTTAAACATACTGTAAGATTCTTTTTCCTTTCTTTCTCTGTCACCCCTCGTCTCCCTCTTTGTTTCGGTCTGTCTGTCCGTCTGTCTGTTCTGTCTGTCTGTCTGTCTGTCTGTCTCTCTCCATCTCTCTCTCAGAGTCTCTCTTGATCATCATGAATTGGACCCAATGCCCTATTTGTGGCCGAGTGACCCAGAAATCAGTTTCTGATCGTCTGGTCAAAACGGTTCCTTCTTACCCCCTCCCTCTTGATAGTCCCTACTTCCCCTTCTCTCTCTATCCCCCTCTTCACCCCCAACATTTTCTCTCCCCCCCTCTCTATCTATCTCTTTGTGTGTGTTTTTTTACAAGGTATCAAAAGTTATATCAAAGTTATCACTTTTTATAGTGTACACCATATGAAGAGAATTCCAGTTTAAATGACACATCGCATTCCCATGGTTAGTACATGAAGATCCCCTTCTGCACTTTGTTTACTGTGGTAGAAAATGTCAAATTCTAAACACACATGGATACACACGCTACAATGAATGGTATGTATTGTAATCTTTATGACAGGTGATAGAATTAAAGATTGGAATTGCATCAGATTCTAACAGTCAGAAGAGCAAAAACAAACAAACAAACAAACAAACAAACAAACAAAAATGATCAGAAGTGCATTGCTGTATTCAAGCAGGGATGTGCAAGCCATGCGATAGATAGTGGAATCGCTCGTGTATGAAAGTTTGTTAATCGATCAGCTCACAATGACATGGTGTCCTACTTAGTCTATGTAACATCTTCGTCATATACGAGGCTCTGTAGAATGAGGGCACCGTCATCTTGAACATGTCAAACATCTGTGAGCGTGTAACATACACATGAATATCACATAAAGGAAAAACCAACAGCAAAATGTAGTGGTAAGGTGCTGTGACTCAACCGATTAAGGAAATCATCTTCTGATCAAGTAAATCTTGATACTGGCCTATCTCACCGGATTTGTTCCTATAGGTGTTTCGGGTTGAGAAGAGCACAGAGTACCGGGGACAAAGCAGAAAAAGGAGGTGACTTTTTCTTCTCAGGAAGCTGGTGGCGGAAAGGACCGTCCAGAAAATTGCCATGTCATTCGGAGAAGGGGGTCTGTTTCGAGGGGATGAACCACAGGGCGACTTTCGGGTACGCAGACCCATCGAAATCCCCTCCTGTCAGAAGAGGTGGGCTGGAAAGTTGAAGGCATTCCCTTCAAGGAGGGGTGTGAGTCATGCTTGGGGTCCTCCAGCACGACAACGAGCATCTTTCGATGATGACGTCAGCATCTCAGTTCTGTAGATGAGTGTGACCTCGTTTGATTTCTTTACTCAAGTTGTGCGCGTTTTATAACTTGAATGTTTATAATATCTTAACGGTATGCAGAGGCTCTCATTTGCAAAATTAGCTATTTGGGGGTGAATGTGTTTGGTATGGCGAATTATCTTTGTATTAGCATAAGTGGACAGTGATTTCGCCAAATTTCTTCAGTTTTCACGGAGTAAGGAACCTTTCAGTCGTCCCCTGCAAAAAAAAAAAGAAGAAGTCAAATTCCCCGCCTTAATGTTAGCTTCAATAGAATGTTGTGACATGTTTACCTCCCAAAGTATCGACTTATATGAACAAAATATAAGATGATTTCCTAAGACTTCCTTCCCTCAACTGTTTGGAAGGCAATTAAGGACAATGAGTGGGAATGAAAATTAAGGACAATGAGTGGGAATGAAAATTACCTGACAGGTCAGGAGGAGCATAATGTGATGATATGGTAGAAAGATGGAGGATGTCTTTGATCTTTAGTACTGAACAGATATATTATTACGCGGAATTATATTATATCCATTATATCAATATCTAATATCTTTTAATCGTTCTCTTTCTCTCTTTCCATATATGTATATTCATACCTATATATATATATATATATATATATATATATATGCGTGTGTGTGTGTGTGTGTGTGTGTTTGAGTGTGAGTGTGTGAGTGTGAGTGTGTGTGTGTGTGTGTGTGTGTGTGTGTGTGAGTGTGTGTGTGTGTGTGTGTGTTTATCATGTAATATGGTTTATTTATTCTCTGAAGTGAAGTTCTAGTTAACACGTGCTGAGACGTTTGAACGTATAATGGTCTACCTAAAGATACGGCAAGGATTTTGATTTTTCATCTTTTGCTCCTTTTTTCCGATTAACATTTCAGAGACATCCTCTTGGCTATTTTGAATAGATTTTATTACGAATTTCAAATAAAGTTGGAAATTATTCATATTTCAGTCATTTATCCATGACTTATCCATGTCAAAAATTGAAACATTGTTAAAGCTTCGAAAATTCCGCAAATAGTAAAAAGAGGTGAGTAGATAAGCATTTGATTTTAAAGAGATTGGGACTTCAGAAAGTATGAATAACAGGATAAAATGAATCGGTCTAACTGATGGCAAAAATACAAATCCAATAAAGGCCCAACAAAGGATAAAAAAAGCATATAACAAAACAACTCTAATGATGGTATAGTGTAAAATACGTACTGTTGGAATGTGTTCGTGTCTTGTGTTCATGTATTTAATTTGATTTTATTTGATAAGAGATTACAGAAACGTATCTTTCTGTCATTGTAAAAGCATGCTAAATACTCTAACGCACTTGTTTAATGCAATCCACTGACAGGAGAACTATTATAAAAAAAAGTCTGCTCGCCGTCTGATTGCTATTGCTGCGGTTTCGATATTCTTTTCCACGAGCTTTCTCTGATTATTTTCGCAATTTTCATTTTCTTGATAAAATCAAAGACTCTTTGAAGACAACGGTGTCTAGATTACGACCATTCTTAACTAAAGTTTCTCATATTTCTCTTAATTTTTATTTTCTATCTGCCTTATTTTCTCCCTGCGCCATGAACATCTATTCATGATAGATAGTGGCGCTTTACATGCGTTCCTATCATTATTAATCTCTCGAGGTAAACCGAAGAAATCGAATGTGATCATGTGAAAGAGCCGACAAACTTACACAGGTGGCTCTATTATTCTTCATGATATAGAGGGTATAGCAGTGGTATTATTCTCCCGCTAGTGAACCCTATTTTACCCTGGGATGGTGAAAGCCTAGACGCCGTTTTTGATCCCGGAAACAGCAGCAAGGTGTATCACTTTCTGCTCTCGTTTACGACAATACCGCCCTCTTACTGTAGCCTTCTCAAGATTGTTGATAACTCGGCAGCGAGAGGCGAGGTTTGTATCCGGACTGTGAAACCCATCTTAATCCAGGGCATTCTCGCTGGTAATGGCTTCTCGGAAAACAAGTACCGCGTTCAATTTAAGAAGAATACAAAACAAAGAGGGAAAACAAACATTACAAAGAACAATGTGGATTGAGTGAAAGCAGCAACATTAGTAGAACACATCAGTGAAAGTTTGAGGAAAATCGGACAATCGATGCAAAAGTTATGAATTTTTAAAGTTTCGGTGTTGGAACCGCTGGGTGAGGAGACTACTAGAGGATATGACGTACGAGTGGACAACAATACAAAGAAAATATAAAGGAAATTCAACAAAAATTCACTTTTCTAGAATCATGCAAGAGCAATGGACCAACCGCTTTCAGAAAGCAGGAGGAATAATTGCTACCCTTAACATATGTCAATATCAAGTTGATGGAATTTGTAATTTTCATGAAAAATGGATTTTTGCAGAATTTTCTTTATATTTTCTTGGTATTGTTGTCCACTCATACGTCATAACCTCTAGTAGTCTCCTCACCCAGCGGTTCCAACATCAAAACTTTAAAAATTCATAACTTTTGCATCGATTGTCCGATTTTCTTCAAACTTTCACTGATGTGTTCTACTAATGTTGCTGCTTTCACTCAATCCACATTGCTCTTGGGGTTTATCTTCCCTTTAAGTTGTCGTCGTAGACCTGTAAGCTGAAGCGTAATGAAGCTGTGAAGTTAGTTTTTGCTCGCGAAGTCCTTGTTCTGTACAATAGCAAAAAAAATTAATAATCTCGTCGAATCCCTGCGAGGTATTTTAGCAATCGAAAAAAGTGAGCCACACGATTGCATAATTATCGAAATGTCACATAGAAGAACTTATTAGCATTCTTCGTCCCCACAAAAGAGAAAATAAAATGGAAGGTCATATCGTAATGGTGATATGATATGTTTTATTTTGAAGTTTACCAATACAGTGTACTTGCATGTTAGCAATTCATGTATACTCGATTAGTCTTGTATACATTTTAAGTTACACTGATGTATTTTAGGAAGATCGGGTGTGACGTGATTCTGCAATCCGGTTGGAAACAAGATTTCACTGAAAGAAAATCAGATACATGTCTTGGTTCAAAGCGATATGTAAGCAGGACCTAAGTTGTGTTTTGTCTTTTAAGACAGTGTAACTGTGGTTCTTTTCATGATCATTTTGCGAAATCATTGAAGAATTGCTGCACTGTCAGTGGGCGATGGTCGGGTGAAGTTAAGATCATTTTGATTTTTTTAAAGCAATTTCAGTCATCTCCTCATTTTCTTTACTATTAGTATTATTTTTGTTTTGTTCTGCTAACACTCTCGGCAATTTCATAAACCTGGATAAAGCCGAGAAACAGCCTCAGAAGCAAGTGATGATATTGCAACTTTGAGGGGAGAGTAAAATAAAATATCTCGAATCATATATGCCGCTGAGCAAGGCAGTGGTGATCGCATGGAGAGGTGAACATCGCAAAGGCAACACTGCCCTCGTTACGGCCCTGGTAAGACGGTGCATTAAAAGATATGCTATACCTCATCATCGAGATTATGAGCTAATGTACTTGGGTTCCCAATGCGATTGCAGTAACTCTGAGATATTTTCAGAAAGTGATAGGATAGTTTTGCAAGTCGATCGCGCGATTTATCTGCGTTTCTACTCCATTACGCGGCGTAATAAGAATAATTGCGCATCGATCGTAGAAGTCGGGACTATCAATTATTCACAGTATGATGCCAACGTCCGGGAATTCTTTAAATATGAAACGTTTATTGCCCACTTAGATGGCTAATATCTGTGTGGTTTATGCAAACAAAATAAGCGACCAAAAGTAGAAATGAAGTTGAAATCGTCGATCCCCCGAGACCCGAGCGAGAAGTGGCCTGCTTGCATAGCAGAACGCGCGGTGTTTGATTTCTCCGGCGCGATACCTCCGACTGATTAACTCATGAATATTTATGAGGCGCGGTATGAATTTCGATACAAGTTTGCATTTAATCGATCGGTTGAGATATAGGTGAGTTATCGGAAGTCCGGACCCGTGCTCAGGTTCCTGTCTCAAACACACGCGTGTAAAATGCAGACGCGTGGTAAAGATATTCATGTCGGGAAAATCAGTGTTCGGTCGTCTGCTCTCTGACTGCAAAGAACAGCTCCATCCTATGGCATTCATCCGGACAATAAATATTAGAACAATGCTTGGCAGCGAAGAACACTATCTGGTGGTTATAACTTATACACTGATGTACTTTCTTTGTTTTACGTAATTTCCAGAATTCTCAACGCGAGAACATCAATTTAGAACAGAAAAGGGCAATAGAAAAAAAAATTGTAGTTGAAATGAGATAATAAAGGTAAAACGGAGAGAAGGACATTATTGAAGAAATAATGTTTAAAGCAACAGGATATCATATTCACAAAAAGACACGTAGATTGCAAAGAAATGAAAAAGGTATCAATGGTTAAGGTTGTAAATATATCGCGGCTATTAGCGTGGAATTACGAGATGGACATGGTTATTATTTTGCTTATAACAAACGAAACAAAAGGTCGGGTGGGTTTATCTTGTTGGAAGCTGTATGGCAAACATGTCGCACTCGATTTCTTCACGAGAGCAGAGGGGAATTCAAAAGTGCCCTGTAACAATTTCACACTAATCCAATCAGTCACGGCGGAAATCTAGCGACATTCCCATTGGTGAAAGCATTTCACTTTCAGCTTTCCAATATGAAGTGAATTGCTCCAAGACAGCTTCGGAACGAGCATTCTTACATTTAAAAGGAATTGCAATCTTCGATTTATGCACCTCTTACAAAAGACCCCATTGCAGCTAACATTCGTTGCCTTTCAACCGTTAATTAATAAATGAACAACAAGTTCAAAGCCTGCTACAACAAAACAAGTGCCAACGACTGTTTTAACATCAGTTAGACTAACAAAAATATTTATTTAGTTCATGAATATAGCGACAGTGAAGACGATGATACTTCTGATTATGGTTATCATCCATAATTAACAACAACAACAACAATAATAATAGCTAGTTTTATATGGCGCTCTTCAAACTTGCTAAGAATTTCAATGCGCTTTACAGACTATTATTAACCCGGTTTGGGTGTTGTTTTTCATCAGTTTCACTTTAATCGCTCTTATGGTATTTATCATGTCAACTGCATGATTATACCGTCATTCACTCTGGTTGAATAATTAAAATTATTTGAAATGAATTAAATTGAACTGAAGAAGGGGAGGTGGTAATCAATAAACTTGGTAGTGATTAATTGTAGAGAAGGGGAGGGGGAGGGAATGAGGTGTATTGAATTGAATGTGTCATGACACTTAATACATTTCTCGACAAAACAGACATGAATTAGAAATATAAATATTTCATATATTAGACCTTAATTTCATATCCAACGCGCAACAAGAGAGTTGAGAAAGCGTAGGCTACTAAAGCCATGCGTATGATGAAAGAAATAAAGAAATTTAGTTTGACAAACGGTTGTAACTCAGAGTGTAAATACCAAGCATTAAAACAAAAACAGAAATATAAAAAAAAATCAGAAATATAAAAAAAAAATCAGAAATCCTCATGTATAGCATAAGAATCAGAATCTAGTTTGAAATATTGACTAACCGTTAACATCACCATGAGAGGAGTAACATGGGTGTCTTGAATCAAAACAGTCCCTCCTTGGGAGATTTGAAGTCGTTAACAGAATTCTAGTGTGTAATACAGTATACTGGAGTAGCAGGATTAGAGGGGTACTGCAGTACGTCCCTGTGGTGTGTGTAACCGCTGCGCGACGCCATGGGATACTAACCACGCATCAGCATTGAGGTTGAAGACCTACCCACTTTTTTTTTTTTTTGAAACCAGGAGGTCGGCGTAGACTCATCTCCGTTAGCTCAAATTAGCGGTTGAGGGAAGAATCTCCCAATTTGACCTAAAATACGAAATTGGCATAATTAGATAAAAGCACACCTTACAGATGAAATATTAAACTCTAAACATCTCACCTAAACTGTCGGCAATCGTGATCGAATCATTTTCCTCTCCCTCTTTCTCTTCCGTCTCTCTTGGCTTTCTAATCATTCATTTCATTATTTTTTTTTTTGTTGGTTGGTTCTCATTTCCTGATTCTGTTTTTTGCATTTCTCTCTTTCGTCCCCATCTTTGCTTTCTTCTGTAGTGTCTGAAAAAAAATGAAAGGAAAAAAAAATAAGATAGAAAAGATTGGGGGAAAGAGAGGGTGAATAGTGAAGCCGCTAACAACGCACAAGTTAGTGTCACGTTGCGAAACCGAATAGCGCGCCGAGCGAGTTTCCCGCGCGATCGCCCCGACAGAGGCGGAAGAGAAGCGGAGCCCGCGCTCGGTCATAATTTTCATGACAGTCGGACAACACTGCTCGACGCGTATTTGAATGTTTACAAAATAAACATAATAATTCAAAAGAAGGTGAGACTCTGCAATTGTATATTCCTACCCCCCCCCCCCCCCCAAAAAAAAAAAAAAAAAAAAAAAAATCATGAAATTTTGTCTGTCTGCTGTCATGGTTGAACTCATAAACATCCGTTCACCGAATACGATGGCGGATTTAACAGAGAGCCTCACTATGCAACTCCTAGTACGACATGCTCTACAGTACCAAACTCTGAATACATCAACGAGGTGTGTGATATCTCCGTGGAATGATTATATATCTTCATAAAAAATAGGCATATTATTTATGTACATTGTCAATTGTAAATGTACATTATTGCAGTGCATTAAATGAAAATAAAGCTAGATATAACAATGAAGAAAGTCTATATCTGATAATGCATTGAATCAGTGCGACCGCTGATCGTGCATTATTGTCTTCTAAAATTACATTAATCATAAGATCTTTGGTGGGATATACAATTTTTGTTTTTTCTTTCTCTCTTTTCTAAGAGTGTCAATACTTCGAGAGCTTGTATGAATGCTGACAGATAAATGAACGTGATGTATTTGAATGGTACGAATTCTGTGAATTAGAAATTTTCAAGGAAAATTATAGTAATTAAGTTTGACATTCACGGCCAAACTGAAATGAAATTGGAGTTGCTAGATACAATAATCAAATAAAAGGAGAAATAGAGTCAAATTGACTAACGTCCCTACAAACATTGAGACCGGTAGAAATAAATCTTGACATGTCATTAGGTTATAACGGTTTCTTGAAAGCTGAGGAGTATTTTGTAAGATTAATACAGTATAAAAAAAAAACACCCACCTGTCATCCCTTGAGTATATGGAACTTCATGGCACAATCTGATCACAGGTCTGTCTTTGGAAAGAGTGATACTCCTGTCTGTAGTTGTCATGTTTTATACGATCAACTTCTTCCAACATCATATTCGGGTTGTTATAACTATGATCGTAGTATTACTACTTCATATCTCTGTCACACTGTGATTATGAAAAACAGCAACAGAACGACTGGCTGCGACATCTTTGCGTAACTGACCACCGCAGTTCCGCAGCCCAACAATAACCCTTTATTCCTTAACAGTGTATGACTTTTATGTCTCTTTAGCCCTAAAAGTCGACTACATTCGGGAGCCCTGAACGCTGAAATGTCTTTCTTCTCCTCAAATGTCTATTTTTCCGGCAACGCTCATTTCTCGTTACACATGACCCATGCGCTCTTCTCACCGCTATTAATAGACCGCCCCTGTTAAAAGATGCGCGAGGGAAATTTGAAGGAAGGACGGGCACGGGAATATCTTCCTGCGTTGTCAGATGGCGGTCGGTTGCCTTCGAACTGGATGTCGAATGATTATTCGATGCGAGCCAGCAAAGCGAATTTCCGTCCTCGCGTTCCATTCCCACCCAGCGTTCCCGTGTACCCCCTTTACCGTCTCCCTAGTCTGTCCCACTTCTTCCCTTTCAAAATATAACCCCCTCCCCCTCCCCCTCCTCCTCCTCCTTCATTAACATCGTGTGTTTCTATCGCAACCGTGCTGTCTCCGAAGCTGGCTGTACTAAAATGGAGCTACAACTCCATGGTGGATCTTTCTCTCTCGACGAGAAGAGAACTTGGTTGAGGAGAGGTGTTCCTTTACGCTTTCGCGGATGAACATGCTCTGTGATGTCCTAGATTCGCATAAATTCATCTCGATTTGCCAGTGGGAGCTTTATAATATTTTCTACGATTTACACAAGAGTGTTTCAATTAACAACACGTCAGCCAAATCCACCTTCATTGTTGTATCATCGAAATTTGCATGGGCTAGTTTGCGAACACTTTTTTTTTTTCGTGCGTTGAATAATCTAACGATATTAAAACCAAAGACAGCAAAATACTTCATATAACGAAATATCAAATGAAAAACTCATGTTCATGACAAGCTATTTTACCTTTTTAAAAATGATACAAACTGTGCAGTGAAGCACATATTTTCATACTTCCAAATTTAAGAAGCCTTCAAATATTTCAAGAAGGTGATTACACTCTTCACTAAAAGATTGTAATATCAATAAATATTTGAAGTTATAAAGACGTTGAATCATAGATAGAAACTATTGTTTACAAATGATACAAATATCTAAATATATATTTATGTCTCTAATTGTTAAATAGAAATTAGATGTTGAAAAGACTACAAGAGAAACGCTTTTTCGTTTGTGTTACAAATGGGATTACCCAGCGTAGATATCGAGTCAACTATCTCAACACAAGCTTCGTTCTGAAATTAATTCTGACATGTATCTCATTTTTATGTTAGGAGTTCATTTCTTTGCATCATGTAAGAAAATAAAAATGATACTGAAAATTATTGCTACGTTTATTTATCGACAAATGCGATCATTCATTAAGCTCCCGTTGTTATCTGTTAGCGAAATATGAACATTATTACTTCAGTGCAGTCACTGAAGTTACATAAAAATGGAACAAACACCAACTTTACATACGATGAATATGAGCAAGAGTGCTTTCGTAAGGAAAGAACAGTCTATCATGTATGTTCATTCCCGAAATAATTCCTCTCCCCTCTAATACCCAGTCCTTCGCCCCTCCCCCTTCCCCCTCCCCATCACGTCCCCCTCCGAGCAGCCCGGAGCGTCTAAGCTGAGTCGAGATCCTATCGCCCTCTCTCTGCGATTTGTGGTCAAACACGGCGCGAGCGAGGCAGCCGCTGTGAACTCAGCGCAAACGAGCGAAAGAGGATCCCCCATCTCTGCCGCAGCTAGCCCGCTGCGATTCAAGGGTAATCCCCCGTTAACACGGCGAGGGCGTTCATCCGTACAGAACAACGCTTGTTACATTCCGTTCCATTGCCATATTCTCTGCACACACGGTCAAGCTGGCAGAGCATAGCACTGTATTCCATCTGACCGTCGTTCATCCAAATATCATGAAACATACATATTCCTATTACAGATGTGTTTTGGTATACATTGCCTCAGTGTTTCTCTTCATTGATGCGGTAAAATGTGAAGTCTGGCTTTATTGATAAAAGTCAAAGGTTGTCAGGTTTATCGTGGTTGGGTATGCTGTTCTGGTCTTTATAATAATGCATAGATACTCATAGTTCATAACTGAGGGCAGTGAAAAGTGTGGGTATGTATGCTATGAAATGTTTTCGCAGAAACAGACTCGAGTATCATGAAAATACCCCCCCCAAAAAAAAAAAAAATGCTGATAAGTGATGGAGTGATGACAAAAAAATAATGTTGATTTGTTCAATTCAATTTGTTTTGCTCAGGCAACATTTTTCTTTGTGTCAGTGTGTGTATGTAGTCGAAAATGCGTGTGTGTATAATGTGCGTGTGAATATAATTATGTGTTTTATAATTGGTGTGTATTAGTAAGTTTATGCTAATGTGGAAAAGAGGAATTGCAGAGAAGTTTTATCAATACATGACTGCTGGTGAGATGTGCATTTGAACATGGTGCAAACAGAATATGGTAACACAATGTAGGGACGGGCAGGGAGAGAAGCAAACACTGAGAAAAGCGGACAGTGAAGTGTTTTGAGACAGCAACTTCGGTGGACATGTCATTTTCTAATTCGTGCCGAAACTCAAGCAGAAAATAGGCACGGATTACGCTCGCCTGATTGGCTCCATTCACATTCCGCGCATGCCATTAGCCATATTAGGCAGAACTGGGCGGAGCGCGGCATGCTGATGATGCTTCGTGTGGGGGCTGCTAGGGCAAGACCCGCGCGCTGTGTTGGGAAGGGATGCGCCGAGTGTGCGAACTCCCTAAGGATTCGAGTCCGGAGGGACGATCACAGCTCGACAGCGGGCACTTGACGGGAACAAAAGGCGGCCCCGAGAGGACAGGGGGAGGCAGAAGTCAGGGTAACGGGCAATAGGAAACACTCACCCACAGCAAGTCGTGCACGTGAACGTTGGTTAGGCATATACTGTATATCACATCTGAACAGCCGTTTACCCCGAAACACTAACTCCTGGCAATCAGAGAAATATACTGACAGAGGGGATAACACAATACCGGTACAAAATCACCCTCACTGTTGTCATTCACTTATATACTCACCCACGACCCTCTGGTCAACTTACCATTTTTCCAACCCTGTTACGTAGTAACTGATGTCGGTGCCGTTATCCACGTGTTTTATCTGCATTAGTTAGTCTGTGCACAGCGGTAGAAGCAGCGGCTTAAAGCATCGTCTGCTGCATTCAGATTACCCAGTAGAACTGTGAGAAGAGAGCCTATCAATTGCCGTTACTCTAAACCACCGCGACTTTTACACCCAACACCATTGCTCCGCCAGCTTTACCAAGCAGCACGATGCAGCAACAGACTGCGAGTCCCAGGAGCCAGTAACCAGACAGCGACAAGTGGCCGAGGAATCGTCCCCTAGCAGGCCGCCCAAGACCGCATGCGAGCTTGTAAGCGTCCCGCGCGGGCCCTCTTGAAGCAGCAACGTCAACTCTCCAAACGCTCACCTATCGCCACGCCCGCGGTTCGGCGAGCCAAAAGGCCACCGTATACGTACCCTTGTCTCCCCGCAGACCGGATCGCTGATACAGCAAACGAGACTTTTGGGACCAAGCAGGCAACGCTTTTTCTTAGTCTTCGTCGTCGTCTCCGACAACCACTCGGCATTAATTGCCCAGAATAATAATTCAACACCTTCCACACTGAGCAGTATTTTTGGAGACGCATCAAAATAACGTCTCTTCATCCTCGACTTTTTTTTAAAGGAACATATTAGCGCCGGCCTGACGAAGTTGTTGTTTTTCGGCCGTGGTTACCAGCTTTGGATCAGCAGACAGTTTGCTAAACACATGTTTGGGATTCAGGATTCGTTGACGCGGGGTTCCACCAACCTCAAGGAAGAACCGATCATCAACACGGCTCAGGTGGGGTCGTCGGCCGTTAGAGCCGGCTGGATGCAGCCCGGCATGGTAGACCAAAGCGCCAGGTAAATAACACCTTAATAAACAACTTATTTCCCTGCCTCCTTAGCTACTTTATACGGCTTTGAAGTACCTGCAAGCATACACACACTAACAACCTTAACTAGATAAAAAGACAAATGGGCATTTTGTCAATTCAGCCGCCGCAAACTACCTTTCCTTACCACTATGAAATGTAATAATTCCTTAGTAACTTGATTTATAACAAAACAGTAAAAGTGACAAATAACTATTCTTTTGTAATTACTTGGCATTGCTCGCGCTCGGGTATCTCAAACTTAGTATTGCTCAAAGTAATACTTTGTCATATCTGCAAACTTCTAAAACAATTTTGATATGATGATTGTAATCATGTTAAATTTCACTGATTGCTCATTACTGCTTATAACTGGAAAATTGTTTAGAAAGTCCATGAACAATTATTGTGATCACCGAATATTTGTTTACCTCTCCAATTAATTTACCAGCCCTATACCATTGACAGTTCTACTAGCGGTATTATATTTACGTTGCGCGAAAATTCAGCTTAACCAGAACCCAACAGCTGCAACATCTGATTATACTTCTGACATTAGGACATTACTACTGTTTTTAATGTTGTTACAAGTCTGCTGCTACTACTACCTCCACTTCTACCACTTCTTCCGTTCCCATTCTTAAAAGCACTAGTAATATCATTTGTGCTTTGATGAACCTAGCCATATACTGGTAACTATAGCTGCTTCTCCCTCTACTCCTACTACAGCTTGCTATGATTTTGCTTACTTCTGCTACTACTGCCACAACAACTTTTTCTGTATTTTGTTTTCACTTACTGCGTTTCCATCACTGCTTTTCCAATCCTGTATGAAAACGAATGGCACCGTTTTCAGTTTGCATTTCCTTGGAGGGAGGGGGTAGACAAGTGTAAAAGTAATTCAGGATTAAATTTTGAAGTCAACAATCTCTTCCAGTGTAAGGCACATTCGTAGCTTGATCAGACATCTATTTTCATTTAATTTACGCCAATTTTGTTGATAACTGTACTCATTTTGTAGTCATACAAAAAAGAAAATATTCCAATTGAGATAAAGAAAAGCAGTGCATGAGTGTCTTCGAAACGGTTTACTACAGAGGTAGAGAAACATGTTTTATTCAGTAATACGATGTCATTCTCCTTTGTCCTGTGCTGTTTTCACTCATCGATGCTTTGTTCTGTTGGAAAACATTTTTCGTCAACATTGTAATTTATGATCATTTAGACGCCACTAATTTATCAAATTATGACTTTCAGAATAATTTTGAACTACCATGTACGGAACAGGCAAAGCTTATGAGTTGTATACATTATTGACATTGTGTTCATTTTGGGGATCTACCTCCAAATGTATTTATGTTTACACGAGGACTGATAGTAACAACCTTATTCAGTGACACGCAAATGAAAAATTAACCGAAGGTAGTCCATTTTATGCTACTTCATTTCATAACTGTTTGGTTGACATTACTATTTAAAGACAACTGTAGTTACAAGACGAAGTCTTTTACGCGCAACATATTTTGTGTAACAGCGATACTGCCTTATAAGTTATAGCATCACTGATTCAATGCCTTGCCCCAAAAGAAAAGGTAATGATAATTATATGCAAAGCTATTAAAGGGAATAACAATGTGCCGAAAAGAATGTTCTCAGGTTTAACAAGAATACAATGACTAAAGATAAACTATATCTGTGGAAAAGCGATACAGAAATCTGATACATCATCGTCGTGCAGGATACGTTTTAACCATCGCATTGCCATGAAACACGTAGTAGACGGTTAATAGTTTCTCCTTCTTGATGTCAGGCGAGGACCTAAGACCTTTTAAAATATGGTTACACTTCGCATTATTTCATCCACTCCTCATTTCCATTGCTTCTCTGCTTTTCTGTGTTTCTGGATAGACATATATATGAAGTGTCAAACTGCACGGACAAACACATTAGTAACTTAAAAAAAACACCTGTTTGCAGTCGATAACTTTACGACCAGAGCGAATGGTTGTGAAACAAAAAAGGTGTGTGTATGTTGGGGGGGGGGGGGATGGGTAGAAATATGGGCAAATCGCGCTCAACGGAAAAAAAAAAGTAAGGCAGTGCATACAAAGAACTTCGAACAACAAAGGCTAAATGTTGTGCTGATCTGGATGATTATATGCTGTTCATACTGCAAATTATGGTAAATCACGTCAACAACTAAATGTTTGCTTAGAAATCAATAGTGTGCAGCTCGCATGGACCGAAGAGCAAAAGGAGTAAAGTACCGTGGCCGTTATTCTCAGGAAATTCCTGAAATTAGCGAAGCTTAATTGCAACCCGATTGTCTCCCTTTGCTCAATACACCACGAAGAATCAGGAAAAAGAAGAAGCAGGCAACGTGTACACTGCGAAGATTACATTCGCCTTTGTACACATCGATAGTCGGAGCAAGCCGTGCGTAGTAAGAGAGCTCGACGTTCCCGTTAGTATAATTGCGTCTGGCCGGTCGGGTTATGTTGATAGACGCTAGAGTCAAGTACAAAATACATTAATGACTGTCCGATACGCAAGCGGATGCAAATAGCTGCTCACTTGCCGATGTCAAATCTTGCGCAGGGAGCGGCGATGGTATCTGTAGATAGCAAATAAACCTTGAGATGTAGGGACGGAGTCGGCATCCCTGGAGCCGCTTGAGCATAGTGAGAGCGACGGTGGGAAGAATTAAAAAGGTAAGGGAGAGTTGAAAATAAGCATTAGGGAAAGAGAGTGGTTCGACAACTAGGCAAGAACGAACGCTTGCTGCTTAGACTTTGTTAACTCAACGAAATTGAGCAAGAGTCGGGGAAAATCAGGAGCCATCCGGGGAAATATCAATCTTTTACCGCGATACTGTGTTATTTCCCCCGATAACGGGGTTATTTCACTTTCATAGCGCGTCTTGGATCACGAGCAGACGATATTGACCCGTGTCTATTCATTCAACACCCATGCACTTCACGGTAATTTTACAAAAATAAGCTTTTTATTATATATGTTGGATACTTGGTTTTATAAACATTTTTCATAAATACTTCAATACTCTTTCTTCTTGGTCATGCTGTGATCCCTACGTTGTCTGACACATTTTTTAAAGATAATTATATCAAAACTTCATAAAAAGTTATCAAACTCTTAAAATATTATTTAATAGTGCCCCATTATCTGACAGAAATAATTTCGCTTTATTGTTGATTTGGGATGCTGAAGGTGCTTTCATGTTAAGAACTTATTAACTAGTTTCTCACGTTATGATTGAAGTATACATCACATTCGTAAATATTTAATGTATGTGTGTCTGATATGGGAGTGACGCTGTGCGTCTTGCTGTAGGTACCGCTTTGTTTCCTATTGATGTAGGGCCACTTGTAAACGATGTAGACCTCTTTTGCGGCTTCGCATGGCCCTAATTTCCCCTTGTATGACTGTTTTGGGATAAGAGTTCTTGCAAGAAGCCTGTAACCTAGATTTCTTTCTTCCTCTATTTACCTTTTTGTCGTTCTTCAAACTGCTGATATTTCGGTATTTGCAGGAGGCAAATTGGAGGACAATGCGATAAAATTTACTCGACATTTTACTGAAATGCCCTGGGTCCCTTCGCCCGTCTTTTCTCAAAATCGAATGCATGCGTCTACTTCACGGAACGGTAAACACAACTGTTGTGTCACGTCACATATATATAGCGCACCTTTGTCGCGCGAAAGTGGGACTTCTTTTGTACGTTTCTCTTTTAAAGAAAATACCGACAAGAGAGGCAGAGGGTAAATGAGAGGAGGCGACACTAGAAAATAGTGAGTATTCCATTCAAGTTCATTAAAATCATGAACATCTACAACATGTTTCATTACGCATTGTTGATTTTAACGTTCACTGAGCCATGTTTTATTTTCAGCGGGTTTTAAGTAGTCAAGGCTCCTCTTGAAAAAGATCCTTAAAAGTTCGGCGTTGCGATGCCAAGTAGCGGAGGGCCCCATACTCACCCACGTATGCTTTTTGTATCGACAGCAAAGCCATGACTCTCTGTAGATGCGATGCCATGTCTGTATCGGGACGGCCGTACGGGCACTGTGCTATGTTATTCCAGCCAACTATCACGCCGAAGCTCACGGGGATGCATGTCGATAGAACGCTCACTCTCACATCACTGGAAAATAACGGTGGTGGTACATGATTTTGTTTCGCGGGTGTCCACATAAAGTTGTGCATCTCAAAATGAACACAAATCATGCGAACTATTACTGTTTGAAATTTTTTGATACCTCCGAAAGACACCCAAGCACCATAAGGTTCTACAGGTTCTACACTACTACAGTAGGCCCCCTTGTCAAAATGGTCAAATGTAATATGAGCATTTACAAGCGTCTTTTTATTGTTACGTCCATTCCTAACTGAACTTTATTTTTGTTTTGTGTCTTTGCAGCGTAAGAGGAATAAAGTGATTTTTTTTATATGTCACATCGTCAAACTCTTTTCGTTACACGTATGCATACAAAACTCGGAAATAAGAAACCTTCGACCTGACGAGAGGAAAACTAAAATAATTCGTCTGACTCACACGTACAAACTTTTACGACAACTTTCTTACCCTGAGTCTTTACTGCAGCAATTATTGTGTTATTAAAGGATGAATTCCATGTCTTAAGTCATATGTAACGACTTAAATAAAGGAAAAAGACACTGTACACTACCGTGCTGTTGTATGTATATAGTCATGGCGACATTTGATGTATGGAAGGCTATCATAGTAATCAATGATTTTTTTTTGTTATGGTCCATGTAAATTCGCAATACATTTAAGAGTAATGAAGGATAATCTGTTCTATCATACGGGAGAGATAAAACGGAAAAATTCAATACGTTGATACTAGTATAAAACACATGAAACGAAAATTCTATCGAAACATGTTATCTTCCTTTTCGCTCGCTATAAAACTCGAAACATCGCACAGTTGGTGATATGGCAAATCGATTATCCTTTCACGGTTGAAAATCGCTTGGGGTATATATAGAATGCCATCGCTTCCTGGGATAGGTATTGAACATTATTGACTAACGAACCAGAATTGGCTGTGCTAAGAGATTTAGGTTAGAGTTCAAGGGAAGAAAGTAATCATAAAATTGGTGGATGAAATATCTTCCTTTTTTCTGTATCGAGAGTCCCCTAGTTTCCTCTTCTATTGTCAATTGGCTAACTTAAGTTTGTCAGTATGGAAAGCCATGTTATAGAAAGTGAGCTGAAGGATATTAGGTGTCCCAATGGCACAACCATCGGTAACATGCTGTACCCAGTTGGGACCGTGTATTAATTTCTTAACTCATTAACCATGTTAACGGGCGACAGGCTTGATACGGACTCAAACACATTTGACACTGCTCATACACAGAGCACACACACGATCTAAATCCAATCACACACAATCCCACGTCCAACCACATAAACACACAACGCACGCACGCACACACACTCACGTCGACAGGCACATATACACATACGCATAAATAAACACTTGGGCCCACACGAATCATTTTCCGCCGTATGTATGTGCATCGGTAATGAAGGTACATCTCATACGATTAAAACCAAAAATCGATCTCATTAATATTCATGTGACTTTTGGAGATCGCTAATTTCTGGTCGGTGTTTAATAACGTCGCCTTGAATTACGTGAAGTGGGGCGCTCTGTCTTAACCCAGGTAACCCAATTTGAAACAAGAATCTTACAGCATCTGGAGATGCCAGTAAAATAAAATGTTTTCGTCTCCCAGACATCGTTCTCTATCGATATGATGTACACGTGCAGACAAAAAAAAAAAGAAGGAAAGGATCCAAAAACTCTTCTTCAGACTCAATTTAACGATTAGGCCTATTTGTTATAAAAACGATATCTTTTCCATTGATTGATTAAAAAACTCGGTATGATAGCTGTCGCTTGGACAAAGAACATAAACAATGAGGCTTTAAAAAAGGTGAACATCACTTACCCATCTTCAGGGAAATCATAGGATTAGACCTAAGCACAGGAAAGAAAATATTGAACCTCTCTTTACAGTTTGAAAATTCTCGAAAATGGTCACATGATAATATATTCGTCCGTGTTTGTTATTCAGAACTTTGAATATTCATCGTAATCTTCTGGCTGCCTAATGTATGTCCAGATTCAAATTCTACCTACATTGCTACTTAATGATAGAAATCATTTGCATGCCTTGGTATTCGAGGAGTATGATTTATAAACCAATATTGGACTTCACTGTCTTCAGTGTGTAAAGTTAGCATTTCTTTCTCTTCAAATATACCGACAGCACTGAATTCATTACTAAAATATATATGTGCTGTGACAACAAGAAACCATAATCTAAGATGACTGCATGTAGGCATTAAACTGGAATGGGAATGTGTGTGTAGAGAAGAGAAATTCAAAAGAGGGAGAGATTCAGTGTGTGTGTAAAGTGTAATTGTGTATTATTTTTGAAAGTCTATTTTATTCTGTGAAGAGGAATACATCGAAACGCATAATGACATTATAATGATTTTTGTTGTTGTTTTGCCGAACAGTTCATGCGGGATGGCGAGAGCTCACTTCGAGAAGCAGCCTCCAAGCAACCTGCGAAAGAGCAACTTCTTCCATTTCGTCATCGCGCTGTACGACCGCGCCGGACAACCCATCGAGGTTGAGAGGACGGCCTTCGTCGATTTCATCGAAAAAGACAGGGTGAGTAGGCCTACCTTCTTCCGTAACAGTGCCATTGCTGCTTGATCGAGAACAAAAAGGCAGTAACTACATTAGATGGAAACTACAATTTTTGTGCTTTTTGCCATTGAGCTCTTTTACAAGACAAATCTTATCTGTATAAAGAAAGTTTTCGCATACAACTGTCTACTATTTCTTGAAATAGGCCTTAGTTCCCTAAATAGTGCACTTCGTTTGATAAGGCTCATAACAAAGAAGAATGAAGTCTATATGCTAGCACGGTTTATTGTGATTTGTAAAGCTTTAATAGTCAAAACAGTGCTATTTTAACGTTACTGCTTATTTTTTCTTTCGTTATAAGGTATTGTTTTGAGTTTCTTTGAGCCTATAAAAGCTTATTCAGAATTACAAATGATGCCTCCGAAATGCAGCTGTGTAGATACAGTACGCATTGATATTAGCAATAACCATAGTTTCTTCGGACGGTTAGCCCCACCTAAGTGTTACGGTCAGGGCATTGCCATGGGAACAGTAGAGTCACACAGACTTAAAACGATAATAATAATAATGATGATAATAAAAATTACTGTCGTGCACGTAGACAAAGTAGAGAAAACGGAAACTAATGAAATCCTTACGTATGCACAAATAATCATTTTCATGATAATAAAGAGAGGGTAACTATCAAATTTCGACGGGTTGTCTTTTGAAATATACGACAGTTCAATTTTCAGTGAAAAATGATGGCATTTAGTAAACAACCTGCTGTAGAGCGAATGGACCAGGTCAACTTTTGGCGGCGTACGTAGATGATGTGTATGTCAGCTACTCATTCCCGAGCAGTCGCCCTTGAATGCTGATGAGAACTCTGCGTAAGCCGTTCCGCCATTGTTTCTAAATTGATTTCGGCAACATTACTTAGCGCAGCCCGGAGGAAAAAAAAAAACCCAAACCAACAGAGTATGTGATTATCATTACCGCTTGCATTGGAGTGATTGCGCTCTAGATAGTCAACCCGTGCACATTGGCCTCACGTATTCCCTTCCGCTAACTAAGCTTTCAGCTGTTCGCCAGTATTATGTCAATTCAGAGACACCAAGTAACGCCCGATGTCGCCTGACATTGAGTTGGGCAAAATGTCGGCAATGTTTGTTGCAAGATTGCCGAAATGCAATTTCTCCCTCAAATAAGTCCATCACAATAATCTTATTCTGAAACTCAATTCTAAAACTCTTTCAGATTTTTTTTTTTTAAATTGGACATGAGAAATCATCCAGGAGAGTTTACCTCTTGTAGACAGAAAGGGCAATTCTTGTTATAGGTACGTATTCCATTGTTTATAGTAGTACACCTATAAAAGGTACTATTTACTGTTTTTTTTTCCTTTTAGGAGTACTTCATGTTCTGTGTTTAATGCTTCATATGAAGATCGGATGGGAGCGAACAGATAAGACAAAAACACCAATTTAAACAAGGAGATATCAATCTGACGCGTTCTTCAAGTAATCCACTGTTTCCGTTTAAGAACAGGAAACAAACACATCAAAATCGACATTGTTTGATTATTCAAATCCCTGCTGTCGTTTTACATGTATCAGTTTCGGATTGTATCAAGGATTCCAGACTAAAACGGATATGGTCTTTCACAAAAACCTCCCTGATATTATTCCAAGACAAGTAAAGAAAGTTCTTCGCATTATAACCCTACCAGCTGATTACCATGCACCGACTGAAAAAAAAAATACATAGACCTATATAATTATACAGGCCTATAGTTTTATTTCAACGACTTAACCCTCATTATTCGCAAATGCTTTTTTTTTTCTACCTTGTTTATATGAGTTGTTATAATAGATGTATAATCTCTCGTAACCGGTGCCTTGTAGTGATTCTGTTGGTAGCGTATCCTTGTCTGTCTATGTTTGTAATACAGGTGTATAGTTATTTCCTATCATGAACATCGACGGGCAGCCATACCTATAGTTTCATATCAAGACAAGTTACCATAATAATGAGAATGGAGGTAATATTATGATAATGATAATGATAATGATGATAATGCGTCTACTTCTGTTACCACTCCTGTTACTGCTACTATACTACTACTACTACTACTACTACTACTACTATACTACTACTCCTCCTTCTACTACTTCTGCTACTACTCCTACTATACTATTACCACTCCTGTTACTGCTACTACTACTACTACTACTACTACTATTACTACTATACTACTACTCCTCCTTCTACTACTTCTACTACTACTCCTACTATACTATTACCACTCCTGTTACTGCTACTACTACTACTACTATACTACTACTCCTACTTCTACTACTTCTACTACTTCTACTACTACTCCTACTATACTATTACCACTAGAACTAATACTACTTTTCATAATCATGATAACAATAATGATAACAAAATCTCCACACGCTCCATCATCAAAATGTGTTCGAAATAAATGCGTTTTGAATAAATTTAGGTTCTTACTACCCATTTTGGTATCTGTCATGGTGTCCGTTAGTTTCTTTCTTTATAAACGTGGACACCACCCAGAATGGACATTGCTCGCTGTCAATATTAGAGCATAAAGTAAAGAAATCTAACGACATTTTTCTTTACCATTTTACGCTGTCTTCTCGAAATCATTGTAAAGGTATAGAGAGGACATCCATTCCATAATCTTGATATGTATAAGTTAACTCTAGTAAGTAAACAACAGATCATCAGTGATAGATGCATTTCAATAGAACAAAATTAACAAAGAAAACAAACCCTAATATCACGCATGTTTTCTATAAGAAGTAGCATCAATCACCATCTCATAATAATTATGGAAATTAGACGATTAGATGACACGACAATACCATAGAATTAAAATCAATGACAATCTCCATTGAGCCTATACACAAATCTTGTTAAAATTTCATTTCATTTATATAACTCAAAAGGAAATAATATGATATAATATTATATCTGGTATCCGACTTTGTAATGATAACATTCATAAAGGTTCGGGAGTCGTACTTTCTGAGTCACTGATAAACCACCGATCTTCTATGAATTTTTCATAAAATAAATCCTGAGAGAGTAGTGAGGCAATGACGTCATATCCTCGTCAGATTTGCCTGATATCATCACAATTTTCTTGCTAAAACAGTCTGAAATTCCACAACTTTCTACTTTAAGGCGACTTCGATAAGACCTTAGCTCTCCTGTCAATGAGTGTTATTTCCATCAATAGAAGGTTAAACAAAACACAAAGCAAACATAGCACAAATCATACTGTTTTATCAAGTTGTATGAAATGCATAATGCATTGTTAATCACAAAGTTTATAATGAGATATACATGTATGCGCAATTAAGTAGAATAATCAAGGCTAACAATGTATACTTATTAAGGTTGACAGAAAAGTAATTATGGAAAAGAGTGTTCCACTGAGAAGCAGGCCTTGAATTACGTGGATCACTCAATACGTAATATGTAACTATATAACTCACTGTTGTTTGATTATACCTTTTAGTTTTAAAATAAAAATTAACATAAACATTCAGTGCGTTTCCCTTTCAAGGCGGTTAATTATTTTTTCCGCATGCAATACTCTCAAGGTATTAAGCATTGTCCTTGTCTTATTTTTTTTTCAATTCAATTCATGCTTTATTTCATTTGTCTTATGTTATAATACTAATTAAATTGTTCAGAGCTTTAGTTTTCTCCGTTTTGGGTTGTGTTATATTTTTGGTGCGAATACTTATAGGATTTTATTCATTATATAAAGATATCGATTTGTTAAAGCAAACAAGTCTTCATTTCGTTTCGTTTAAGTAAGTTTTATTTCTCCACTTGTATAAAAGAAATCAGTATAACAAAATAAAAAATGTTAACATGAAAAAATAAAGAAGAGTTCTCGTTACAAGCATATCATGTGAATAATACGTACTATATTTCATGGTATATATCTTAAATTCATTCATTTATATAAAGATATCGATTTGTTACGGTAAGCAAGACTTCAGTCATGGAAGAGAATTTGCACTCTCCACCAATATACCTCCGTTTGGTACTACTTTGGTTAAAGGTATTCAACCTAATTTTTATATCACTTTCGGGACATTCAAGAAAAAAACGTGCCAAAAAGTCCGTCTCATGTGGCTTAAAATGATAATATTACGTCAGCAATAGCATTGCTTTACCCATTTTTAATGACGTAAAAATGACATGTAAGGCTTTTGAATCACTCTTTGACTTTCTGGAGAACGTTTAAAGTATTCAAAGAGGTGAGAATGGCATTCGATTAATGCTTTCTTATCAGATAGTAAAAACTATACAGGATGGTGGCTATTTTAAGCCTTAATTTGTTCGAAATGATATTATTATAATTACGTGACCTTATTACCAAACACCCGTTTCTAAGTCCAACTACTATTCCGAAATGTGGCGGAAAGGTCTGAAGGATGTGTAAAAATGGCGGCCTCCTTCTGCACAGGTTAGAACGGAATCACGGGTGAAGATCAAGTCACCAGACCCCAAAGAGAGCTGTTATGGATAAAGCCAATCTGACGAGATAAACTAATCTCATTCTAAACCCTTCGTCGAGGCAAATTAAAGACAGAAAGCATTTGATAGATCTGCCGTGTATTACACTATTGCCTGCTCAAATTTAGTCAGACCAGAGTAGTATTCACCTCGTGAGGTTGGCGTTGGTCTCTTTGGGCTACAGCGATTTAGCATTATTTTCACGCAGTGTGATATGGCAGGATTAAGAGCTTGGCGGGGGTCGGTTGGATGGAGGGGTGGGGAAAATGTGTGTGTGTGTGGGGGGGGGGGGGGGGGGGGGGGAGTCGCATGTTCTCCTTTCCCACTCCAACAAGAACGTTTCCGGGGTCCTCAAACCAGGATGAGGACAATCTGCTATTCTTTACCCTTTAACCCTCTGCAAAGCCAGATATTTTGAAAACAGAATGCCATTCAAAAGGTTACGATGAGGAAGTTATTAGTACTCTCTGTAATGAATCCTTTCGGCAATTCGAATGCATGCACGGCTAAGCTGAAGTTAGAATCTTTTATTTTGCACGCATGACTGATTGCAGCTAGTGAATTATAAGATGACCTAACGTACACCTGTAGGCCTATGACTTTAAAAACATCTTTTTGTAACACTTAACAGGTGTATACAGGCCTCATAGCAGAGATTCTGAGACATTCAGTATCACTTTCGCCACCAGTCTTTAAGTACAACGACATGACAGAAAGGTTGTATAGTGTGACACTATTGAGTGACACATGGCTTATTGCATGGTATTTAATCCGTATTTGCTCATTTGAAACAGATTATTATTCTTTTAGACATAGAGACAGTTACAAGTAAGAATGCCCATTTTTACAGTTATAGACAAGATTTACACTATATTATGCAACGTTTGTAATGATAGTGACTATAAATATAAGGCCTACACACAAATCATACCACGTTTACATAGGGCCTATATGATATCTTCGGAAATATAAAACAAACATGCACGTTTGTACGTAAAATTCAGAAATATGTAGCCATTTTCTGTTTTGTATTACACGCGCAAACACCCACCTATAGTAAATTTACATATATTAACGTGTGTATTTGTGTGTGAACACACACAAATATAATGTGTGTACACGAATATGTATGCCTGTGTGTGTAAGCCATCGATGCACTGTAACAGTCACCATATGAGGTGTGTAATTGACATGTCTCTGTAAATAGCACACTGTGTGGCTGCCCGATGAAAATGGTCACTTCAGTTCGGTCCCTCAAGAAAATTACCGCTAGCTTATGTGGGTTTGCTCGATTTAAGGCTTATTGTAATCATTGATATTCATGGCAATACCAACGCAATAACGAATAATATCATCACAAAACTTAGTTTGTCATCCTGTTCTTGCAGTATGCTACACCCCCAGTGTAAGAAGCCTCATCTTTTTCTTTACCAAAGAGCTATTGCCATATAACTTTACCTTTTCTTGATATGTAAGCTACATATAGATTGAGATATAGATATATGACTTACACACATATATAGGCCTATGCATACATTGCTGAGTCTCCAACTCTATTTTGGACACCTGAATACATCAGATCAAAGAGAGAATCATAATCACACATTGCACCAGTATACACGATCAAGGACTGTAAATAAGAAAAAATTATACAACACGAAGGTGAGGTGTTTTCTCTCACCTCCCTGTATACATGCAGGTGATGTTTGTGTGTGTGTGTGTGTGTGTTTGTTTGTTTTTACAATCATTCTTTTCCTTTGTGAAAAGCGCCAGTAATTTTCATGATAATAATTTCTAGAATGAACAGCTCTGTATCATGCCCATCTTGCATTCACTGTCAGTGTCTCTATACGTCGCTGCATTGTTTGAAGGACTCTATTACCCTCCATAATAAGGGAGTGAGTTACAATGGTCTCCTCAGACGTGCTAGCGGAGCGGGCGTTACCATTGCCACTTCCTTTATTCGTAGCAAAGCCAAGCCAACGCGAGATAACCATCTTACTCTTCAGTTCCAACTGCTGGTGTCAATATCACGACGAGCGATGTAGTCAATAGTGACTGTGTAATGATAGTAATAATGACGATATCATGGTATAAATGATAATAACAACGATTGTGTTATCATTATGAAAGTTAGTGTTCCACCGTTCACTCGCAATCGATATTGCTTTAGAATTTGTAAGAAAACAGACAGTGATATAGTAATTATATACTCTTCAATTTAATGATAATGAATTGCGTTATCTATTTTCATTGAGATCGTTAGCACAGTTAAATAAAACTGAGACCTACCGAAAATACTACTTTAGTGCTAAGAATAGCTCGAAGGCACTTCATGTATTAAATGTGCTAAATCTATTTATTCATTTATTTATATATTTATCTATCTATGCGTATCACGTAACCGTGTCACTGCATTCCGTACCAATGACGCTGTCCTATAGGAAATATCATCATCATTATATGAGAGAGTGAGAACAAAAAAAAAAAAGAGAGGGTGAAAGAGAAGAAGAGAGGGGAAGAGACAGAAAGAAAGAAAGAAAGAAAGAAAGAGAGGGCTGGCACACACACACACACACACACACACACATATATATATATATATATATATATATATATATGTATATATCATGTACATTAATTTGTGATTTGCATGTATGAATATGATTATATGAATTGAGTACTTCCCTCGATATTTTCCTTGTGCACTTTGCAAAAGGACAGTATACGTTCAACAAAGGCTAGTTCAATGGATTAATGTGAACACATGACTATTTATCATGTTCATTAATGTATGCTAGTGGGTACAAGAATTATATTTTGCAAAGAGAATTGAAATACATTGTACCTACAAACACGTCCCATTTTAATGTTTTCCATTTGCATTTGATCAAATCTACCTTCTGTAATGGCAATATGATAGGAAAACTTACAAACATCCTTCTGCCTTGATTAAAAGAAGTTTTGTCAATCCTCTGCCAGTGAAGTATACAAGCTGTTAATTACTTAAGGATTAGAAATGCTGAAAAAAATTCATGCGCACGTATCTGATTGTGCCTACATTTTCAAGTGTCATAATGTGTTTATGTACATTACAACAAGCGCTGTATATGACTATTATATATTCACTTATGACAGTAATGGAAATTTCATATTATAAGCCTATATCAAAATTGTATCTATATGTTCTTAATTGTGAACAGTAGCATATCTTTGTAGGAAAAGTTGTTGAATATTGTAAGTAATGATGTCTCTTTTGAATTTGGTTTTGATTAGCTTTGTACGAATAAGCTACATACCTCGCCCTAAACGGAACGGCTTTGTCGAAATTTTCCGCTGTCATCTTGCATACCCTTTCGTTGATCACACGTTCAAAGATCGATACAGGCAAACGTCAGGAATTCTAGAGCAGATTCTATTTTTAATGCTCACCTGTCGATAACAGACTTTTTGGTTAATAAGGGGATATCAACAAATGAATAGCTGCCTAATTTTCCGTTTTGCCTAAGAGTTATTTCAATTACCACTTGACGTCGTTAACCATTTATTGCTCGGAAGCACATTTTGTACGTCTACATCAGCATGAGTTGGGTCAAAGGTCATTGTTGCCTATCAATAGCAAGTGAGCTGTGTATTATTGCAAAGGCTGTCTATAGACATGCAGGAATACCGCGTACTCCAACCCAGATCGATTCTGCCATCTTAACGCGTCACCTTACACACATTTTCCACGGATGCTCCGTCATTTCGGGGCGTTTTACTCTCTCAGCTGTCTGTGGCGCCCCTTTTTTTTTACCTTTAAAATAATTACGCCCCAAAGAAAATAGTGGAAGAAAGGGGGCAATATTTAGCAGGAAGGAATGCCTTGAGCGATGGGGCTGATGTAATGTACCCTCTGTTTATGCCCGTGGGCAGCGGCGGCCAGACATGTCTTACCCTATAAACTTCACCGCTGGCGCGTCGGGGCGTTCGATCTTCCGCGCTCCGCTGGCGTGCGAGCACGCGATGGGCGGAATTATGGTTGTGTTTCTGCGTAACGATTCTATTAGGTTTGCGTGCGATGCTGGCCCCGTAGGCTAGGCAGCTACATGGCAGCTGAAGGGACAAAATCGCAGTAATTTATCGATAGAAATATCCGTCACCGTTTCCTCACACGCCAAATGAAATAATCTGAACTTTTCTGAAGCGTTTGAAAATGAGAGTGTTCCGATCAATGCACTATCACAATTTGAAGTGTGCCCCCTAGGCAGTTAGGAATACTGAGTGTGGTATTGGGGAAATGTCTAGTGCGGAGCACAAAAACAGCCACAGTTTGTTGTGAGATGTCTGCTAATCTTCCTTATGCCTTCAAGTGTTTCAGTCTGAACATTCCCTTTCACTGATTGCCCTGTATATTTATAGATATTTTCCAAACTTGTATGATGAGACTTATGAATTGTAATATGTGGCTTTCCAATAAAAATTCATCGATAGAGACATGTCGTTCCTTGAATTCTCCCTCTCTCTCTACACGCACTATGTACTGATATATAAATGACTTTGATTGCAAATCGAGTTATCTCCATTCTTGTTAATTTTTAGATATATGCGATTACACGTGCCGAAATGCAAAGGAAATGCTCAGAAAATATGGGATATCGTTTTTAACCATAACTTCGAGAATATTCCTTGTTATGCAATCAGAGAGGTATCAATTGGAAGGTTTTATTTTGCTCTAATTATGAACTTGCTTTGAATGTTTGAAAACGTCACTTAACCCATTGTGCGATAAAACTCTTCATAGATTACAGGTGTGTTGATAGATACTTAAATGTGTTCGTATGCATGTACCCTATTTATGATTTTTGCTCTTTGATTTTGTTTTTCTTTCAGGAACCGGATAATAGCAAGACCAATAACGGCATCCATTACCGGATACAACTCTTATATCACAATGGTAAGTCGTAACCATGGTAACAAATCAAAGGTAGAGACACAGTGACACCTGTTCTTTCTCTGTCATCCAATTCCGTACATTGCCTCTATACTAATCAACAACTGACATTTTCACTCAGTGTTTTATTGGTCTCACTGTGCAAGGTTTATTAGCTGCCAAAGAACTGGGTGCTTTCACAGCCGTACTGGTAGTACCTGTAGTATGTGATGTTGTGTTCCTTCTTTTCTCCTCTCCATCATCACCATTATTATCATAATTGTCTTCTTTTCTCTTTTTCCTTTTTCTTGTCATTTTTTCCTTTTCTTCTCAATTCATTTCTTCCTCAGCTCCTTCTTAATTTCCCTTCGTCTCCTATCCCTAGCTTCTTCTTCCTTTAGTTCTCCTTTCTTCATCATCTTTATCATCATCATCATCATCTTCTTCATCATCATCATCATCATCATCATCATTTTATACTTCTTCTCCTTCTTCTTCATCATCATCTTCTTCTTTTCTTCCTCCTCCTTCACCTCTACATCATTCTATTTCTAAAGAGAAGGACAAGCTTCATGTAGGAAAAGCGAACAGATCGAAAGCGCGTGAATGATGAGATTATGGAGTGTGTGATAACGCCACTCCGTGGTTGAACCCTATAGTACACCCAGTCACCACGCGATTATCTCGCCTTTGATTTCTGAACGCGACACTTTGAGAGCGCCATACCAACCATCTAACCCTATCCTCTTCTCCCCTTTTTTACGTCTTCGAAATCATTCACCTCTTCGCGCACCGATTAAGGCTATGCACTCCGCGATTAGAAGGCTCACGAACCACCGTCGACAGAAAAAAAAAGGAGGGAGAGAAAACGGATGAAGAATACGAGGTTGTGAGGACGATTTTGTGGCTGCCCTGACAATCCAATAAAACCCCGGGCAGCTCGGCACGGCTTATGATTCAATTTGGTGGAGAAAAGAGTCTTTGGGAGCGCGGACTTCGAAACAAGATTAGCGCGCCGCACCGTTGATATTCTAGATGTCTGGACATGCATGCATCGGCTGAGTGCGCAAATTGGAGAATGCCATTGCCCTTATCACAATTTTCTCATTCGTCTTTATCTATTTTTTTCTTCCTTTTCCTTTGCGGACGAAGATTCTATGTGTGTACGTGTGTGTATATATCATTCACTCTTCGTGTTATTATTTGGATGAGAAAATCGGAACCCAGAGAATTTTATTCTTCTTTCGTTATCATCATTCATTTATATTGACATGGATCTTCTCACTTGCGTATTATGTAATGAGCAAAATCTAAATACGTTGACATGTTTCTGAGTAAATAAAAGGAAAAGGAAAACAAAACGAATGCATTTCCTAATGATCATAATTCTTGAGCGATCTCGAATACCGTGATATGCGGGTAAAGTCACTAATTTGATTCACAATGAAACACAGAAAAATGTCCACAGAAAATGTCCTTTACACATCACATCAGCTTGGAATAATTAGAAATAAAAGTGTCAAAGACACCTGTCTATAGGCCTATATTTCATCTTGGATGTATGTGCGAAATCAGATCTGTTTCCTTGTCATCCAGCGTTATTACGCAATGCACTAATTCATACAATTAAAAAGGAGACGTTAGTGACGACGTGTACTAATCTAAACGGACAGAGCAATGCTAATCAATGTTTAATGAAACGGGGGTCTTGTTTTGGGCACAGAGCCATCGAGAACATGATGAGAACACAGAGACGATCGCATGCTTCCTCCCAACAAAACAAAGACGTAGGACCTACTGACTAGGTAACGTGCGGGCAACGATATCATGCTTTTTAATCCATGACAAATGATAATGTACATAATGACTCAACAGACAGTGATCGTTGGGTGTTTTCATTTCTCTCCTATTGTTATTAATCTGGCTTCATTGTTATTGACATTGTATATGGGGTATGCTTTGCATAATTTTTGTGTTTGATGGTTTGGAATGACAAAAATATAATATTTTCTTGTACAATATCTGTGATTAGACAGGGTTATAATGCTAAGAGTAAAGTTCTCCAAAGCAGCCAACCTTCATTGCACTGTGTTGACTTAACAGGGTTGTGAGGTTGTTGGAAACCACACTATTGGACCAGCACGCACACTTTTCTATACAGTTTAAACGTCGCGTTCAATTTACATAGCGGTTCACATTGTAAAGCGTTCTGGCCCTCTCAACTCGTCAAAATGTAAACGAGTTATTCATAATTCTGCTCTCTTTCGCCATGTTTTATTGGTTTAGCCGAGAAAACCGAGCCATTGTTGGTTTGTTGAGGCAAGACGGAAAAAAGAAGCATTTTACCATAATTACAGAGAAATCTGAGTATAGGCGAATAGTTTTATTTGAGAGCGCCGTAGTCCCATTCAAATGTTTGCGCGTCGGGTCTAGTATGTCCCAGATCTTACAAAAGGGATTGAGTGGAGTAACGCCTGCAAGCATATCAGTGTGAATAAGTGAGCAAGCACTCCGCAAATTAAAAGTGCAAGTCGTTGAATCTTTGATTAAACTTTACAGCGTCTGATTTCGTTAAAGTGGCCTTTTTGTCCACCCGAGCTAGACAATTCATCGAGACCCCATGAATGATAGAGCAACATCAGGGCACACATCTTAATAGGGCCTATTCTTATTTTCACGATCAAGGACATAATGAAGTTGTACTATCAAGTATGACAGTTAAGTGGTACGCTTTCATGAGAATTATCATGCTTTATTGAGTAGCATCTTCATATTCTCATTTACTGAACTGAGCGTTGACATGTAATGCAGTTTGCGTGGAAAAAGAAAGTAAAGAAAAACATTTAATACATCTATCTGTGAGTAAACTTTGAGATGGATACACCTGTATTAATGTCATTTCCTTGATATAGGAAAAAAAATAACGGAATTCTTGTCTGGAGACTGTTTTTAAGCATTGCATGGCACATCAGAAATCCTTTATATATAAATGCATATGGAAAGGAATGTAATTCAAAGGAATTAAATTAAAATGATGATTTAGATACAATTGACAAAGTTGACAAATATAACAAAGTACTATGAGAAGATATATATGTACTGGAAGTAACGTTGGAACTGTTGCTTGAATTGGTTAACTCAACTTCCCTGTCTGGTCAAGAATATACAATGTATATTTTTAATCTCTTAGGGAAGACTGCAGATCTAGCGAAACTTGACAGGCAACTTGGGTTTGACGACCCAGTAGTGTGATCAGCCACTTATACAGAATCGATTGGACCGACAATCGTATCCAACAAAAGGCAACAAACGAGCAATCTCCTAAACGGGATTAAAGCAGAATGAAGAGCAAGTGAGGAGGAATAAATAAGATCGAAGTAGTTGGTTCCATGTCTCACATCATCCGTTTCACTGTTTGTGTGTAGACTAGGGCCGAAACAGCTTTAGCGGTCCAGAAATATCGATCGTGTGGCAAGCAACGATAGCAAGCCGTATGACATGGCCCACAATCGAAGTCGGCAGCGGCCAGGTCAAATGTGTAAAAGGCAGCATGCACAGGTCGAACTGAAAATAATACGATCTAGATATCGCGTTGCTGAGGAGATTGTTGTCTCATATATATAATATTTTTAGACTGACTGTGAGAGCTGGGGTCTTACCTGCTCATAATTATGTCTAAGATGTTAATGACAAAGCTATTTGCATTGGGTTGGTGATTTTAATAGGATGAGAAAAGCATCGACGGTCTTATCAGTTCCACGGTCTTCTCGTCAGCCATGATAGTGTGATAGTGTCCGTTAACACGTCTATTCCTAGTGCAGAACAAAAACTTATCCATGTGCAGAATATTTTATAATTTATTTCACGTTATAATTCAGAGAGAGAAAAAACGTTTAAATGCATGATTTGGTTGTATACTGTGTGAACGTAATGACAGGACTTGCTAAAAGAGAGATGAGGGAGAAATGGTTTCACTGGTTTGGTATATAGTTGCATTCACGTGGAAGTAATTGTATTGGTCGCGGAATAGCCTCTCTCATACATCAGTGCGATTACAATAAATGTGACTGCCGGCTATACAACATTACCAACATCACTGTCATGGCGATTACCTGCTCAACATTCTCAAAAGGGAAACATAATGTAGTTCAATTCTCTATATATATACCCTGATCTTTGTTTTTTCGCACTACCCGTGAAATAAACATTGATGATAATCGCAAAATTCCGTCAGTGTTTCACTGTATGATAATTGCAATCCTACAAAGACGTGTATGTAAACAACCGATGCGCTGATGATGCCAGTAATGGTATGTTATGGATCGTAACGAGAGGTTGCCATTGTAATGACCATTATGACGTCATAGCTTGAGTACTGACTATAGGCTTATAGTTTACGTGGGTGATTCAATACCAGATTGTTGGATCGCAGGAAGTTAGCGGGACTTCATGTCTTAGTCCCACAGGTACGCGAACAATAACTCGCCTCACTACGCACGATCTCTCTTCCAAAGGAAGACTTCTATTGCTTCACTTCATGCCCGAGTTACCCCGTAAAAACCACCCCAAAACCGTTGGACACGAACCTTTCTTTTTTAGGATTACTGCCAAAGTAGAAAACAGACGGCTTGTGTTGGTGATGGGTGACATCGAAATAAAATAAAAGAATATTATGTCAAACCTGACCTTCGCGACATGTACATCTCTGCAACTAGTGTTGACAGCAAATTGACAAATCTCTATAATTACCTCATTGATTTATGGATTATCGATATTTTGCATGATTATTTTCCGTGGTGCACTTTAAAAGCAAAGAGTCGAATTCTCATGGTGTATTTCTTTATGAATAAATTGTATCGAAGAATTTTGAAACCTTTCTTATAAACTTTTTTTTAAAAGTTTAGAATCAGATTATGATGAAACATGTGTACTTTAATACTTGGGCGAGTCTTCGCTGCATCGTTATTTTTCTTCGGTAATGACTATTAACCTTAGCTATATAGTGATAGTTCATTTTCTATATGTTCTCTTAAAACAGGTGTACGTACGGAGCAGGACCTTTATGTTAGACTCATCGACTCTATGACCAAACAGGTAAGATCAATTTGAACCTTTTGCTGTCAATTTTCATACTTTATTTGAATATTTTCGTATTTATTTAACTGGTATTCATTTTTCTTATTGGAGTCTGTTAATGTTGACGAATCTCACTAAGATCTAAGATCTAACGTAGATCATTGTAGATAATGCCTATAAGTCGGAGTGCAGTGTTGACGCTATGAAAGTCAAGCGAATGACATATGTTATGAAAAGTGATTTACTACATTCGCTATCTTCGAATGAATGAGGACGTAGATGTTAATGATTGATTGACTTCATTCCATCACGGATAAAAGCCTGTTTTCAGCTGTTAACTGGCTTTCAGCAGGGCCGTGAACACATATTCATTCATTCATTCATTCATTCATTCATTCATTCATTCATTCATTCATTCATTCATTCAATCATTCATTCATTCATTCATTCATTTATTTTTCATTTCCAACAAAAACATATAAATATATTACAGAAATTGAATACAAGTACATAGATTTCATCATAATACAAAATAAAGGATAAGTTTACAGAAAAATTGTAAGTATACGAAAGCATGTGATTACAAACAGAGTAACAATGAATAAGATATAATAAAAACGTGTAACATGAAAAGTATATACAATGAACAAAAGAAATCAAAATGAGAACTGAAGAAAAGAATAGCACACAGAAATACACAAAGGTTTGAAAAATGGGCAATCATTATGTCACATTGCAAATAGATTAAGAGGTTTCAAAATGGTGGATGAGCGTTTAACGAGACACGGGGGTGGACAAAATGACTGACTTGTCTGTAAGCAAATATTTGAATATACAAAAATTAGCACTTGAACATACGTTGAATGTAGATTGTTGCAGTCATACAGCTCTTTTCTTTATTTCTATTAGAAATAATTTGATATCATTAGCTGTCCTAAGACTTATAGGTAAAGAGCTTAGAAGCTGAGTACAATGCACTTTTTCTTTACAAATTGATACGTAATGGTTTTTGGGAGAACAACATTGAAGACTGTAATAATAGTGATCGTGATGATGGTGATGATGATGTTTTGGAAGCATCTTGACTGCCAGGCATTTCTTTCAGTTAAGGTAGTGAACTAAACCATGCATTGGACATTGCCACGATTTGTACACCGTCTATGCACATTATTGAGCATGTAGAATCAATGTAGGAATTTTTGTATGGAGTGTTTGAAATATGCATGACGCTCCGCGTCAACTGAATAAATTAGTTTCCTCTTTGTATGGGGGACTGGGAGGGTACGTGAGTGTGTAAAAGTCAAGATAAATATCAAATTGCTACATGCCCAAGCTTATTTCTGAATGAAATTAACCGTGTGTAATAGATTTGATATTGCTATCGCTGGAATGGAACGTTTCTTTCGAGAAGTGAGAGAGTGGTATAGAATTTTTTTGCTTCGTCTCGTAAAAGTGTCATAAGCCTTGAAGAAAAGCTGCTGTGTGGAGGTGTGCTCCCGAGTTCATTGGTATTGATGAAGAGGAGGGGATCGTTGACGCCTCGTGGTCCCACCTACCATAATCCCTGCTATTATTATCTATATCGGCTGGTCTGTTCAACGTCGGAACCGTTTCACGCTATCCGTCTTTTGTCAACGTGGTCGCCATCGATTGGCAGCACAAACATGACAAAGGGAAGGAAATTGGATAGAAATCGCCTCGGATGCCAGAAGAAATTGATCCCCGTTCCACCTGCCTTCACGTTTGGAACCCGCCAGCTCACCTATCTAGTAGAGTTTACACGGCATTTAGGCGATTGGCAGGTCTTTATATTTTGTTTAACAAGATAAGGGTAAAATAGCCATATATTTGGTGATTTTGCGAAATAAGCCTAAATTTTAACGTGATATACTGGCCACTGAATTATAAGTGCTTATTGTGTTGTGACTGTATCGCGCCTCGTTGTGATCAACCTTGCCCTTCGTACATTTGATTCAGTTTGTGTTTGACGATATGTTGCAAGCATTTGGCCCGGCAATTATCTTGACAGAATCAGTGTTTGGAAAAACAATCATAAAACATTATAGCCTCTCTTGACTGGATATCTTATCTTACTCGGACCCTGAGATATACTCCGATGATGCTTCGAATGTTAAAGGCCAGCGGAAATCATGGCGAACCGATCAATCTCATTGACCCGAGGGTTTCCGCTGCATTCCCCTACATGTTGCTATTACATGCATTTACATGATATTGTAAAACCCCAAATTATAATTCATTATCAATATTATGTTAAAGGAGGTAATATGTCCTGTCAGGTGGTTTATCAGCGGCACCAATTTTCAAAACCATATTTTCTGCATGGGAGATCTCTGTATTAGAATTTGAACTTGATCACAAATGGTAGTTGCAGTTTGCTTTGCGCGAAAATTCTGTCTGATATTGGAGTTGAGTGCAGCATGTCCGCATAATACTGTTATAGTGTATATGATTGGCTCTTGTTTCTGGAAGTAGATTGGTAATGGGATGTGATGATGTTATTGACTGATGAGCGCTCACACAGAATAGCTGGCTTGTCTTCTGTGTTTACGTGTGTGTGTGTGTGTGTGTGTGTGTGCACAATTTTTATGCATAATCGCTAGCATCGCATTAGTAAGATTCAGTGAGGAGGCATGTTGATCTGTTTCATACGAGTTTAAAGGTGTGCAAAGATTGCTAGAGCAATGTTATGGACCCCATGGAAGACCAGCTGAACGTAGCTGAATATGGGCTATCCAGCCATCTTCTCTGATGGAAAATGAACAAACAAACAAAGAAACAAACAAACAAAGGTCGCAATCCTCATCTGAAATCTACCGAAAGCCCACAAAGTTTTATCCATTAGGGGTCATCTGGCAATATCAGTGACACGATCTGAGGATGAGGTACATTTTGATTATCGTTAAAATATAAATAATGCTCCATTTCGTGCAAATTATTCTCTCAGTCTTACCAAGGTCTTTCAACAGAAGAGTATGATTATCAAGACTTACCTTTGAGATGTCCAATGTACATGTGTCATAATATAGATACAGTTGTAGATGTATACGTAGATAGATAAATAAATAGATAGATAAATAAATAGATAACTAAATAAATGAATGAATATATACATATATATATATATATATATATATATATATATACACACGTGTATTTGAGTAAATCCTTGGTATTTGATGTAAAAGCATATGTTCAATCGGAAAATTAATATGAAAGTCATGAAAGACTGCACAATGTGCACATGATAATGTGAACTACATGAATTTCAAACACATACACATGTGATTATGTGTGTGTGTGTGTGTGTGTGTGTGTCAAGCTGAGTAGTATGGAGAGTAACAGGAGAATAAAAAAACGATAGACGATATGCTGAAGCAACATGGAAGCTTTGGTGCAAAACTGCCAAGGAAATATTCAGTTTCCAAATTTAATTGATTCTGACTAACAGGTGATATTCACGCGCGACACGCTCTTTTGCCACTGTCGCTTACCTGCTGTTGAGTCGAAGCCAAAATCATGCTCGCCCATTGCACGTTCAACAGGGGCAGTGGGATAGAAAAAGAGTAGAGGAGATGGGGGAGGGGTGGCGAGAGAAAGAGGGGGAAAATGAATAAATGAATATCGTTTAAAGTGTGTCCCGCACCCAAATTTCTGTTCGTAATCGATTGAAAACAGATCGTGTCTCATCCACCGGGCCATTCAATCTTATAGGCGTGCTAGTGCTGAGATGTTTTGGGTTTTTGACCAAAGTTGTTCATCCATCTTCACAGGATGTAGAAAGTGAGTCGATGTAACGAGATTTCTCAGACATGGTTATGAATTTATGGATTTTGCAGTCAGAAGGATATGATAATGGTATTAGTTTGAACTCTTCTTTCTTAAACGGAGACCATGACGTCATCGAAGTCATCACAATGATTTACATTTTATAAAGAATTAGTTTTGCATATTATGTCAACGATTAAGATTACATCTCTTGAATTGAACTGACCTTGGATCAACAAAAGAAGACTTCTTTTATCTATTATATAGATAATTAAGGGTAGTGAAGTTGTAATTTAGTAATAATCGGGGTAGATTTATCTGTTGTAGTTCTTTAGTTTAATATTTTTCATGTCATAATTAGCAAGAGGTGACGAATGACGCCAAATCGTGCATCGTGTTTTGCACATGGAAAAGGCAAAAATCCTTCAGTACTGTCACGTAGTAATATTATATAAACCTTTATCGTTAATTGACTTCTTTGTACTCCATCACAGTGGCGGATCCAGAGGGGCGCACCAGGCGAGCGTCCCTCTTTATTTTTTGTTAAAACAAAAGAAATAAATGGGGGGGGGGGCGTGCGCGTCCTTTAATTTTGTAAAGGCGCCTCCCCTTTACGGAATTCCTGGATCCGCCCTGCTGATCAGGCATCAGTTGTATTATAATAATAGGAGCCTTTCAAACAGGCAGACTATACATAGGCCTACCTCAAACGGGTCGGAGGAGGCGTGGTGGGAACGATCCATTGCGTAGAAAGGTAGTCTCTCCGTATATAGTCAGCCGTGAAATGTCGTGTTCATACTATATTCATCATATTGTTATTATGATAATCACCCGTGAAATATTATGCAGACTATGCCCTGAAAGGAGCTTATTGTATATCACCATAATAATTATGCGTTTTGTGGATTTTTATGACAATTATTCAGAAAGGCTTCAACTTAAAGGTTGACACGAAAGAATATGTGCGTGCGTTTAATACCAAAAAGTCATGCCTGTTATGTAGGCCTACATAAAACAAATCTTACTCGCGCTGAAAGATTTCTTTCGTCTCTTAACAAATTAAGAGCGTCTTTTGGCTGTGTTTTGCCAGATTTCTGTGAGTCCACCGCTGAAAAGAAAAGAAAAGATGAAAGGAAGTAAAAGAATGGATAACTCCTATAGTGAACCTTGACGAAAAACAAACGCAGAAGCTGTCCTTTCTTAATGAAAGTCTATCCAGGAAACGCGACGGTTGAGAACGCTTGGCGATGAGCCGGATCCAGTAACCCTCATTGAACCAATTGGAGGTGTAAAAATCCGCGATTACTGTCAGCCCGTGTGTCACTGAAACCGACTTGGACTCAAACGAGACGCTGCTAGCTGCGCGTAACGGAATCCCCGCATGTGAATATTCATGACGGATGCAACACCCTGCCAGCACTATGCGACAGACGACGAGGATGATGTGGCAGTGGTTGATGTTAAAACAAGATCGAAAGTGGGGGGGGGGGGGGGAGGGAGAGGAAAGAGAAGATTCTGTGAATGTCCTGGCTAACGTATTTTGCTTGTTCAATCACATAGCCCCTTTCGTTTATTTCCTCATTGCGACTTCATCTGCTCATTCACTGTCTTCGTTGTCGCAAGCCATTTCGCACTGAAGTAATGTATCGTTGATACTGACACCACCTTTCCCATCGAATAAAAACCCTACCCCCTCCTACCCCATCATCTCCACCCCCCCCCCCCCCTCCTCCATCCTCACGCCTCACCTCTACCTCCTCTCGCATCCTCCCGGGTTGTATTTGCGGTGACCGCCATTTACCATCACGACATCCTTCCAAGATTGTGCGGATTCCCCGCATCTCGCCGCCATCCACATCGAGTCGGGTTGTCTTTCATGTGGTGTGGCGCTCTGGCTATATAGCTTCAAACGGGGGAAGTCAACTCGGCACGGATCGGCACTTCTCGTGTCCCATTGCACAGATAGTTGACGGCTTACGGCGGATCAGTCCGTTTGAAGACACGGTGGTGACTGGTCAATCCACGCGGACAAAATCCCATTCATCGAGTAAAAGATACAGTGAGAAATACAGAGGGAGAAATGAAGAAAGAGATGAAGGAGAAAGAAAGAGCAATAAAGAAAGAAAGGAAAAGATACAAAGCAAGAGTAAGAAACACGCGAACGGACGAATAAGCGTAAACAACTCTGCGACTTCGTTAAGGCACGTGCATGTCATTTATGCGATCAAGTGTGTTTCAAAATAAGAAAGAATGATGCTGCAGGTTTGAATTAGTGTGTCGCCTTCTTTTAATCATCATTATGAAATCAACAAATGATTTTCAATCTCTTCAACACACATCGGGAGCATCCGTCGTAGATAGGTATAACACAACGAGCTAGCAATGCCACCTACTGTTTTTGTTTTTTTCCCCTGTTGAGGTCCAATATTATCAAGGCAGTGCGAAAAAGCCCCTCGAAGATTGTGCTCAAACATCATTATGAGAAGTATGATAATTTGCCAGCAGCTTTGTTAATGGCAGAAAAAGAAGAAGAAGAAGAAGAAGAAGAAGAAGAAAAGAATGACGATTACCTCGATTGCCTAACCACTCCACGGTGATATTCTTAAACGACGACGTCATAAATGATATATGCAACAGGGAAATAGATTCCGTAGGAGTATTCTGTCATTAAGGGCGACAGACAACAACAGCAACAACGAAACAAACCTTGAATAAGTCAACATGTTGTGGGATTTTAGTTTGCACTCCTAAATATTCCCCACTGCAAACATGAACTTCTGCATGCCTCTTATTTGGTTAGAAAGTTATAGTCTCTTCACTCATCTTCTCCCCTCCCCCGCGGCCCCCCCCCCCCCCCCCCCGCTTTCACGACCGATATTCGTGCGTGTATCCCTTTCTCTCCGAGCCGGAGTGAGCGGGTGATAAATGACGTGGTGGCGACGACGAAGGCACGCACTGACGCGCACGAACCGCACCTGTTTGCGCGCCAATCGCATCGCCTTTCACTCAGCGCCGTAACACATTCCGCCCGTCGTACCCCCGCGCTAATTTCACGCAGCATTATGTGCGTCTGACAGTGATGCTGCACCATTACGACCACTACGATACTATCAGCCCCCAGTTTCTTCCTCTCCAAACGAAGCAGCTTTTTTATTCTCTTTTATTTTTTGCTCTATCATTTCCAGCACACTCCATGACAGCCGATGATGCGCAACGAAATTTGTGAATGGAAAATAAATGCACAAATGCATAAATTTCTCCTGTCACTCCGAGCAAGACAAATCACGTCAATGTGTTTGTGCTGTCAATGTCCACTATCAAAGCTTTACCGAGTAAGACCTGAATATTGAAATAAACAGCAGCAGATATTATCTTTTGACAACTTCCCTTTCTATGCCCCTCGTATTAAATGCAACTAGCATCGTGGCGCATCTCAACAATGAACACGAATAATTTCGATGCATGCAGTATGATGAATCGATGTGTTATACCAGAGATGATTTCTTATCTCTGAAATTCGCGATTTCTTGCAGGAATCACTCTAGCATTCCTAGGCTGTACTGTAACTCCTTAGTTGTAAGTCATGGCATAATAATACTTCGTAATTATCAAAGGTTTCCAAGGCTTCTTGCTTTCATAACAAATCAAAAATTCACACAGTTGATTTACTGCCTCAGCTTCTGTCGTGGCACTATTTGCTCTGAATGATGGAAATGTACCTCATCACATGTAGCCCTTGGTCTGTATATCTATAGGAGATACTTACCAGCTATCAATGTAGGCCCTACAGACAATTAGGAGCGAGTGCTCACGGACGGGTTTATTTCATAAAGCACGTTATTTTCCTTTCCCCCTTTCTGTTTGTTTATCTTTCGCGACTATAACGATCGAAGGGAGACGACTTTGGAGTTCTTGAAAATGTCGCAATTAGGGACATTTGGGACTCTCTCAACTAGCGTATGTGTAGACCTCGAGAGTGTCCATTGGGCCCAATTGAAATTCGCGAGATGTGGGCGCGAAAATTGGTTGCGAACGTCCCCTTAACAAGTCCGCGGAGAGTTGGAGGCCCTTGGCCGTCGAGCTAGAATGCGGAGTGCAGTAGCTGGAGCAGGGCGGCCCGTGGTATCAGACGCGAGAACTCGGAGCTGTTGCGTCACGCTGCTGTGACTCCCAATTAGGCTTGTATCCGACAGTCAGCGGGAGAGCTTGCGAAGAAGATCATTAGCTGTGGAGCCCCAGTGGACCAGCACTGAAAAGCTTCCGATACCATGTTTCTCTGCTCGTTGGCAGGATCATCGTGCTTTTTGAAAACTGTTTCTGTATGTCCTCGTCTGCTCCTTTATTACCAATACCTTTGTTTTTGTTTTTCTTGATGATTTAGTTCCTGTTTACTCGTAATAAATTACTAAACAGGTTAATTCATGCGGTTGAACAGCGTGGCAACGCGCCTAGGGCCTGTCTGCCCTACCTATCCGTTCACCTTTCACCAAACCACCAAGCACTTGGTCTACATGAAGTCGTACAACGATGTTTATAAGGAAAGGACGTGCAGTCAAGTGTGTATGGCACCTGTTGCACTTGCGATTAATTTCTTTGAGTCCGTGAGCAAGATGCACTTCCCGTTTAATACATCTTCGACAAACATGACGTCATATCTGGCATACGAAATATCAGGGAGGTGAGACTACCCACCTCTCACCTCCCTGGAAATATCTTCGCAATAGCCAGGTAAACTCACATCGTGACCGAAAAGAAAATAGTTCGTTATGATTATATCATGACTATTGAAGTACCCTGTTGCGGACAGTGTCGGCGGTGCGCTACCAATATTGTGTGGTCATATTTCCAATCAAATGGGGCGATGTCATGCCCAAATAGTCATTCTTTACGTCAGATTTGGTCACACAGTCGTTTTCTCATCAACGTTACAAGTATCTTCAAAAGTCATATCACCATTGTAATCCAGTGGATCAATGCACAGTGGGTTAAAAAAACAACAATAAACTCCAAGATTCCTGTCTTGACGCAGTGCTCATAAAGATAAGCAAGAGACATTTAGAAATTATATGAATCACTGGAGTACAATGTTGATATAAGTTTTTGAAGATTCTTGTAACATTGATGTGAAAACAATGACTATGTGACGAGATCTGAATTTAAGAATGTGAAGAACACACAAATACACCCCAAAAATAAAGATAGAGAAAAAACAAATTGGAAAGAGGAACCCTACAACCAAATGACAGCCTTACAATTTACGTTTGCGAGGGAATTGTTTATAACGTTGGTCTCTCAGCCCGCGATGATATGAGAATAAATTATGAACTTTTCATTCATTCATTCATTCATTTATCAACTTATCAACAGTGTGCAGCATCCTCATCGTAAGTTAGCATTATTCCACTGAAGAATCCTGTAGTGTTAGTACTACATTCTAATTACTCCGACATTACTGAGAGCCCATCTACGTACTAAGGTCAAAGGGGACATAAACAAACAAACGAACAAGCGAGCAAGAAAACAAACAAACAAACAAACAAACAAAAGGAGCATAGTATGTGCTGTAGGGCATAATACGCTCTGGGCAATATTTGAACCCAGTTAGAGCCCTGTTCACTAGTTCACGACGCTGTCGTATAAATCTCACCGTCGTGACGCGAGGATGAGGAGTTATAGTATGTTGTTAATCATTATGAGTGAAAAACAGAGAGCCACTACAAAAGACTAGAAAGTGTGATACAAAGTGTATTTCAAACAAAGGACTTGGAGCGAATAAAATTGTAATTGAGTTGTTACCATCACAAACGGCTTCATGGAAATTTCTAATCGTACACAGAGAATCAGTCATTCCTACCGTGCTATGAAATGTCAATGTTTCTTTGGTGAGCAAACCTCCAAGAAAATCCGGCAATTCTCATAAAATAATTCGAAATGCTGTGCTAGTATATCATAAGTAGTTACTAGACCTTTTTACCGCTGCCGTTGATATTGAAACGACATCTTCAAACCGCATTCTCTCTCTCTCTCTCCATTCCTGTGAATTCAATACGTATTTATCTTAAATGTCATTAGACCTACTTGAATGCTTCTAATATCTCTCAGAGACAGTAAGACTTACATTTCAGCGGTAATAGATGGATGCATTCGCCGTCATACCGTGGAATTATTCACCTGGGACTGAAATTGCAGTTGCAAAAAAGCGCGTAATGCCGCCCCAGTAGAAGTGAAAACAAATTTGAAACTAGAGAGGGGAAAAATAAAGTGTTGGGAAATCGTCGCTTAGTAATCACGTAAGATCATCGTTAAGGAGATAAAGAAAACATAGCAAGCGATAAAAGCTTCTTCGGCACAAGTATACCCGAATACTAGCTAAATGAAGAGTACAATTTGGTCGTGCGTTTGACGCCTATAATGTCAGCGCTCTGTCACATGGCGTGGCGCGCTTCAGTGTTGGGGAAGGGGGGGGGGGGGGCTTTTCGCGGGAAGAACATAAACATTGCCGCAGCTAAAGCACTATCACGTGAAAGAAGAGATACAGGGAGAGAGAGAGAGAGAAATAGAAACAGAGAGTTAGATAGAGAGGGGGAGAGATAGAAAGAGGAAATATAAATAAATGTCGATGTCGTTTTATTTCGGTCGAGAACTCCAGCAAAGAGCACACTCTGAGTTGATCAGTGATGGCTCGCGGTTAGAGCTATTTTATTGAACTGATTATTAGCGACTATAGACACACTTTGTCGTCGAGAGTCTGTTAACCTCTCGAATGTTCCTCTGTTTTACTAATGTCACCGTCACCTTTCCAAAGTCGATTCGCGCCAAGCTTAAAAACTACTCCCCTAGAATAACCGGCAGTCTATAACAGCACGCTGAGTAGTCCTTGGGGGAAGAATCTGTCAAAAAGTTGCAACTGCTCCAGAGTCGTGACTGCACAGAGAGAAGGTAGATATCATCGTCGAAAGGGAAAAAAGACCCACGAATTTTCACTCCCTCCTCATTACTTGATGCAACGTTCTAACACCTCCCTGGTTCTAGTAGGCCTACTTCAGTGCAGACTCCCACCACTTTTTTTTTTTTTGATGGCCCTAAAAAAAAAACCCTGATCAGCTCGATTTCCTCCATGACGCAAGTTGGGTGTAAAGAACCTGGGGCCTACATTGAGCTGTCGCCTACCTGCTATGACATCATATAACTCTTCTCAGCAGATGCGAAGAATCTTTTTCATTTTAATACAAAATTTACTAACAGCATTATCTGTTGACAAACTGACTCTAGAGAACAAAAACAACAACATAACACAGACCTCCAAAAATAAAATGTTCATTACTTCTGGGGCGACTAAACCAACTCCGTTTGACATTGGAGCTCTTGTGCGCCTCGTGGTTAACTCTCTGCCCCGCAAGATGTCATTGTGCATGGGGGGGGGGGGGTATATGGAAATGAAAAGAGAGAAAAGACAAAGAAATGTGGAATTCCGAAGAATCTATGTGTCGTTGCCACCGCATCCTCGGCACGTTGGATAGCATCACACGTCTGTATTGGCTGAAGGCCTGATGGCTGTACTAATTAGATTGCTTCGTTATGACTGAAGTTAATTAGATTCAATGGTGGCTGGTTATCCCGCTACGACCCAGGATCGCGGAGCGAGGCGTGAAGACCTATAATTGTCACACGAGAGCTGCAGGGAGATTCTCCCGACTCGGACACGCTGGTTCGGATTACAAATTATAGCTCCGGCCCTGCCGCGTCATTCCACGTAATAATGCCATCGATTCGACGAATTTGCGGGCCCCCTGTCCGCTACATGACTGCAACAGAGTCCGCGGACAGTTTGATTTTATTTTATCATGCTTAGCAATATTTATTGTTGCACGCCTCTAATTGGCAATGCGGTTGGCGCAAATTTCAAAATTGATTCAGCGAATGGCAGCACTCTCCGCCGTAGTTCCCCATGTAATCTTACGCGAAACTTCGTGATTCTCATGTTCGTACGGCAACTGTCAGATTGCATTTTACTCGAACTATTTTTTCTTTGTGTAAAGTTGTTTGCTTTTTCATGTTTATGTTTATATTTATTTTCTTTTTCGGAGTAAGAGCGCTCTGTGAAGAATTCAATGTAATTTACCTTCAGCTATATCATAGGTAGATAGTCTATTTTGCGAAGTTATGATAGGCTATCGCCTACGCCTCGCAAATGCCCTACTTTGATTGGTCAGAAGTTTATTGTTGTGCGCATGCGCATTGTACTACTGCCAATGGCATCGTGTTTGCTTGGCAGTGATCTCCGTACGTACGCAGTGTGCAGCACTTTTGTGTTTGTTGTTGTCGGGGTTTTTTTTTTCAAGCTTAGAAACTGTCTCCGTTTAAAAGTTGAAGGTGTGTTTATAATTCATGACGTAAATTTTGAAATGTTGTTGGTCTCCAATGGGAATTTCCCTCCCAACTTTGTGTTCATTCTTTCCTCTCCCCTTCCCATGTGCTAACGACAGATGGAGCTTCGCGTAAAGTTTCGGTATGTCGCTATCACGGTGCCAATTACTTCAATGCGTCCCATCCCCCCCCCCCCCCCAAAAAAAAAAAAAACAAAACAAAACAAAACAAAAACAAACAAACAAACAAACAAACAAAAAGAAACAAAGAAACAAACAAATAAACAATCAAAACAAAAGCAAACGCAAAAACAACAGTTGGTTTGGGAAGTTATCAGAACACAACACTTGCAAAAAGTTGCTGAGACAAAAGCGATATTTGACTTTGTTAATTGATTTATCATTGCTATAGTCCGAATTGGAACAATTGGTGCACAACTAAAATTGTAAATGAAAGCGTGCAAGTGCAGTTAAGTCGTTATAAAATCACATGAATGAATTATTCTGCCATAAATTCTTCATTTTCGACATACAGTTTGTGCAGTACTTAGTAAAGTGGCCTGTACGATAGAACAACGCAATGAATTTTGTATGTGTGACACTCATGCGCCGTCGTTTGCACTGCTGGCGCGCGGAACTGTGACAAATTTTTCGGTACGTACAACTTGCATGGGAAACTTGCACGACGAACACAATGAGAACTGAATTATCGTAAACGTGTATCGGGCCCGAAGGCTTGTTTCGGTAGAACATAACCAGCTGATCGAATGCAATGTCATGGTCTCGTCCAGCATGATAGCAAAGCTAGGTGTTGAGTGGGACCAATTCAAGAGTGGTAGTGATGTCCCAGCAGTCTGCTGTTTCCGTACTAATCGTGATCTAAAGAAGATAGCAGCACACATCTTACTTCATTGTTATCCCGTGAACTCTGTAAAGAAACAGATGCAATGTAAGTAGTCTAGAGGTTCTAATTGGTACAAGCGCTTGGCATGCTGCAGTATGTGTGTTCGTAGCGTGGAAAAATGTGACGGCACTTCGAACCAGAATGGCGTTATATCACAGATGACCAACCTGTTACTCGAGTTTGCCTGTAGAATATTACTCTGCCCAATGTATACTGTATAGGTAGATCTGGATGTTACCAAAAACTTAGCATAGTGGCACGAGGCACTTCAACAGAGTGGATCAGAGAGAACAGCCAACCCATCAAATCCTGGGGAGTGGGGAATTTTTCCTGTACAAATCATGATCTAGATTGGCACCTCTGTATTTCACTGCATATAAGTTTAGATGGAACTACAAACATGAACAAAAGTTAGAAAGATATAAAAAAATTGCCAATTTGAGTCAAGCAGGATCTTTAGGCTTTAACATTATGCCAATTCCAGAATTATTTTATAAATTGAGGATTTGAATGGATTTAAATTTGATTTAATTTAATTCAAATAAATTCATTTCAGTCATGTTCATTTCCATCCTTTTAAAGTAGGCCTATAAATTTGATAAATCATAGCCTATTAATCATTTCTAAGAAATTCAAGTCGAAAAGTTTTAAACAAAATGTATGAATAAATGAATTAAGGGGCTGTTGGAAATCTTGCGACCAAAATAAACAGTTACGTAAATTCTGAGCAACTGAGGACTTGAAATAAAGAAAACTTTGTGTTCTACCCTATGAAATACTGACAATGTTGAATAAATGAACATGCTAGTAAAAAGGTATAATGTCACCAAATCACAGAGTGGAGAAACTGATCGGCAACAACCCATGACGACAGGGTGGCAGCAGTGTTGCAAGATTTTGACCAGTACAGTACCGTACCATAGGTTGTTTCGAGGTAGCAAAACTGAACGAGAACATCGTAGTCGCCTGTGGTTTGGGTAGTCTGGACACAAATAGTGCTGCAACCTGCTAAGACGAGATGGCTGTAGCAGTAAGCCCAGACTCCTGCCAGATGATGGATGGTTATCATTAACCCCCTCATCTGTATGGATAAACCCCGTGGTCTATTTGCATTACAATTATTGTCTTGGGACACCAGGCTCGCACCAGGACACCTCCCCCCCCCCCCCCCCCCCCACCAACCAACCTCCGACCCTCAGTCTTGTGTTCAAAAATTTACAGGCAATTATATGACTTAGCGGTCATGAGCCAATGTACCTGTGCTACTGTAAAACGAGGAATGTTCACGTGCATTTGAGTTTCGCAAATTTCACAAGCGGCAACATTCGCAAAATTAAAAATAAAATGCACATGAAAGTTCTTGCCTACACAATATGCACTGGATGCCAATGGTAAGTCGCAAAAATTTCATACTGCAAGAAGGGCCATCGGCTCCAATTCGCGAAATTTTCATGCCGTGAATATATCGTGTTTTACAGTATTTGGTAGAACTAGAAAGTGTGAAAGTTATAACGCTGGTTACTCCCATGGAATAAAGGGTCATTTGTATGTTTCAACATCTCAAAAGATGCAGGTGTAGAGTTTTAACTGAGGAGAAAACAAAAGTAAACAGCATGCACACACACATACTCTTGTACACACACATACGAAGACGTAGTGTTGCATACGTTTGAATGTAGGCCTACAAGGCAAAATTGACTAAAAGTGTATGTAGGCCTACATAAAATGTCATCCAGCACAGACTTCAATGTAGTTATGTGAACCAAAGTTCATACCCCATGACATATTAACAGTAAATGATGACACAATTTCAAACTCAATTAAATAGTTGCCATTTCCTAATTCTTAATTAATTCAATGCTTCCGAGACTTCTCTGCATCATACCCATGCCTTGTTGTGTAAAGGGTCCTAGAAGGCAAAGTTCTCTACTTCTTCATTAGCAGTCCTGGGAATGGTTTCTTTATTTCCAGAGAAAAACGGGCTACAGAGATTCGAGATTCTGGAGCCAGACTTCTGCTTCTTCACTGCACATTTGGTTGCACTGGTACGGCGCGGCGGGCAATTTTGTCATGATGTGTAATTAGCATAATTTGTGGAGTTGTGAACACAGCGTGTCATGTTTGATCAAGATTTCAATTTTTCTAGGCCGTGGATAAACGCGCCCTGAGTAGTCTACAAGTAGTAGACCACATATCAACGTATTGACAGATTTTTTGGGACATTTCTTTCCCTTTATCACTGAGAATGTGAGTGATTTTATTTTCTGCTACCTTCTGAAGCTCTGTCTAGGTAGTCTGCGACACAGTTTATGGATTCGTCGATTCAGATGATGTTTCCAACTGGAATGGGGATGGACGTTTGAGACTAATTTAACGAGAGACCCTTGAAAGTGAGTCACGACCAACCGCCGAATAGACTGGCCATTTTCTGTGGCGTTGTGAGCACCCAAGCGTGCCTGTCACTGTCTCCCTTTCTCTCCCCTCATCACTCGCAAGACCTGTATTTCAATTCTCTTTCTTGATGGTCTGATTTTGCATTTTTGGAGATGGTAGACAATTTGAGGCATCCATGTCAGCCCACTGCAAGAGTTGCAAGAGGTAGTTTGTTTCATGATATTTGTTCTTTTGTCAAGGTTATTCTTCAAGGTAAGTTTAAACACAGCACAGAATTTAAGTTGTGCATCAGAGGTGTATGAAGTCAGCATGGAAATTTGGTCAATAATTCTTCATAGTCCAAAAACCTTATTCATCATTATGCGAAAGATATGATTATCCAATTTACATGGAGAAACTTAAATTAGCACAAAATAGGCAATTTGTGTGCAATTTGAATATACTTCCTGTTTATTTGTTGTGTGTACTCATTCATCTGCAACTAGACTGTAATTATGAGCAATAATACAAAAAACAGATACATACATATATTTTATAGCCAAGTCTGTGATTCCTAATTTTCACATGCATTTATCATATTACACAATTACTCTTGGATAGCAACATGCAAGTGTGTAAATATATGAAGAAAGAAAGAATGAGAGAGTGAGCAACAAGATTATTAACAAAATCAAACATGTATCATGGTACATTGATACTCATGTATCACATTGTTAGTCATTGCAATTCTTTATGTACAAGATATGCCCATACTCCCTTCACTCTCACATAAAGCTGAGAATGGGAGGTTAGATTAAAAAAAAAAATAACAGTAATTATGAGCTTGTCAGTCCTGTTACAATATTTTTCAATTAAATAATTTCCAATAAAATGATGACATCAAAGATTGTGCTACCAGGGAGGTGGAAGAGGCTTCCACCTCCCTGCTGCTACATTCTTTGTGTTGTGGTACTACTGGAATCTTTTGGTAATGCTGTTTATTTCAAATTTGTACAGATATCAAGTTTTTGCTCCACCCGATATGGACCTTTAAGTCCGATGTAAACCTTGCAAAATGTGCAGATAAGCTGCAATCTAGATTTGAGCAAATAAATTAAGATCATGAAATATAGTTGATGTCAAAAAATGTCCACGGTTGGCAGGCCCTCTTGAACGAGAGACCCAGGTGCAGTGGAGCGGAACTGGAGGGGCACACACCAGTAGCTTTTGGCATCACTAATGATGCCTCTGGGACTGCTAAAATACCTGCCAAATTTTGTAATTGTTGCTCTCCTTCTTGATGCTTGCTCCTTCCCAATGTCCATGATATTATGCAGCAGGCTGTCCCATAATTAGGTGTCACCTCATCACCAAAGGGGGCTGACTCTTGTGAGAAAAAGACCTGACTAAAATGGATGTCCATTCACCAGAGGGACCTATTAGGCTGGCCACTTTCTATGCATTTATTCATTCTTATTTCTCTTTGTCTGTACATCTTGTATTTAGCACCATTTTCAAGGGAGCACTTAAGAATATCTGTCAACCCTTACCCCTGTGCTGAATGTTTCTACCAATGGGTACTCCTTCATTCCATAAAGTTTCCTTCATGGAGCCAGGCTTTAACTGATAGCCAGGTATTACTTGTATTGAGATGTTAATATTTGATCATATGACGGTTTGGTTCCACTTGTGGCACCAAGTATTACCAGTACATTTCTAACAACTGTATACCCCCCCCCCCCCCCTCCCACTCCCCATGAGGAATATACTCAATTGAATTCACCCAATTACAATGCTGCAACACTATTGTTGTTAAAATATTTACTAATGGTCTCATTATATCATCTTCAGGTTAGAGAATCGATGTCAGTATTGTACAAAGATTTCAACATCTTAATTGTTGAACTGATGAGTAGTTTTTACTTGGGCATAAACTTCATAAAACTGGAATTTGTTTTCATGACCTCCCCCCCCCCCTCCAAAAAAAAAAAAAGATATCTAAAACATAATACTAAGTACTATCAGACTTGATTTCTGAGGATATATTTCTTAAATTTGATACTGTTGATGAAATCGCTGCTGTCTCACCATAGATGTTCACGCACTGTCTTAACAATTTTAGTTGAGGAAAGTTGTGACTTATGCATTTGTAGGGTAGGACAAAAACAATCCTAACTTCTTCATCAGATCATTCATCACTTCTGTTTCCTTGTTTTAAAATTTCATAAAGAATCCAAAGATTTATTCTAATGAGGAGAATAAGCCAAGGTAGTGTCTTGCAAGCACATTGTTGTTTTGTTAGCATCTTGTATGTTGTAAATACCGAGTTGAATGCATGGTTACAAGAGCTATGCAACTGGTTAGTAATAATTTCTGTATGACTCCTGCGATGAGAGGGTGATTTCTTGCCAAGCTGTGGTGCTGTTACGGGTCTGAAATACAAACAGGTGTGAGTCCCGAGCATCCAAGAGTGTATTCCTCTTCGTCCTTTCCTTCTCCTGGTGCTGCTTAACGAGTTTGAAGGCATCAGTCAGGGGCCGGGAGCCTTATTGCACCTGACTGATAGCAGCGCATTTTAATTAGAATCAGACTGTCTTTATAATTCACCTCTCCCTGAACTACTCAAAGCTTTCCTAGGCATTGGGGAAAAAATGCCTCAAAATCAAGATGGAATGTCATGAGTGAAGAAAAAAAAAAGGGAAAAAGAACAAAGAAAGTGGATGAAAAAGACAGGAAATAGAGATTATCAGTGTTGGATTAAAAGACGTGTTGTAACATGTGATTGGTACAAATTGCTTGAGGTTGTATGAATGTGGATGATTATATGTCAAAACCTGAATGGCAATTGATTTTCCACTTTTCAGAGCAATTTACAGCCAATGATAATTTTGTCATTTATTTGGATGAGAGTCTGGTTTGAAGAGATAAACAGACCCTTTCACTTGTATTTCATCAACACATGATAAAACAAGAGTGTAGAGACCAAAACATGTTGAAATGTATTTTCCAGACTTTGTTGGGGGGGGGGGGGGGGGAGGGATTAAGTTGCCAAAGGTCGTAATTATGTGAAAAGACCTATTACTAATGTGAGCAGATGTGCCTTTTAATCATACCAGTGCATCATCTTATAATTTTTTGGACAAAAACAAAACAAAAATGCCCGGGATAGGAATTTGGAAAATGATGCAGAGGGCATGATGCAAGCAAGATCAACTTACCTTTAACTTTTCCCTTAGCAAACATGCAAAATATTGTAAATGCAAACTTCGGAGGAGTTTCGTTTCAAACTAAACACAATATCTTCAGTAATAGCCTGATCTGATCTGATCTGATCTGATGTGCAGTTATGAACAAATTGCTAGCCGTTCAAATTCATGAAATACGTCGATGTAGGGCAATTTGTCAATCAGTTGCAATTGCTAGCTGTTGCCCAATTTCATGTATCCTGGTCTTTGTGGTATAAACGATGATCATAAAGCAGCGATCAATTGAAGTGTCATCTCTATAGTGCTGCCTATTATAGCCTATGTGTATGAATTTCCAATGAGATGAATCACACCAAAAGCTTATGTATCATTAAAGGGGCTGTACAGTACTGGTTGAGGTAGGGATTCATGTTTTGAACATTCCTAAGTGAGATAATGAAAAGCCTCCTATGAAATATGAAAGAGCATGTAATTTCAAGAAGGATTCAACGTTTATTTGACGAAAATTGGTTTTCAAGTGGCTGAGATATCCAAAAAAGTGCTAATAATAAAAGACGACATGCCCCAACTTTATTAGTATCTCTTTGTTTCACCTTGTTTTTGGATATCTCAGCTAGTTCAAAACCGATTTTCATCGAATAAACTTTTAATACCCCTTAGAATTGCATGCTCTTTGACATCTCATAGCGTGGTTTCTGAATATCTCACAAAACGTTAAAAGCTAAATCTTCACCTCGACCAGAACTGTACACCCCCTTTAAGCTATTATAGTCATGATTAGTGTTATGGAATCCCAGTAACCCGTTGAGGATGTGCATGCTTCCCATAGACACCTGCCGTAGTATACTCCGGACTAGTCTTCAACGGGTTAAGTAAGGCATAGTTTTGGTATCTCATTGATTGTCATATGACATAAGAGTGAAGACTGATTATCCATATCTCATTCAATTTGATTATTCCATACATGAATCCAATATTTGAGAAATTTGGCATTTAGTTTTGCAACCAAGTAATTCTATGGTTGCATAATTTGGGCTCCTACAGATGCGGTTTTGTCTACACTGGAAACCCTGTAGGTTAAAAAACAAACAACAACAACAACAGAGTGGTTATTGCAGTTGATGTGTTAAAGTAAAGAAATGGAAAGTGGCTGCTGAGGAAAGGCAGATCCTACATTATTAAGTGATGGAGGTTATCGGGTAGGAATTAGACAGATTAATCAAGGACTGTCATGCACGACTTTAGATACTGCTAGAGCATGAACATTTGTAGTTATTGTTAATGATTCACTGCTGTGTATCAGTCTCAGTGGACAGGGCGACTAGTGTGGTAGCCAGTAAGGTCAGTCAGCACATATCACTGTTTGGGTTATTAAACTCAAGTGACTGCCAAACTTGGTAAGCATTAATTACCTTACAGTTGTTTATGTAGTTGAATATGATGTGAAATATTATCATAGGCAATACATCATATATCATGTAGCAATAAAAAAAAATGTGTTTGCCGTGGAACGAAAGAGAAGAAATTAGGTGCTTCTTTTTGTGCTATCTTGTGTCATGGCAGAAAATGATTTTCAAGCGTGGAAATCAGGATTTTGTCCAAGTTTCTGAATGAATGTCATGAATTACTTCCAGTTATATTCTGCCATATGGCAGCTGACTAATGATAGAGGGATTTAATATGCACTTTCCATTAACACTATCGTCCACGAGGTGGTATCTTCACTTTATCCCTGCTCACAAAGTGCTTTGTTACAATGGAGATGCATTACAGTGCTGGTAGGAATCCCCCTCTTTGGATGCTGTATTTCCATGGCTACGGAGTTCTCGCGTCCTGGATTTTTGTGCACCGCATGAATGGGGTGGGCTGATCCCGGGCCTAACGATGTTAGCAGGGCTGAGTGCGGCCCGTGAAGACGCTGTTAAGGAGGAGGCGGGGTAGGGAGATGAGAGCATGTCATGCTTGGTTACATGGCTGAGTAGCACGCAGTTTGATCATCACCACTCATTAACATCTATACCCCCTTCCTGCTTAGTCTTGATTCTGAACCTTTTAACTTTTTTTCTTCCATATTTTGCTTGTTTCATGTTATTTGTTTTCTATTATTATAGGATAGCACAACACACACTTTGCATTGATCAAAACATTTATGGCGGTGTAATCATTGAGGATTATACCACCAGAGAAAAAAGAAGAAATTGTCTAGACCAGTATTCTCAGCTGTAACAGGGGTCAAAAGTTCAGGAAAGAATTATGCAAGGGTATCTTTTGTCATATGAAAGGGAGAAATTGTGTGTTTAATCTTTTTTTCTTTTTTTTTTTTGGAGGAGGGTGTAGGACAGGAGCAACTGAGTCTGGATTGTGATTTTAGTGCACTGTTTCTTGAATGTGACAGTGTTGGGTTTGATGTGAAGGTAGTGTGTGTCCTGATATTACGATTGGGGAAAAAAAAAACCCATGAACAGTCCAGAAGCTAGACTACTTTGCACTCTGTTTCCTCTGTCCGCTGCCTAGTCTTCTAAAATTCAGAGTGCGATCCATTGTGCCCAAGATTGGAATATCATACAAGTCACGTGCAGCTACTGCAGGGGCATCCTTCATACACAACCTCAGAGCACAGGCTGAACTATGGGCTCTTTAGAAGCCAGCGAGGAAAGATGGGCATTTTTCTTCATGGTTGTGTAACAATCTTGCACATAAGATGTGCTTATCGATGTAGGAAAAAGATGTGAAGAAGTGTCTCTGGCACTGCCCGCGAAAAAAGAGGGAGAGAGAAAGAGAGAGTGAAGGTGTCTATGTGTATGTTTTGTGTCTGTGCGTGCATGTGTGTGTGTGTGTGTGTGTGTGTGTGTGTGTGTGTGTGTGTGTGTTTAACTGTATGTAGAGGGGAATAGACGGTAAATGATTGTGTGCCGTCCCTCCTAATGAGAACTTTTCAAGCATAAAATCAAATTTGTCAAATGGGCCAGGGGATGTGTGTTTATGAGAAGTATCTGTGCTCATCTCTGCACCAGGAGACGTTTCATGAATTTGACGGGAAATCATGAAATTTCCTGTATGAACTGTGAATCATGATCTACGTGCTTTTCTTTTGTTAAAGATGCAATGACTGTGTGACAGATAATGTGATGAAATGTGAGGCATGGTTATCACAGAGTTCTTCAAAATGAATGTGTGATTCTTATCTTTCCATCATGTTTGTCAGTGGTGGTACATGTATGTTTACTTTAATTCGTGGATATATCACATGGTAGACATGTACATTTGTGAAAGTTTGTTTATGTTATGGTCAATTTGTGTCCAGAAATGTGTGTTTGTTATTTTCATGTTTAGATCAAATTGGCTCTAAAGCTTGTAGTTTGCTATTGTTATGGCTTGCTGAAATATAATGTCATCAAGGGTATGGCATGTGAGATAATGCAGTTACTTGTATCTTTTGTTGTTGTTTTCATTGATGATGATAATGTACATCCATTGCTTTCTTTTCTGTTTATATCTTCAATGTATCGTAAGAAGAAAAATTGATTTAAATGTGTCTGTCATTGTTTCAAAGACACATTCTGAACTCATAAATTAATTTATCTATGTTCTTTTTCTCAATCTTTTGGCAGGCTATTATCTACGAAGGACAAGACAAGAATCCAGAAATGTGTCGTGTATTACTCACCCACGAAATCATGTGCAGGTAAGATGATATTCTTTTATCTAATGGGTATCAGAAATCATCAACGTGAATAATGGTCATGTAATGAATGAATACCTTTAATTTGATGTAATGAAAGAGATACATCTTTGTGACTATTTTTCACAACAAAATATTATTGATATACTTTATTCTTTTTTGACAAGCCTGTCTACTTGCCCTCGGGTGTTATAACTGACTTTTCCCCCTGGAATTTTTTTTTTTCCTTTCTCTGTCTTTCCAAGTAAACAATTCAACCCATAATTTACTTGCTGTAGCACCTCGTGAAAATCACTGCAACGCCTGGAGGCCGTTTCAATGTATGTGTATGTGCATTATTTGAGGGTGTGTATGTGAAATTGTGTGTTTCTCTGTTTGTTCTTATCTCCTTTGTATCAACCTACTCTTCACTTTACTCTCCACAAATTCAAAATCAATTTGCCTAAGCCCATATGAAATATTGTGAAATTTACTGATTCCTTCATGTTATAGAGGTCAAAAGTACCAGAAAGACTCAAGTCCTACACAAAAAAAAGGAGAAAAAATGGCTAAGAATATGAGGAGTTGGAAGAAGAAGAAGAGATGGAAAGATGCAAAAGGAAGCTGCAGTGCTGTGTGGGGGAGGAAGGATAGCAAAAGTTTTGGTTGAGTCTTCCCCCATTTGATGAGAAAGAGAAAATGTTTGTATCGGGTCAACTGTGAATAATCCATCATGTTCTCTGTGAGTGCCGGGGACTGGCCTTACCGAAAGCACTTGACCCCTAGTGCAGTCTCGCTTGACCTTCTGGGGGCAGCCTCTCTGTGATCAATCAGTACCAGAGGTTTTCAAAATGTCCGATAGAAAAGAGAAAGGAATTGTAGAGAGAAAGAGAGAGTGCAAGAAAGACTCAGAGAGAGGGAGAGGAAGAGTCATCAGATGAAGTATTGCAGATTTCAGTGATTTTGAAGAATGCGGAATTCCAAAGTAATAACAAGTAATGATATGAGAAGAGTAAATAAATGAGTTGTTTATGACACTATGAATGTTTTACTGAATAAGGTCATGTGTAACATTCTCATATGTTCACTGTTGATAGATTTTTCTCTTTAAAGTACAATTCACATCGCATCAGTTTCGATGAAACCTGTGCCATTCTGTTTGTGTGATTATATGATGCTAACTGCATATTACAGCCAAATTGAACATGTTCACCTGGTGAGAAATTTAATTAAAAATCTAGCAGGGAAATATGGTTGCTGGAGTTTGGAAGCATACACAGGAAAGGAAATTTTGAGCACAAGAATTTACTTGATATCAAATAGTAGTGCTCTGGTATTTTTGTAATCAAATCAGGTATTATGATAAGATAAGTAGAATATATGAGCAGAAGAATATGAGGATGAGCCCCATCTGATAGCAAGTCCAATGAAGGTGCACTTGAAGAGACAACACATGTATGTTTGGAATGGGAGAGTTAATGTTGGTGGTCAGACAGCAACTGGAGATGAAAGCAAAGAGAAGGAAAGAATTCAGAGTGGATGATGATAGAGCTATTTTGAAGTGATGTTGTCACTGCTCTTTATTTCCCCAACATCCCCCTCCCCCTTCCCCCCAGACTGTCATTGCCAGCTTCCCTTTGCTGAGGAGAGAGTACGGAGGTAGAGGGGAAAGAGGGTAGTCAGCCATTCGGATGTTTTACTTTCTCAGACCATCCACCTTGTTTGATCTAGGTGGAGTGTGTACTTGAGCCTCCTTCTGGTTTAAAATGTTGCTTTTTTTGCCCAAATGGAGGGGAAACCGGCAGAGGAGGCGTACGCGCTGACCACAAGTGGCACTGAGGTTGGGTTAGACCGCCTAACTAGAGAGTTTTCTTTGCCCCTAGAAGGAGGTTTTGTAATCAAGGTGCTCGCTCCACTTTGCTTAGAAACTGATGCTGAGGTCATGTGACTGGTAAAATATAAATATAATTCAGAGATTTGGGGCAATGCTAAAAGTAGCTTTGTGGGATTTGTAGGATCAATTTTGACCCTCCAACAAATTGATATAATTTTTTGTTTTGATCTCAGTAGTGCCACTTTGAGTAAGATTTCCAATGATTAAATATGAAACCTTTCGGTTGTTGTTTGATTCAATTCAATTTGGTTCAATTTTATTTCATTGTCTTTTTCCACAGAACATAACATTAAAATTTCAAATGATCTTGAGTACTTAATGGGAATGCAAACCCAAAGAGCAGTGTGGATTGAGTAAAAGCATTAACATTAATTGAACACATCAGTGACAGTTTGAGGAAAATCGGACAATCGATGCAAAAGTTATGAATTTTTAAAGTTTTGGTGTTGGAACCGCTGGATGAGGAGACTACTAGAGGTTATGACGTATGAGTGGACAACAATATAAAGAAAATATAAAAGGAATTCAACAAAAAAAAAAAATCACTTTTACAGCAAAATGAAAGAGAACTTAACTAACCGCTTTCAGAAAGCAGGGGGAATAAGTGCTATCCTTAAAGGTAGGGAATACCTTTTACAGACCTCACAAAATACAGCAAAACATTAAATATGAACCTCAGGGGACTTGTTTGGGCCACTGCAGAGGAATTTGGAAGTCAACAGTTATCTACAATTTGAATAATGCACAAAACTCAACTCAGTTAGTTCTGTGTGTCAGCCACACTTAAGCCTTTTTGTTGCAGTCTTCTGTATTTTTTAATCTATAAACACAAATCTAAAAGTACAAGAGCTGATGTAATAACATATAGAGTGTGTGGCAAGAATGTATATAGAAATGCTTGTAAGTTTTGATGAACTTTCTTCACAAAATATACATGATGGACACACATAGAGTTCATGGGTCTGCAAAGGTAGCCTAGTAATGTACAGGAATTTACGGTGAGCCCCGAAAAAAATTCAATTCAAAATCTAACGGTCAATAAAAATGTACTAAATGTTACCTTCCACTTTCAATACTTTATGGGAGTTTCTAAAATGATACTCTCTTCAACATACCACTGTATTTATACAACTCTTCACTTAAGGCATGCAAATGGGATTCCCTACCTTTAACATATGTCAGTATCAAGTTGATGGAATGTGTAATTTTCATGGAAAATGAATTTCTATTGAATTCCTTTTATAATCACTTCATGTTGTAGTCCTCTCATACGTCATAACCTCTAGTAGTCTCCTTACCCAGCAGTTTCAACACCCAAATTTTAAAAATTGATAACTTTTGCATCGATTGCCCAATTTTCCTCAAACTTTCACTGATGTGTTCTACTGTTGTTGCTGCTTTCACTCAATCCGCATTGCTCTTTGGGTTTACGTTCCCTTTAACGGTTGACTGTACAATGAAAATTAGGGGTATTTAACAACAAAAGAAGAAAGTAAAATATCTATACCTCTTATCTTTCAGCAGTATCATGGACTCATCATCAAAAGTCATTATCAGTTGTTTAAATAAAGAGTGAATCTGTCGACAAAACAGATAAGGAGTATGAAGCAAGTGGTATCACAATCTTGTGATAGCTATGGCTGTTTCTATATGCCAGTGATTAATGATGTTAATTGACTTGTGTCATTCACCCAATCTTAAAATCATAAATATTTGTCTCATTTTGCCTGAATGCATATCCTGTTCTTGTTCTTGTTTCCATTGCTTTCCTCACAAGAATAACACTTTCTGCTTGTGGACAAGAGTGCCCAGGACAAATGTAATGCAACATGTCAGTTTAACACAGCGGTGCATATTGTGACATGACCGTAATAATTGCAGTCAACAAAACAAAAATTCACAAGACAATTCCTTGTTTGCTATCAAAATAGTGGCTTAGCTGGGCAAAGGAACTGAATATTTTCCAACGACATGTAGCCTTCCATCAGCTGGAAGGCACTCTTGGAAAAGATACTGCTGTTGTTCTTGGATGATATAAGATTTGGCTTGTATCATGTGGATGAATCTGTCATATCTAGTGGGTGATTGGTTCCCTCCGCCTACCCTCATCTTGAGTGGTAAGGGTGTTGAGTTGCGTATAATTTCATAAAATAATAGCTTGTAGCACTGATGCTTCGCCTAATTTTGTGTAGACGCGTCAACTTACACTATTGTCAAACAAAGCAAGATTGAAAAAAAAAATTACGAAAGGATAACAGACTGATCTCAAAGTTACCTCTGTCCCTTGCCCCCCCCCCCCCCCTTTTTCTTCCCTCCCTACTCTTAACACAGTATCAGGCATGTTTTAACATCTAGAAGTAATGGGGAGGGGCTGGGGAAGTATCTTGTTTAAGGGACCATCTCTCTCTTTGTCCTGCTGGAAGATGAAAGTGCCGTGTTCCTCGCGGCTGAGATGAAGGAGGCCCAGCATCCTTGATGCCTGCCACCTGTTTAGGAGAGAAAACAAGAAAAGAAAAGAGAAAAATCATTTGAAATTCAGTCTGGTGCAATTCAGAGATATTTTCAGAAAGTTTGCAGCTTTCCATAATTATCAAACCTCAGTATGATACTGTTCGCTTATAAAAGAGATGGGGTTGCTCTCCTGTAGAATTGAGTTGGTACGTGGTGCAGTGTAAGTTTCCATAACATTTACGATAAGTGAAAGAAATAGAAACAAGTTACCCTAGAATGAAAGGATTGTTTTCTTTTTTTCCCCCCTATCTTCAGTCTGTTAGGCGTCTGTCTGTTATGGATGTTGTGTCAACCACATTAGAAGTGAGCAATCATTTGTCAGCAGTAGTTATGATTTTTGATTTATAGTTTAAATGGAAAAAAACAACGATCTTTGATCTGTCTTGTCTGGGGATGGGATAGTTCTCATTTGTTCTGGAACACTGAATACTGCTAAAATCATACTGCTATAGAGTTTTGTGCCTTCCATCATATTAAAGCATAGAAAAGCAGTCACAAATGTGTATCTCAGGTGATTGGTTCATAATTTGAATGATGTGCAATTGCTGAGAATTTAATCTTATGAATATCAACATTGAAGTGTGACAAATAAATGTACATAATATTAGCCTTATTCCTTGCACCGTTTTCAATCTAGCATCTAGTATGTGTGTACTGACCCTTATGGTATGCATATATACTTTTACTGGAATGGGCTTTCTTCGGGTATTATTTGTATATTTTGTGAAGCATTTATCAACAGAATGTAATGTCAAGTTCTTTGAAGTGTTTCTTTGGTAGTGAGCACTAGCTAGCTAATGTTTTTCATGCTATACCCCATGATTGTATGGAGAAATTCTCCCTCATGAACTGACAGACATGTGTACCGGTATGCAAACCGCATCTATGTGTGTCATGGGTTAATGTGCTTGCATATGATATGAGATGGAGGGTATGTGTGTGTGTGTGTGTGTGTGTGTGTGTGTGTGTGTGTGTGTGTTTGTGTGTGTAGGTGTAGGTGTGGATGAGTGTAATCCTCATGGAAAAGAGATGATGTAATAATGAGGAATAATGACACCGAGGGAGAAGGCAACATGGAGGAAACAGGGATGAGATGGAGGGCTCATGGGAATGACTTGACACCTGGGAAGGCTGGAGATAAGTGTGAGTTTCCTCCGATTAATGGTTCTAATCAAGTCGTCAGACCAAAACCAATCAGGGTCTTTCCCAAAGCCCAACAGATTCATGGGGTGGAGTGTGGTATCAGTATGCCATCTGCAGGCTGAGATAATCACAGCCCAAAAGATGGTCGTCCCCCTGCCTTAGCTTTATGTGCAAATCTGAGGAGAACCTGCTCCTTATATTGGCTACTTTCTTTCTCTTATTGGTAAAACCCGTTGAGGATGGTTTGATTTTGCTACAACACGCATTTCCCATAGACGCTTGCCCGAGGATACTCGGGTCTCGTCTTCAACGGGCTAAGGTTTACAAGCTGATGTACTTTGTTCAATGTGTGGTTGTAGCAGTACATTACAGTGTCAGTGGAGGGCTGGCAAAAGTATAAATGTATGGCCTCCCCCTTTTTCCATTTGGTATTTACCTTTCCAACCATTACTGCACTGTTTTTATCATGTGAGGCTACTATACATGCTCACATACAACTTCATGCCGTATACCCACCATACATCTTACTGCTACACTCCACGCAACTGCAAATCTCACATTATACTGATGCACAAAAACAAACAAACAAACAAACAAATAAACAAAAATCATGACAAGAATACACCGTGACACAAGACACCACTGTAACATCATTCATTCAATGACAAACTCATCTATTACTGTTCATATTTTGTTTTGGCTTCGTTTTTTTTGTGCAGCCGATGCTGTGACAAGAAAAGCTGCGGCAATAGGAACGAGACTCCATCAGATCCAGTAATCATAGATAGGTAAGTCCTCATGTGTAATAGATTATTGTATTTATTACATTATGTTTATGGGAACATGCCTGAGATCTTGAAAGAAGGGATGAATACACTGAACAAATGAAATTTGAAAACCACACACTTATCAAGAAATTACTGTTCATCTGTTGACAATATTAGTGAAAATGAGAAATCATTTTTAGATTATTTTTCTTTTTGGTAATTCTTTGCATTTATGGTCTTTATATCTTATAGCAGAAAATCAAATTACTCACACTTGAAATATCTTATTCATGGCAAGTTGTGTGGGAGCTTGCTGAACCACTCTGCTATATTATATGCTCTATTCTCAGGGGCAAATGAAAATGAAGTGGAGTGTTAGATATTAATGTGGATTTTTAAAGTTGTTACACATCAAAGCTTTAGTATGGTTTCCTGAAACCACTTGGAAAATTATTGCCAGATTTCACTTTTTATTCATAATTGTAGGCAAGATGACATTTTTTGCAATCGGTTTGTGAGCAAGAGAGTGATAGGCAGGGGCTTATTTTTATGACCACCATTTCTTTTTCTGTTCAAATTAAAGAAACCTCACTTTCAGAGACAAATGAAGTAGTCACAGAAGTTGCACTTATTCACATCAGTGATGTTCATTTTTTGCGTGCTTCCAACATACTCCTTCCCTCTTTGGTTCCAGATTTTTCACTTTTAGTCCATTGTGGTTCTTAGATTTGAGGAAAAAAAAACAGTACAGGGATAATTTCAACAATTCTAATGCTTAGAAAAAGAGAAAAAAAAATTGTCTTATTGCAAATGTCTATTCATCTTTTGATTTGTAATTGTGACAAAAGTATGTGAATGACCAGTCAAGCAGCATGTATTTGTTCTGACAAAAATGATAATGTCTTTTGTCAAGTGTCAAGGCACAAAGTCAGGATTCGCTGGCCGGTGCCAGAGAAACTCCTCCTGCATATTCAACAGTAATCCAATCATTTCTTGAAAATATTGAGTAGGCAATATGACAACACTGCAGTGCAAAAAAAAAAAGAAGAAGAGATTTGCAGAAATATATATATGATTTATGGCTGGTAAATAGTTAGGCTATGACTGAAACACTTGACTATAAAAAACAATGGATTCAGTTTGCCTATGAGACAGTAGAGTGGTTAGCGTGTCACTGCTGATGACAGAGTGGCGAAGTATGTGTAAAGTGTTTGTTGATAAAACTCTCTTTGATGACCCACGTTCAAGTGCTTTGAAGCACTGCCAGTGGAGTGGGTTACTCTCCCCCGTATATCATCGGAGTGATATTGTTTATTTCCACACGCGGGCTGCAGCACTTGCGGAAAACCAAATAATGTTTACGGAGGAGGTAGATGATGGGGAAAAAAACCCCAACTCAACCCAACCCATCCATCCTCTCAACGTTGTATTGATATTATTACTGGTCAATTTGCTGGTAATGAAGTTAATGATCTTTGGCCTATCCAATTCTTTGAAGGAGGAAATTTATTTCTCATTGTCTTGTGGACAGCCATATACCACTTTTCAGTCTTCTTTGTCTCATCATGTATCATCTCTGGCAGTTGTTGTTTTTTTTTCTTTCTAAGTCATGAAAGAGGGATGGTCTGAAATACAATATTTTGTGCATTCCTTGAGTATTACTTTCTCAGAATTATAGTTTTAAAAAAATTGTGTACTATAGGGCATTGTGGAATGATGGAAAAACTCAACAAATTCATAATCTAGCAGATTTGTTTGTTTGCACTTTCATTTGGAAAAGCAGTATACATTTATGACAAAGACCAGAAAATGATAAAAATGTGCAAATGGGTGAAAGGAATCAACACCAGTTTTGGATTTTTTTTTTTTTTGTAGTATGAGAACTAATAATGATAAAAATGAATCTATGTGTATATATTTTACTGTGCTGCAAAAGCTCCCCAATGCAATTTTGCTGCACCGCACTAATTAATTTGAATAAGTAGATATTAAATAGATATTAAATGCATAAAACATATCAATCTACTTTACCACAAAGAATAAATGAGTGAATAGATTCTTAAAAAGGTAGAGGGAGGGAGAGAGAAAAAAAAATCTGTGGCATTGGCAGTGACAGAGATGGTTGTGAGTAATTTACTCATTTCAACACTTGGGACTGGGAGAACGAGCATTTCCTAATATTTGTTGCCGAAGTGCAATGAGTAGACAAACTTTGGACACATGGATGGGATTGCTCGGCCTTGCCCATGGTTTGTTTAGTCATTCTGGGTGAGCTGTCGGCCCACTTATAATTTTCAGGTTGTCACTGACTTGTCTAGCTAGCCAAGGGAAGTGGTCCATTGTAGCCAGTGTTAATCCCCAATCACCTCCATTGAGGATCCTCAGAGGACTTTGTCTGTCCGCAGCATTCTCGGCCCTGTGACAATGGAAGAGACGGAGAGATAGAGAGGGAGAGATGAGAGGAAGAGAGTGAGAGATGGGAAGAGTACAGGAAAGACAGGAACAGATACTTGATGAGGAAAGGTGATGAGCAAGAGATGGAAGAGAGGAAGAAGAATTAGGGAAGGAAGAAGAAATAAAAGATAGACAGACATGAGAAAGCACAAAGATGAGAGGAAAGATTTACAGAGAATGAGCATATCTATTTACATCTCCAAATCACATCCATGAGAGTGGTATAATAGTTATTTCAATGTAGAATGCAGAAGCCTACATGGTAGCACAATGTATCGTATGAGATATCACTGATGTTACATTTCTAAAAAGTTTTGTTCACATAGTGCTTACAGATATTAAAATTTTGAATGAGATTTAAGCTGGAAAGAAAAACAAATATGAAAAAAATCAAAGGCTTTCTCTTTCCCTAACCCCCCTCCCTTCAAAAAGAAAAGAAAAGAAAAGGTAGAAAAAAGAAATGCACCATCATGCTGGATGACATCTATCTATGAACGGTACTTGCATTTCCCCGCTCCTAAGGCCATACCTGGGTCACTAGGCAGGAGGCATTGTTTCCCTTTTGTCCAGCCAGGGTAACCTTTACCAATCTGTGATTCACCTCACCGTAAGTGCACCTTGATGAAAGACTAACCTGTCATTAAAGGGAAGGGTCCTCACCTGTGTGTGTGTAACCAGAGAGTTCCAGTGACAGTTCATTAATCCATCTGAATATGTCATCTTTTTTAAAAGTCATCTTCCTTTTCTTAAATCTTTCTCAGACTCACTTATTCTCTATTCATGAAAGTACAGGGTAAGCAAGAAATATGTCCTATATTATTTGCATCTGGCCTCATCTGAAACACCTGTTTACTTCAGTTCTATTTAACCATTGCTTTCTATCACTTGAATGTTTTCTGGGCTCTAGATTTATGCAGCATTGCAACAATGGTGTAATTAAGAAAAATATCACTTCATGATTTGATGAGATTTTTTCCTTTACTCTCTTGCTTCTTTGCCATAGCTTTTGCATTTTTCTATGGCATTGCCTCTCATAAGTTTTGGTTCTGCTTTATACTGAAAGAAAAGTTATGATCAATATAATAATTAAAAAAAGCAACTCGTTTGCTGAGCAGCTGAAATATGCATATCATTCTCTTGTAGCAAGATCAACACTCGAGAATGAAGGAGAATAATAACCAAAATTCGTCAGGAGTTGGCCGGAATTACTCACAACATGTTCAGAGGGGAAGACAGTGACGCTTTGATACAAAAAAAGACAGAGAGAATGCTCTTCTTCCGTTTTCCCCCTCCTCCTTTTTTTGGGTGTTTTTTTGCCCCCCCCCCCTTCAAAGTTGATGGAATGTAACAAGGCAATCAGAAGATATGATGATAGACAGGGAGATTCCCGTATCCGGTGTCATCTTTCTCCCTGGCCACTGGAATAACACTATTTTGGTCAAAATGATGAGAGATCCTATTAAAAATGCTGTTTCTAGCACAGTGAAATCACTCGGACGGGCTGATGACAGTGCCTTAATGACAGCCATTTCGATGACGTGGGGGGGGGGGGGAGGGTGGTTGGAGGAGAGGGAAGGTAGGGGAGGAATAATTTTAGTGGTACTTAAAGAATGAGGAGGGGGGCAATATGTGCACTGAATATTTGGGTAAGGCATCATGCATGCAGGTGATCGTGTGAGTTATGCTGTAGTGCAAATCATGTATAAAGTCATAAGATGTGATTTTTTCAACTGATATCAGCAGATCTTCTGAAAAATATCATCAAATTTTGGAAACATATTGGCAGAAAGATTTGGGGATACCTGTCAGATACAGTGCTTGTACAAGGGGACCAACTGTATCTTGTGACAGTTTTTTCTTGTAGAATGTATTTGAAGGAATGGTACAGCAGGTGGCACATCCTACATTTGCTGTGTAGTTGATATCAAAATATGTCAGAGAAATATTTAGTGAAATGTACCATAGCAAGAGTATTATGCAGTACCAGTAATGACATTGCAGCTCTCAAAGTGAAATCATTTGCATATAAGATTGGTTTGATTAAAATGCATCCAGTGATCCAAGAATTAAAAGTGCTGATCTCCTGTCATTATGCATGATGTATATCGTGCGAATGATATTTCTAAAGCTGCATTCAATTCAATACCACACTTGAGTAATACCCTTATTAAGGCAGAATCATATTTCTTTCCCATCTTTATTAGTTTTCTAAATGAACCAAAAGGTTAATGTAAGAGAGACGAGAGCCCCCCCCCCCCAAAAAAAAAAAGAAAAAGAAAAAAAAAACCCATAGGAAAGAAATAAGAAATGTAGAATCAATCCATGGTTGCCAAGTAAAATTGGTAATTAAATAGACTCTCTGGCTCAATTTCCTTATTATCTATCATAGTTTGCTATTATTTTTTTTTTTAAAGAATCATGTTTGTATGTCAATGCGATATTCATGGAGGCTTTTGTGTGAAGGAAATGTTTTTTTCTCCCTCACAGCTGAGTGCTTTCTTGTTTGAAATGTATACACTTTTGGTTCATTCAACTCCGACTTGTAACGATTTCCGAATATTTATACCGGGAGATATTTTTCTCTTTTTTCCCCTCTCCATCTTCTGTGGACTCCACCATCACACAGACTCTTCCAATCAGAGAGGGCATGAACCCTTCTGACTAAATGAGGAAATTTGGGCCGCATCACCATAGCGCTGGATTGGCCCAGTTTCCGCGGTAACCAAATATGCCCATACCCATATTTCCGTCTTCAGCCACACACATACCTGACCGCTCTCCTCGTCTCAAAGAGAAAAGGTGTGAAATGATCAACAGAATCTTGCTTTTCTCTAAATTATGTCTTCCATCTCGTAAAGGGATAGTATGTACTTGAGATATCTAGACAAGAGATAAAATGCAATCTTGGTGAAATAATCAACAGGAAATTGTTGGTGTCAAGTGGTAAATGTTAAATTAGTTTTATGCCAGAGTCATGAATTAATGATAAAACAGATATGCACCAGAAATATCCTGACTCTTACCCAGGTAATAATTTGAAATATTCAGGGTCCAGTTATGATTTGAACACTGTATTCACTGCTGTAACCCTGTACCGTAGTATATACGTAGGCCTATGTCTCATGCTCCATGGAGAGAACTTAGCAAGGATAGCTGTTCACACGCATCCAGAATTGATTGTTTTTGAAAATTGAAAGTTTCTCTTTTTTCTTGTAGTGCAATTTTTTTTTTAAAATCCTGTAATGCAACTAGATCTAGGATGAGGGGGCACCCAGCATCAAGCTGCAGTTACTTTATAGGCTTGGGAAGTTTGGAGATTTACAATGCTTACAGCTAACAGAAAGAGTTTTTCAGTGCGAATAGAATCAAATTTTGCATCGCAATTTAAAAAAGATAACTCCTGCATGTGAATAGGCCTGACGTTGCTGCCATTGGACTTTCATACTTGACAAGATAAGGACAGGATGAGATTCGTGTGAACAGTGACATCCGTGTGAACATGACATCCCTCTCACAGAATCAACAAAGATAGATAAGGACTTGGTTAAAATGTTTGGATTCGATTGTCGCCCTCTATCGTGTCCAACGGCAATCTCATTGAGAATGTATAGCAGGTGGAAGATTGATATAGCTGTTTGACCTGTCTCTAAGGTTATGCCTCGTAGGTCAAAGGTCATTCCAGGTAGAGGATGGTCAGTGGTACTCAGGGAGATTTTGTAACTGATAGATGAGAAACTGATCAAGAGGAAGCTTCTCGTCTATTCATATTGAGTTTATGCATCTATCGCATTATACATCTGTTGTGTGAAAGGAAAGTTTAGACTTTTATAGAGACTCTTGGAGAGGATGTTGCAGTTTGTTTTAACATGTTATTTTTGTATAGTTCTCGACGGGCGATAAAACATGCAGAAAATGTTATGCATACCAGACAATTAGTCCCTTTTGAGTCTTGATGTATTGTACAGCGTAATGGCAGTATTGCTTGAGACTGAAGGACAGCTGTTTGTTTAAATCCTGTTGGATGAATAGATTGTTGAAACACCTCGCTTAGAATTTTTTTTAAGATAAGTAAAACCAATGTTTGCTTCTGTGATACATTGTTAATATTCAGGCAAGTTTATTGTGTCATTCATTCGCAGTCCTCTCTCTTTGTGAGGTTGGTGGTGGCCTTTTTCAAGTCCACATTCAATTACTGCCGCCTCTGACCCTGAGGATCTTTCTTTACTGGATCGACAGCGAATTCCTCCCAAGCTCGCTCCGCCTGCTCTCCCATGTTTTCCCCCCCAATGTCAGAGCTTTTAAGATCCATTAGCTGTAGACCCCTGAAAATTTGACTCCCCCAATTCTTCACCAATCGCACACACAGAATTCAAGCTGAATTCGGCTGCTTTGAGTATGTTTGCATAAATTGCATTTCTATGGGGCCGGCTGTTGACTCGATGGAAATATTCCTGTCTGTGAATTAGTGAGCTCTGCTGTCTTCCATCTGCTTTGTTTCCTGGACAATGCCCCTCATTTTTTTTTTTTTTTTGTTAGTGTGGGTTTGGGTTTGCTTTTTTTTTACCCCCTTCATCGGACAGCTTCACCATCTGATTGTATTTTCCCGGTATCTCTACACTAATTCCATTTAGCTTCATGTCATGTTTGAATGGATGAGCTATTCACTCAGTTCCAGTATGTATTTTAAGTTCTAACCATTGAATTAAAATGGAAGAAATACTGACACACATTTATGATTCTTAAAAAAAAGATGCTTTCCTTACAGGTTGAAAGAAAAAAAGTATTGATGTTCAGCAAATGAATTGAGCTTGCATTAACAATATGTCAAAAGTAATCACAGGATGTCAAGTAATGCAAAAATGTAATTTTCCATATTTAAGACGTGAAGATATTAAGAGAAGCAATTCACTTCACCTATTCATCACAGTTTTATGACCTAATGCAAATTTAATAGACTTTGTACTGTACCGGGCTGGTTCCTGCAGGCAGTTATGTTTGCTTATAGCGTGCAATAACAAATTGGCACATAAACTTAGCTCGGAAGTGTTTCACTTTTTAGCAAGACAGAGAGCCATCATCAGAAGAATTCTTCATCCATGATCTCGGTGTTTGAAGTCATCCCTGGGATGGAAGATACATCTCCACATATTTATGAGAGGTTTTTTGCTCCTGTTCTCTGGGAGTTGGGTCAGTTCAGGAGAATTGTGGCCAACCTTGAATTCTTTGGCAGTCTGGATCAAGGGAAGGGAGCAGCTGTGCGGCTGGGGCAGACCCACGATGTCAACACCAGTTTGCCGAGGAGATAGCTGCTGTAATCCGTCTGAGTATTGCGGGGGAATTGTTCCCCTAAAACCAGCAGACAAATCGAATCTGGAAAGTGTGTTTTACAAGCGGGATAGAATTGGGAGATAATAGCTTCTCCCCATTGGTTGCACGCTGCCAGACAATCCAACACTCTAGAATAACAGTGTCGTAAAAAGTCCCTGGCGGACAGTTAAGAATTTAAAACAACCCCAGTCTGAAAGTGATTGGCAATATCTCCCTCCGGTTGACACAATTGACCCTTCAACCCCACCCCCTTATCTCCCTATCCCAAATCTGCAGAACTCTGTACCCCATCAAGACATATATTCTGACTGGAAGATAGAAGATCTGCGAGTGTTTCTTGAGGTTGCAGCCGTTTCTTGTTCACCTTTCCTTTTAACTGCAAATGAACCGTCATTCTTGACTGTGCCTCGATTTCTAGTGGCGTTTCAATCACTCTAGGGAAAAAAGAGAGACTTTTGGGCTCGACACCTTTATAATCTTTGACATATGAGCATGACACAGGCCGACTTTTCTCCATCTATTGCAATGTGGACTTGTTAACAAGCCAATCTTGTGGATTTAGACCAGGAAGTTTTCGGGCTAACCAGTTAATCTGTGCTAGATCCACCCCATCTAGTTGAATTTAGGATGATTTAGAGATCTCGAGGGAGCAGGGCAGACAAGATAAACTTGTGTCCTTCCTGAGGCCGCTGCACCCATTGTCTGTATTGTGACTCACCTGAACACGGGTGAACCAGTCTCTTTTCGCTGCTCGTTTGGCACAGCAACGTAATTGGTTGTGATGTGTGGACCACGTAGTGTGGAAGGGGGGCATCCAAGGGCCGGAGAAGGGGGTGGGGGAGGGGGGAGGGGAAGGTTGTGTGGGGTGGGGTGGACTGTCCAAAAAACCTGTCCATGCACGTGGGGTTTTCCCTTATACACTGTAGATACGTGGAGGGTGGAACGGCTCCTTGGTGCAAATTTGAATGTAAGTAGTGAAGCAACAGAAGCAGTGTCTTTTAATAGCTATGACCAGAAAAGGCAAAACATTTGAAAATAAGTCAATGTCATATGAATGTTACTAAGTTTGCTGAGATGGTGACACATGGACTGTTTTGATTGAATGACTGTGATGTCACTAGTGCCAGTCTTCTCATATGTTGTGTTTTTTTTTCCTGTAAAGGAACCCAATCAATCTGGTGATGACATACCAAGGCAATGACGTTATGACACTTCTACCAAGACAGCCTTATAATCATTTCCTTCATTCAAACTAAAAATGTTATCTTTTTCTCATATGTTTGGGTAATTAATAAAGTGCACTATGTAACTGGTGTCATAATGGTATGATCACAAAAATCATGTCATGATAATAGGTGTTGTGTAATGTTAATATTTGTGATTGAAAGCCAAATAAATAACAATAATAATAAAGCTACTTTGGATGGCCTGTAGGAGGACATGTTAGATGAATGAAAGACAGTCAAATAGTCATTTGTAAAATTTTTTCTTCGTTGTTTGTGCGATATGGCACTGGATATTTTACTGCTCTACTGCTGATCTGCGGTGGCTTTTGTTCAGAACAACTTGCTGTTAGCAATCAATTTATGTCAACCAAACTAGCAACTGCTCATTTTCTAGGTCGATGAAATGAAATTGTCAGTGGCACATTCATGCAAAAAAAAAAACCACACACACAAACCAAAAACAAAAACAAAAACAAAACAAAAAAACTTGTTTGTAGTAGGGACTGTACCTATTCTTGTAGACCAAACTGCTTTCTTTCTTCACGCAGAGTTTAAGAATGTTGAGAATTTCTAGAATGTGGCACATTGCCACAAAAAAGAAGCCATCATGCATAATTGCAGAGTCATCTGACAACTGTTTTCTTTTTTTTTCTGTAATTTTCAAGACTGTAAACTTTCCAGGAGTGCATAATTTGTCTTATTTTCGTCTTACATATACCGCACAGTATTGGCAAGAAATCTCATCACTAGAGTTTAAGTAAACACAGCTTGAGATTTAGCTGCATTCAAATCTACTGAAGAGTTGTCGTTTAAAATGATAGCTCAGACCAAGTCTTTGTTCTAATATGATCACAAAAGAGAGGGAATTTTGACTTCATGGTAATCTTACACATTCAAACTTGATGCAACATCAGTCTTTTGATCTTGATCAAATCTCAAATTTGTTATCTTTCACCCAATTTTCACACATGCCATGGAGTTTGAAATTGCAAACTGAGTACTGCTACTAGTCAAATTGTCTTTGCTTTTGCTAGTATACTCCATGCTTTTGTTGGAAATCATGTTTGCAGAAATGTACAGAAAATTGATAATACATTTGGTACGTAGTGTTTTCCCTATGCACTTTCAAAGTATACATCCAGAAATTTCTACCAATAAAAAATAGTTGCAATATAATACTGCCTCTCAGGCCTTGACATTAAAGGCATATTTAATCTTCACAAGAATCTATTCTTTCAATACCCGATTTTCTAAAGGTGGTAGTTCTGCACTATGCATGTATTGCTATTAGTTTTGAGAGGGTAGCTTAAATTTGAATTATATTGATGTAAGGTTTGATTACTTGGGAATACCTTTGTGTGCTGTTGGCACACATAATGCTAGAACTATTTTATTGAACTCCATTGCCTTTGTATTTTTAATGAAAGGGGTGTCAAATGTGTCTAAATCTACTGTAGATCAGGGATTATTCATCTGGAATATGATGTAATGATGATCAGGAAATGAGCCCTGCAGTTACTTCATGTTTGCTACACAGAAATGTCAAGTTTGATTAACTTTTGGCCTATGTTAAGATAGATTCATTTTCTTGAATTCTTTGAATGACTTGATATTAGTTGATCCAAGACTAGACAACGTCATCATAGAGAGAAAGTAAATAGTTAAAGGGATCGTACAGTTTTGGTTGAGACCTAATTTCAGGTTTCTAACATTTTTTGGTGAGATAATGAGTAACCTCTTATGAGATATGAAAGAGCATGTAATTCTATGAGGAATTCAATGTTTATTTGATGAAAATTGGTTTTGAAATGGCTGAGATATCCAAAAAAGGGTGATTCTAATAAAGTGTGGGACCCACACTTTATTACGATCGCTTTGTTTTACTTTGTTTTTGGATGTTTCAGTCATTCCAAACCCGATTTTCATCAAATAAACTTTGAATTCCTCTTAAAATGGTATGCTCTGTACTATATCATAAGTGTTTTCTTGGTATCTCGCAAAAAGTTAAAAGCCCAATTCTCATCTCCACCAATACTGTACCATCCCTTTAAGTGGCATTCAAATTAGCACCTCCAGTAATAGATAATTCAATTTATCTTCCCATAAACAGTTCATGAATATCTATAAACTAACATGTAATTTCAAGGATAGCTGAGCTATCTGTAGAGGAGGGAGGAAAATGGCTATTTTTAAGTAGGGTTGATTGAGTAAGAAATGAAATCTATTGTAATGATCATGAATTGTGTGCATTTTTCACCTCAGCTGTAGGGACAACCTTTGCAGATAACTCTGAATAATATCAACTGAAATCTGTAGGTAAATTAGTTAGAATTAATTAAAAAAGAATTTGTTTTTGTAGAGTAGATGACTGCTAAGAACTATATAACATATTGGGCGCACTCCAAACCTATGAAACTTTTTGTGTGAGTGGGGAAATCCATGTAGACTTTTTTTTTTTTTTTTTTTTTTTTTTGGGGGGGGGGTTATTGTTGGCACTTGCTAGCTGGAAAATACTGTAAATAAGGGCTATCATAGAGCAGAAATTGGCCAATGCATCATGTATGAGTAGATTGTAACTGTAAGCAGTGGAGGATCCCCGACAGTCCCGGCTCCATTCAATTAAAGCTGCTCTTCAGGACTTTGTAAGAGAGCCAAGCATAATTCATCTACTACTGACAGTCATTTATCTGTCCTTGCTTTTTCCAGCTGTAACTTGTATCAAACCTGAGCAGAGATTGAAGAGAACTGTTTCCCTATGCATGCACCCTTTATTTACTACCAGAGCAAAAGTCCTCTTTGCGATGCTAGTCCAGTCTTTTTAGTTTTGTTTCTCATTACACCTCTCAGTTACAACTTCTCTGTTATAAGGACTTGACTCCTAAACCTTCTGATACGGTCACTGGTCCACTGTCCAATCACCAGACCACTCTCTACTGAGAGGTCCTGTTTACCTTTGAGAACAATGATTAAAAAAATTTTCAAGATATGATATTTAATGCATATGTGTAGGTCTGTTGTACCACAAAATATCCTATCATATAAAATTTTCACGATAAAGCCTAAAATATTTGGAAATATATGTAATTTTCTCAATAAACTGTAGCTGTAGACGGTGTAGTCTGGAAACATTCTTATCATAACTATTGTTCACATTTTGTATATTTAACAATACTTTTAACATCAATTTTACCGATTCAGATTTTTACAGTGGTTGTTTCTATCCCAAACTCCCATTGTAGAACTAGTTCAAAGCACTAATGCTGGGTTTTTGTTTCATCTACAAATGGTAAATATGCCATTAACTGGATGCTAAAAAATGTTCCGGACTGTGTGCACCTTTAAAGTGTGTGCTGAGGAGATTGTAGAAACATTGGCAACTGATGGTGATGGGAGGGATAGCTTGGAACAGGTGTGAAGTCAATTGCTATGTAAGCAGTGTTTATGTCGGACATGTGGCCTCTCTACTGACTCTCTTCTTTTAACCTTCACTGCAACACTCATACAGCTTCCACTTGTATGAGCACCCTCTGTATTACCTAGTCTCCATCACGAGACTTTTTAATTCTGGTATGTGCTGTCATCGATGGATGGAATGCATCCCAGTTCTGTGCGCATATGGAATGATTTGGGCAGCATATTGTGGTGTTTGCACACCAAATGATACTTATAGTCAAATTTGTATCCTGGCATGTTTTAATCATACTTCAATCATGATATCAAAATGTTGTATTGATTTGCAACATGAATTTTCCTTTGCCTATCTAATCGAAACACAATACCATCTCAAGCGTCTTCTTGCATCTCACTACTGTGCACAGTTTTTGCATCTTCCTGTACTTTGACACACACACACACACACACACACATACTCATTCTTAACTATACCTGCTATGCAACACCTCAATCATACACTCAAAACATGCCTCCATGACCATGAATAAGAAATTGTATTCTCATGGTTTTCCATTTTTTCTTTCTTTATATCAGTGAGGTGGATGGTGTACATTTAACTTCATAGATAAAGAAGGAGCCTCGGTGGTTCGGGGGGGGGGGGGTAATTTTTCTGTGGGCTACCATCCAGCTCTAACTTTGCTAATGATTGAGATTTTTTTTTGTATGAGTTGGACCATTCGCACTGTATGTTATTTCTTTTAAAATGTTTAAAAACTTTGGAATTCATTTGTCCAGCAATTTGAGGAAAACTGCAGATATCGAGCCAAAAGCAAACCAAGTATCAATACAAAAGAAGGGAAGTTGGGTCAAACTTTGACAGCGCACACATCAGTGTCATCAGTGTCAGGTGCTGTCAATTTTTTTAAAACCCTTTTTAGTTTGTTTCTAACATGAGCAATCACATTACACTGATCGCAGTTCTATTTGTGAAAAGGAATCTCAGTTACAACTGAAGCAGGTCTGTTTTATATCAAATGTACATGACTGCTGAGTTGATTGAGGTTTGGAGTAGTTGGTGAACTAAAGATTCCCATTTGTCACGTAAAGAGGATAACACTTGCCCACAATTAGGGAGCTAGGCCCTACCAATAGCTGCCTAAAATGTTAGTCATAGCTCAAAAGAGGAATTAAAGACCTATTGGACAGCTACACGAAAAGATGTATCACAGGTCATGAGATTGTGCACAGATTTTATTATCTTTCACCTGTATTTTTGTTTTATTTTTGTATAATATCTCGTAGGTAATCTGTATTATTAATAATATTCAACTAATTTTCAGCTTGATTTACAAGTGCATGTACAGTTTATTTAGCCATGATTTGATTTTTATGCTCAAATGCCAAGCATGTATCAAATCCCCCAAAGTATCTTAATTTATTATGTTAATACAGCTGTCTGATCATTATGCAATGTGTGTCTTTTGTAAAGAGAATTTATTATCTCTTTTGTGAGTTATTATAAATGTTTGTTTCGGACTTTCACATTCACCTGTGATACCATATCATGTCAGCATTTCTTAAGATTAGAGCAGGAGGCTCTGTGTTTGATTTATCTTACATGTGTTATGCTTTCAAAGGCTTTATTGTTGTGATATGTGCCTCGTCTTTAATTTTGAAGAAATGGAATGCATCCTTAAATTGTTCACACAGCTGCAGTTGGAGCCCCTAATTTGAGACTATTCTTTCTTTTAGGCCCATTCCCACCTCCATGTGTCGCACTAAATCAAGTGTCCTTCACACCATGTTAATACTGCCTAAATCACTACATTCCATTCACACACTCTGAAAACAAGTTGAAGGAGGTTGGCTGTGGAGGATGGATACCACTTCTTTAGGGAGGTGCTGAGATGTTTTTTTTTTTTTTTTTTTGGGGGGGGGGGGGAGGGGGGAGGGATAACAGCTTTAAGGAATATAATACATAAGTTGAAGAAGAAGTTACAAAGCATGGATTAGTGGTGTGACAACCAAATCCTGTTATGTAGGCCACATAGTGAAATTATGATGTGAACATAAATTATTACAGCTTATTTTCAGCCATGCCATTTTGGGCCTATACTAACATCACTAACAAAATAATATATATTATTGAGCCAGTAGCTTATAGGACCTACTTGGCAGATATCTCATGTCATCATAATCATCATCTAATATCTTATAATGACTTTTTTTTCAAATCTGTATTTCATGTATTTCAAAAAATATGGCATGTAATAAAACTTATATTTATCTATTCATATCCATAAAATTTCTAGACATTTTGTCATTATAATCATGATATTCAAGTATTATTCCACATTGCATACAATGTTCTAATCCAGTTCTATAACATTTTTTTTTTTACAACCATCTTAAGGGATCAGATGTGACCACTGGCCACTTTAGATTTTGATTCTGTCGATTTTAGAATAAGTATTGATAGTATGGTAATGACGTTTGTGATTCTGTAACTTTAACTCATTTTCTCTCATTCCTATGCATTATCTCTTTGATGTTTGTCCTTGACAGGAAAAAATTGTTTCCTGAAATGATAATATTTTTGAAGTGCTTCCTTGAGATTATGAGGAAATGTCCTTGAAGGGAGACTATACAGAAGGCCAAATGAACCTGACTGTTAAGCCAATCAGCTGCCTGCTGTGTTCGTTATCATGTGCCATTGTATTGTTACTCCCCATTCTCAGTGCTCTGTCTCCTCTGATTTGTTACCAGGATAAAGTGCTAACTCTGCATTAGAAGACGTTTGATGTAACACCATTCCTCGAGAAAAACAGCTGTTTGAGACGGTGATTACTCCTATTTTAGGGCTTGATGGTGGTGTCTGTATACCAACACGAACGAAACGAATGAAACGGGGAAGTGTGTTCAGGAAAAAGATCAAGGGTGGATGGAAGTTGGAGAAATTACTCCAATAGGCATGCATCAAGAATGGTTGGCCCGTAAGTCAAGGAAAATGCGTTTACCACGACAGGGGCTGGCAATCTGTGAAAACTCGGAAGTTGATGTGGGGTAGAGTCGGCGAGTAAAATGTATTCATTCACTGTGACCAAGCTCGAATTAACCTTCACTCAAGCTTGAGTCTGTAACTCAGTTTGTTCAGATGATGAATCTAATTTTCACTATTACCATCCCAAGCACCGTGGACTTTTCAATGCCGAGTTAGTGCTAAGGCATGAAGAAAACGTAGCAATTATTGTAGTAATGGTGATGATCTCTACAGAGTATTGCTGGAAATCTGAAGTGAAAGCCTCAGCAGTTTTGACTTACAGTCCCCCCCCCCCCCCAAAAAAAGAAAGAAATAAAGAAAACATATAGGCCCTATATATATATATATATATATATATATATATATATATATATATATATATATATACACACACACACACACATATATATATACATATATATATGTATATATAATTATATACACACACACACACATATATATATATACATATATATATATATATATATATATATGAGTATCTGCAGGTGAGACTACTAAGAAATTTATCCATACTTTTTAGCAGCGTGAATGATAATTGACTATCAGTGATTGACAATGTAGGCCTAATGATATGCAAGTAGCAGGTTCAAAACCCAGCTGCTAGACTTGCCACAAGCATTAAGCCTACACATCATTTTGACAACTCTGTGCTTTGTGCAGCTCAATTATTCCACTTATTACAATTATTACACATATTTACATTCTGAGGTTATGTCTAAAATGATTACCTAATTGATTGGTTGAACTGTCAGTGCTTAGGTTTTGTATTGTTTTGTTTTATTCATTCTAAGACTTGCAATGCTATTCCTGGGTCATTTGCAAGCGAGCCTTTCATTATGGGTACTTTCTGTAATCCTGAAGAAGAAATTTTGTTTTGATCCATGAATGAAGCATGCCAGTAAATGTATTGTTTGGTGAACAAAGCACACTGAAGGTGAATCTTATGAAAAAGAACACCTTTCTTATCAGATGTGCCATTCTTGAATATTTTAGAGCAATATTTGGTGATAATTTCTGTTTTTCAGTTAGCCAAATAGGCCGACTGCAGTAAATATTACCTCTGTTTGGCTACTATGTTTTTATTCAAATGTCACATAGTATGAATTTGATACCAAGGGCCCAGTGGCTAATTTGAATCAGAATGCTTAACAGAGAATAAAAGCTGTATATTTTCTATTCATTACTCATTTTGGATCAATATATATATATATTTTTTGTCTTCATGTCTGAAACTAATGCATCATAATCAGGTTAGATTTCAAATGAGATTTATCATGCATCGTTATGGCATATCGGTGACAGCAATCAATCTAAATCAGCTAAAAATCTCTATCCTCTTCCAAATTTGATACAATAATTTTGTAGAGGTGAAATTCCATTCTTCCATGCAGAGCTAGCCTAATTCCAGCCCCCTCCCCCTTTTAAAAAAAGATTCCTTAAAAACATTCAGTTAAAAATAGAGACACAGAGAGGTAGAGATAGAGAAAGAGAAAGAGAAAGATAGAGAGGGGGAGAGAATGAAAGAATTGGGAAGAGTGACAGGGAGAGTCACAGTGTTTGGGAGCCGTCCCAACTCTTTGCTGGCAGACCGGTGCTGGACCCACGTCCCACAGACCCCAATCAAGGGGAGTCAGGCAGGGTTACATGGCCCCGGGCCTCGGAGATGAGTAGGTGAACCTCGTCCTGTCGGTGTACATGGCAGGAGCACGGAGCAGGCAAAAAGAGGGAAAAATCCTGCACGCTGCATACTGAAATCTTACATGTTAATTCACTAGTTTTATTTGCCCGGGAGGTAGTAACTGCAAACTGCAGATATCCCACAATTTTCTTTTCAGAAATTCCTTCCATCCATTCTAACGTCTCTGGGCCCGGCAGTGTGATATTTCTCTTCTGTTTTTGAAGTTAGAGAGATCAGGAGGATCACCTTTCCCATATACCGTGTCTCTTCCGTCGGAATCGTGTAGCCATTGTCGGGAGGTATCGAGCCTACTGGCACATGGTTCATGCTTTCCTGTCATCGGCGCAGATTCTTTCACAATCATCCGTGTGTAATCTGGCTGTCTTCTGTGGTGCAATAAAAAAACGGAAAAATACAAGTTGAAAAAAATACAAAAAAACAACAAAGATACTCTCCTAAAAATTATGTATACTATGTCAGATAATTTAATTCCTTGACTTTGAAATACATTTTTTTTAAATATTATGTTTGAATGTCTAAATACAGAACAAATGTTTTAAAAATTCCATCCAATGAAAACTATATATTTATTGTTATTATGAAGGAATCACCAGCAACACTAGACTGGCTCCGTCAAAGGTGACTCTTCAATTTCTAGCTGTGAGTTTGAATCAGTCCTGAAGGATAATTGCATTCGTGTTTCAGCTGTATGGTGCGCTAGCACACAAACTAAGCGAACTTAATGAACCCGCAACTGGAGATGAAGATTTTGCAAATGGTTGCCCACTGGAATGATTGACAGGAATAGAGTGGTATTATGGGAATACAGTCTGTCTGTTTCCCCAGTATTGGACACACCTTAGTGATCATTTAGACCATCCGTTCAAACTGCACATCAAAGGGGAAGAAAACAGAGCAAAATGATGAGACTGGAGGGTGAGGTTGAAATGTCGTATGATGGATCGTGTTGTCCAAGGTGAAACCATGTCTGTAATCCCCAATCAGGCTCAGAGATGTCCATTAATTAAAAGGAGGGAGTTCTGCATGGCAGGTTTAGGCTCGAAACATACAGCGACACCTGATAGTCTGTTTCTGGTCATTGACCAGTGGAGAATCAAGCTCATATTAGTCCTAAATGGTGCATATGTCACCTGATGGATGAAAAAGGAAGCAAAGTTACATGGTCATTGGAAACTGGACATTTGTGATGGTCAGTCTTTCTAATTACAAAAACATGCATGCAAATATACCCCCAAACAACAGCATCACTGACAAATTAGTTTTCCACAAAGTCATACAATATGATATTAAAACAACCAATCAACCCTCTGTCACAGCTTTTGGTTAAAATGCTGAAGTCTGTAATGTGTCTTCACTTCCAGTGAAGTTGTGGTGGTCATTTTTATTACTTTCACTTTAAATTCAAGCTTTTTGATCACTGAATGTAATGATCATAAACCAGATTCAAGTTCAACAAGTGTAAAAATGTAAATGCAAATGATAATTTTAGATATGCTTCAAGTATTTTTAAAATGATTTTGCCAGAAACGTAATGAGGATTTCGAAACACAGATGCAGACTTCTTACCAAGAAATCAAAATGTATTTGACTGTGAGAAGCATTTGACACCAGTCTATGGAATTGGGGGTGCAAGCATGAAAGGGTAGGCGTATAGAGCCCTTTTTACACTTGTGTTTCTTAACCCCGTACTTTCTCTGACCCAGGACTATTGTTAGTCCTGTACCAATTTTTTCAGCTTTTTACACTCGCCAATTAGTCCCGTACTAAGCTCTTGTCCAGGGCTAAGGAGAAAATTGACATTTTTAAACTTGTATTTCTTAGTCCGGTACTTTCCAAACCACATGAATATTCATGATCATGCTGTGCACTGTACACGTACACGCACGCACCCGCAGCAGTTGATTACCTCGTTTCTGATTGGTCAGTGGGGGTCGGACTTCGTCTCCGTCGCTTAGCCTCGTATTATTTTTTCGTTCTGTTTACACTCACTTGCTTGGCACCGCAATTGCGGTGCTAACCCTGCTATTTTGCAGGGCCAGATAGTACGGGATTATCGGTGGGGCTAGCCCACTTTGGCAAAAACGAGTGTAAACAGAAAGTGGGCTAAGGATAGTTCCGTACCAACGGTGGGGCTAAGGCCCCCCCTTAGCCCCACCGTTGGTACGGGACTAAGCAAAAATTTACAAGTGTAAAAAGCCCTTAGAAAGTTCTGCCATGGGTTGGTTTAAAGGGTAACAGAAAGACAACCCATGAAACCCTTAAAAGGATATTTTTGTTTTCATTCTCTTGTCAACTGTTGGGTCTGGCTCAAGGTGGGTCTGAGATAGTCATCAGATTGGTTTCCAAGCAATTGAACTCCTGCACTGAAGAAAACGTGGAGTACTGGGATCACATCCCCTGCACTCCACCACAAAACAGATCACAATGTTTTTGAAGGAGCTCTTGGCCGAAAGGATGGATTAACAGATGTTGATGAGCCTAGTTTTTGTCGACGACCCTCCGGCAAGTGCCCGTCTTAAATTTCGCTGCTGCTTCATCTTCGTTTCCATCGTCTGCCGGCTGCCCCATCTCCCCATCCTCTCTCTTGTTGCTTCTGTGAATACGATTGAAGTCACTCGGTATAATTCTGTGACTGTGTCTAAAATGATCGGCACATGTGTAGACATCAATAGAATTTTGACCACTGATTTGTGTGTGTGTGTGTGTGGTCATTTGCTTTGATTTGAATAAAATCTATTTTGATTTCATTTCATTATCTGTAGGTGTTTACGACTAGTATTGACTAATACAGTGCAGAGATAAGCAGAAATCATTTCAATCCAAAACATACATAATTGCTGACCTATCAAGTTATGTTAAAGTTACATTTAACATAATCCTCACACTGTTAATAGAAGAGAACTTTTCTTGAGTGTTTTTTCGTCATTGTAGGGAAATGGAACCTTTAGCAAAAACGCAAGGCCCCTAGATTATTCAAATGATTAGTAATTCCAATAGATGGGAAATTGTGACCAATGAAAACATGCATGGTATACCTGAAAGAAAACGTTAACCCGTTGAGGACGGTTTGATTTTGGTACAACACACATTTCCCATAGACACCTGCCCGAGTATACTTGGGACTCGTCCTCAACGGGTTCACAGCATGTTTACATCTGCCCAAACATTTTCTTTCTCATGTGAAGCAGTAACTTCTGTGATTATTGAGTGGGAAAAGTAAGAGGTAAATATGAATGGATGTTAGTTGAGTGTAAATTGGCACTGCTAGCTATCTGGTGGTAACATTATTAAGAAAATGAGATAGAATTGAAAAAAGAAATACTTACCTGTATACTTAATGCCATTCCCCATTGAAAACAAATAAACAAGAATAAGAAAAGAAAAGCTTTATTATTCATATTAAGTAGTATCAGGTCAGTGCAGTGTGTCTTTTTTTCAAAAACAGAAGCACTAATACGAGATAATTTGAGTGATTGTTCAAACTTCATAGTAAATAGTTCAGCTATCAGGAGTGTAAAGCTTGTAAAAGCAAAGCAAACATGTCTATTCATGGCAGTGCTTTGGATATAGTGTACCAGGAAGTACTCAGTCTCAAGCCCAATACAGAGAGACTGTGACCTGAACTGACCTCAGTTGACCTCATCTGACCTCATCTGACCTCATTTGACCTCCAAGAAGAGCACCACTACCATGCTGGAATGATCCACCAGTGCTAGAAACAGGATCTTAGGACTCTCCCACCCCACCCCTGGCAGGTATTCCATATTTGTCAGCCCTTTTGCAAAATTACCACAGAATTCTTTTTGTTGTCAAAAGTTGATGTGAAGATGACATGTTGCCAATAAACTGATTGACTACATTTGAATTTTGCAACAAAAGAGAAATCATTTCTTAAATGCTCTATCCATATATATGGTTTTTCATAAAATGTAATAGTACCAGCAGTAGTTTCACTAACAAGGGAGTAATTTGAGAGAAATTGTACAATATGTCTTCGTAGTGATTGATTCTGTGTTTGATACCTATGCCCACAACTAAGGGAAATTAAATTCTGTTGCCTTGCCACATGTTGATTAAAATCAAAATCAAAGTGCTACTTAAATACAAAGAAAAAAATCCAAATATTTTTGATAATTTTTGATAATAACTAAAAAAAAACATTTTTTTTTTTGTTATGTGATGAGTGCAGTTCCATTGAAAATATTTTATTTTCCTCTATTTGATGATGACCTTTATTGTAATTTGAAATGGCATTCATTTGTTTTTGCATTCAGACTCATCATATATGTGTATAATACAGTATATATATATATATAGAGAGAGAGAGAGAGATAGATGTAGATATATATAGATATACATCGACATATACATACAGTAGTTGCATACTTTGACATGGACTACAAGTTGTGACAGACACTGACTTAGGAGTAGGATGCCTACATTATTCTACTTGCATCATAGCAACAGTCGTGGTTTGTAGTAATCCGGAGGATGGCAGGGAGAAAAAAAAAAATTGTTATAGACCTTGATTGCCCTCTCTCACTACTGGGCCTGAAGGAAGGCCCGACATTGATTGCTGAAATTACACCCACAACTCCAAGATGGTCAGAGATAACATCCATAGGTATCAGGGAGGCAATTTCATTTTCCTAATTTCCACTTCAGCGGCGAAGGAATAATGGTAGCCGAGTGAAAGTCCGAGGGGAGAGTGAGAGAAGGGAAGGAAAGCATTCATCTTTGAGAGTGTTTATAATCAGGTTGAGACCGACGACTGCAGTTAATCTTCATTCTTTTCGGCAAATGATTGTTTAATCTTCTTATTGGCTCATACATCAAAATGTTGTAACTACAGGTCTTCCCCTACACTTCCTGTACATCTCCTGCTTCTTTTTTTTTCTCTCGTTCTCTCATTCTCTCTCCTTCTCTTCCTCTCTTGATTCCTTGTAAATCCCTTTTCTCGTTCAAGTCTTCATTGGCCAAGCCGTTATTTATGATTTCTACTCTAGCAGTCTTTCTTCGTGCCTCTCTTTTTATCCATCTCATCCTTTTTCTCTCTCTGTTTCTGTCACCCTCATTCCCTCTCATTTGAGCAATTTCTTCACTCTCTTTTCTCTTTCTCCACTCTCTCTCTCTCCCCCTCCCCCTGTCTCTTTCTTTCTCTGTCTTTGTTTCTCTCCCCTCATTCTCGGGGATCGCCACTTTACCCCTGAGCTCTGTTACTCGTGCTCACTAACACCCTATTTCTCTTCCGGCGTCTTTGTTCATTGAGTAAGTGTTCGTATCCTCAGTACACCAATCTACATAATGCTCTTCTCAGGCCTCAAATGAATTGTGATTTTTATCCAAAATTGAATTGAGTGATCGGTCATTGTCCCCCCCCCCCCCCCCCCACCACTGCAGCCACTACCACTATGCCATCAGCACCATGAGAAAATTGTGCAAGAATGCTGCATAGTTACCTGCATATCCATTGGTGATAGCATCATGTGGGGGAAGAAGCCTCCCTGATTATGACACCAGCTTATAGGTGAAAATATCATTATCACTTATAGAAAAAAAAAACTATAAGTAATCATGATGCTTGCAAGAGATTTGTCATATATGGAAATGTTGAAAATAAACTGTATGAATATGTGCACTACAGCATTTGAAAATTAGGATACCCCAAAAATTAATGCTTTCTCTTTAAACACACAAATAGCTAGATGTGGATGTTATGTGTGCAAAGAAGTGAACCCCTCAACAGCGTCCTTCATCTTTCACTACTTATTTCTGCCATTTTGTGTTAAAGCATCTCCCATGAAAGAGTATATGATATGAAGATATGTTTTAGTGGATGTATACAAAGATTTTCCTTTCTTTATCAAGGTGAATAGGAAGGTTGCTTTAGTTATGTGTGTGACACAACAGATCTCATGTGGCTGCTCAATTTTGTTTTTTGCCTTATTGAAATTCTTTACATCCTAAGCATTCAAAGTGGCAATATTCTCTGCAAGACACACAAGCACACACAGCAGAGGATGCGTTTGCTGCGTGGGAAACGTTTCGTCGCATATTGTTTGGTCTCGCGCGGATACGAGGCCCTTGTCGTTGAGAGGATAATTCACGTGACAAACAATCGAGCGTGAACTGCAGCGGAGGGTTTGTGCACTGGAGCTTACGCACTGCCCTCTCCATCTCAGCCGCCAAACCAGCCTACCCCGAGCCTCTCCTCCATCTGGAGTGGCGTTTTCCCGCCTGACGGCAAGCGAGGAAAGCAGACGATCAAGCTCCGCCAAGCAGGAGGATGATTTTCGGGCTCATCTAAAGTGTCTGCCCGATATTATTTTACCACTCGCTAGTTGGGGGTTATTAGCCCACCGAAAAATGCCGGGCAAATATAGAATTTCGTCCTCATGTTATGAAAACAAAGACAAAAGAGGTCGGACGGGATGGGAGATGGAGGGGGGGGGGGGGGAGAGGGGATGAGGTTTCTTGCTATGAGTGGGAGGTGGAGAGCCTACTCTCTAGAGCTGAGTGTTGATGCTTAGAAGTATACAATCACCCCAAGAGGAGAAGATGGCTACTCCCCTTTATTACTGACCAGTGCTCTCTGCTCAGGAGATGAATGAGTTTGAGAATGCTGTGTGTATGCATTAATTGATGACCAAGTTTGGCCTTTTACCATCTAAGTACATTCATCTAAGAAAAAGTAAAGGAAAATGCTTGATGTAACAAGCTTGCAATGATTCATTCATTGTTGGTTTCAAGTGTTCTCCTATTGTTTTGATTACTAAGAGGCAAAGGGATTTTTTTTGTGTGTGTGATCAAAGTTCATACCCCTTCAGGTCTGTTATTTGAAAAATCAATCATACTATTCAATTGCCATGTACTGACTATCATGTTGCATTCAGTAGTTATTACTGAAAAGAGGGAACATAAACAATGCTTAGTAGATACAGGTATTATTTAAAAGTTAAAAAAATAGTGTTTTTTTTTCTTTTTCAGATTTTTAGACCTATTAGGTGGTGTGTGAAAAAGGAGCCTTTATTTTACAGGGTCTCGCTCCCTCTGATACTCTTTCACATATTGTGTATATAACCTTACTACAGAGAAACCATCAGCAACAAACATAGGTGTTAAGACAAGGAGTCACAGTGCAGTCTAGTGATGGGTGTATGATTGTACAGACAAAGCTTCAGGCCTTGCCATGGCTGAGCTTCTGAATTCGGGATTGATAAAGTACCAAATTGTATGCAGTCTTTTATCCTTTTAATAAATTGACTTATTTCGTGTGCACATGTATATTCATACATGAGTGCACAATACTGCGTACATTTCAAATATTATGGAGCAAGTGTACGTATAACAAAAAATATTTAATATGCAGTTAACCAACATTCATTGAGAAGATTTTAATTTGATAAAGGATTATCAAGAGCTTTAAGTGGGGAAAAATCAAGACCTTGTATGAAGAAGCAGGTTTTTTTTAAACATATTTATTTCTTCATTTTTTTTTTTTACTGAAGCTTTACGACCTTTTGTCCTCATGTACCATCTTAGGCCGTGTTTATGCTTCCCCTTTTCGGGCCAGATTCAGCGTTTTGATACGCGTTTAGTTCAAAACGCAGTTGTGTCCTTGCTCATTTTGATATAAATGCCGTTTCAAAACATCGTTTCAAAATGCACAAAATAGTGCGTTTACGATCGGCGTTCGTACAGAAACGCTGTTCGAGGGGAAGTATAGACAGGCACCAAAATTTAAAGACGTTTAGATTGACGTCATTAAAAAGGTGCTTCCAGTTCTGGCGAAAACCCCTTGCCGCTGGCCACATCACGTACCACATGATTGTGTATGGATGGAAGCATGCACACTGTGTGCTGCTGACTCGCTACGACAACGGATAAGACGAACAGCAAGGCCGTGTTTATGCTTCCTTCCACTCATGTGCAACAAGTTCAGCTGCAAGGCTCTCCAGCGACGGAGCCTGCGACGGCGAGACATTATCGCTGCAGCAAAGAGTGGTGCCGGTGGTAGCTTGACGATCCCGAGGCACGGTTACAGCTCAAGAGTAGTTGTAGGAGACATCGCTGAGCCAACAGCACGTACAATCAGCGATTCTCTGTAATCATGTTCACTTGAGAAGTATAGGCCTAGATGCAAATCAGGCTTACAGTCGGTGATTCTTTCTCATCATGTTTACGAGGGAAGCATCAATACAAAATCATGTATGCTAAACAGCTCGCTACAATAGGGATTTAAAGTGTTTCAGAAGTGCACAGTGCATGTTTGTGAAATCACTTTATCTTGAGCTCGAAAAATTTGAGGGTAAGCAGTACTGCAGCGATCGGCATTTTGGATCGGTGTTTCAAAACTCTGGCAAATAGAGCATATACACGCGCGCCCTTACTTCACTAAATTTTGTTGTGACTCACTCGACTGCGCTAATCTTCCAGTGGACATTGCCATGAGATCTCGGAGAGGAAGTTTTACAGATAACCATCAAACCAGTGCAATCTTTCAATGCAACACCACAGATGGAGGATTGATAGAGAGGACAATTTTGTCCCTCCTGTCCCCCCCCCACCCCGCCTTTCCCCCCATCTCTCTTTCTCCACCAATAGGGACCCTCCCTCTCCCACCATCACCCACCCAACCTTGCTTCTTGTCACCCCACCCCACCTTCCCCACTTTTCTATGGTCTTGTTTTAATTGCTGCAGAATTGACTTTTTCTCACTCCATTACACTTCCTGAAGCGCCCCGGTCAAAAATCAGTCAGCGAGCCACTTAGCTTTCGCCTCGCTAGGGGCATGTAATCTAGAAGAATTGAGGGTTCTATTCCCCACATCTGCTCTGATTTTTCGCACTCAGCCGTGAAAATGGTGTATGCTTTTTCTTTCATTCTCTCTTTCTTCCTCTCCATCTTCTTTCTTTCTTTTCGTTTGACATTGTTTTCTCTTACGAAGACAGAATGGAAAGGTAGAGGGTTGAATTTGGCAACGGTGAGGAGCATTAGTGTTAAAAGCTTGAGCTTTGAGCAGAGACTAGTACGGCTTTGAAACTGACTGTCTGACAGGAAGGACAAAAGAGTTTAGACAGGGAATGATACTGGGTTAAGAATGTGATCAGGAATTGAGGGGATGCTTCCAGTTTATGTTGATGCATGCTCCATATTTTCGGGCGAGCCCAACTGCCAAATTGACTATCCCGCCCCAAACCTGTTTGCACTGAATGCCATGGCCTATCTCGTCCAGGCCTAATAACACAATTTAAGCCGTTTGATTTCCCACAAGAAAATACCCCAGTTCATGTAAGTGGCATAAAATTCTACCCAAATCTGTTTTCTCTGCAAAAATGTGTTTGGTTTTAGGGCCATTTTGTCCAATGTACTAGAGGAATTGTAGCAATCCCTTGAGTATACTCACAAGAAAATGAAGAAAAAAACTCTAATGATTTAAAAGTGAGAATTTAAATTATTTGAAGGGGGGAAAGAGAAAACTCATTTTCGTGTTGTCTGCATTTCCTTAAGCAGTTGATTTGAGTGCTAACCAAAGTGTCAATCATTTTCAGAAGCTAGAGATTGGTACGCCTTCTCAGGGGAACCGTTGCCCGGCAAAGAGAAATGAGGGAACAAGAAGTGAAGAGAGGGAAACGTCCTATTCGATGGAGGAAACCTAACACTGAATTGTTTTCCCGTGTGTAAGCAATTGATTGCTTGATTGTACGATTCTATTGTAAGGACATTAAGAAGCTGGCTGAATATTAGTACAGTTGTAAATGCGCTTGTTACCGGCTAAGTAAGTTGTGGGATGGTGTGTCCTCTGGCGTCCTGACCAAACCAGAATTTGCAGTGGTGGAGATATGGTATACAGGCATTGAGGTGGAGGCTGCGGAGGTGAGATTGATGAGACGAATGCAATTCTGCCATTTTTACCAGGCGACAAAATAATGAATGAGACAGAGAAGACTGTGTTGTAATGGATTACTAATTGCTTTCCTTTTTTCACTTTCATTGAGGTTTTTTTTTTCTATTTGTTTTGTTGTTGTTTTTTTCTGCTTAGAGAACATTTATCTTTTCATCTGATTCCCAGGCAAGTTTTGATCATGGATGATTATCATCATCATATTGCTCTGGAAAGGTTGCAAGATTTCCTTATATTTTTCAGAAAGGTTTCTTTTGCAGTAAACGAGACGACATCTTGTTGTTGAGTCATTTTGATTCAGGAGCTCAAACTATAAAAGTTAATAGTTATCTCCTACTAGCATATTAAACCAACTAATCTTAGTTTTAGGCAGTGTTATATATGGAGTAGATAGTAATGGTTTGATAATATTAAAAATGAAGCATTGTGATGAAAATAAAAGTGTCAAGAATGTGTACTGCTTGCCTGACTGTCAGAAATTGATATGATAGAGCGTTGATCATCATTTTCTGGAGAAGGAGTGTAATGAGGATGTCCGGTGCTGATCTGCACTTCAAGGTCTTTTTTGCACCCCAAGAGGTGTTTTGTCGTACCCAGGCCACCTACATTCAGACTTCGCTTGCTCGTGATTCACAGATATTCGTACCGAAATGATACGTGTTTGCAATGCGCCTCGATGTCTCTCGTCAATCAGTAGTCTCCAGTTTCGTTGTCAGAATGAATGGAAGAGAACACGGGAAGGAAGCGACCCCATGATAATCCTCGCCATCCTGTTCAACCCCCTTTCTGTTTCATCTCTCTTCAATTTCACTCCACCTCCTCTTATGCCGTGAGGTGTGTTGCTGGATTGTTTTGTGGGTAGGGTTTGATTTCTGGAAATAACTCTTTTCCTGTCCGTCCCCATTGTGTTCTTCAAGGTTATGATGACATGCATTTCTTTACCTGGATTGTCATTGTTATGTCATCACAGGGACTCATTATAATCCATATTCCCTGCACAGTTTTCCCCGTAAACAATCCTCTATGCATGATGAACCCTTACTGAAGGAATGGTATCACTAAGAACCCATCAAGATGGAGAGATAGATGGATTGACAGAGAAATTCCTGAATTCTTCTTTTTTTCATTGCATGAAGAAGAATTTGAATTATTATAGTCAATAGTCCTATGAGTTGCTAACAGTCTTCAGTGGGTTAACATTCATGGTAGCGAGAATCTACCTTAAAATCTGCATCGATAATTGAATAAGCAGATTTTTGTTGTCTCATTAGGCGTTTTTGTAGACAGCATACTTTGCCTTCTATCTGTCACTCAGTAGGCGTTTTCACATCAGCCCGATAAAAATCCAAGCTCGAGATATTTTCCAATTTCCCAAGTCAGAAAATAGCACGCTATTTCGAAACATCAGGCTGATGTGAAAACGCCCATTGAGTGACAGATAGAAGGCAAAGTATGCTGTCTACAAGATGAATTTATTCTAATGATCTGCATATTTACGTATCATTAGTTAACCCCTCTACAGCACAACATTCTCATTCCACTTTTATTTTATCATTGACTTATTTTCAGTCTTGTATCCTTATCTAAACTTTATCATTTGTTCTTTCTCCATCTACTGTATATTATTTTCCATCCCTTTTGTGTTTTTGCTCCTGACGGAATTATGTGTCCTACGACTTGAATGGTGGGGTCAGATGCTGGGTCAGCCAATCAAAGGGAGGGATGAAGTGGTCAGACGTTTGATTAATGTTGGGCTTAGAGAGTAATTCTTTGATGGTCCCTGTTTCTGTCGCGGGCCAAGCCGCTGGTAAGTTTGCTCTTGGCCCCCTGCGTCATGCTCCCTTATCTGGGTCAATCAATTCTTAAAGACTGGGAATGAATGCGGAAGAAATTCAAATTGATACTTGTGATTCAGAGGCATCATCACCTTCCCCCTGACAGCATTGGGCGTCAGCATGGCAGGGTGGGATGAGTGGACCGGCTGGATGAGGAATGTTTGCTGTGTGGTCATCAGCCCTCACAGTCATTGCAGAAATGGCTGCTTGTTGCTATGGCAACAGGGAATCTTTCTCTTTCCCTTCAGGCCTAGTCTACATCATTCTTTTTTATGAGAAGTCCAGAGATTCTTTGTAGTCTAATGTGTTCTCCAACATCAAATATGTCAAATAAGTTTGTTTACATGGCAACTTAAGCGTCTTGATGATAGTTTGAACCTTGAACCTTTGGAGCATGCTCCATGGTCAAGGTGTTAAAGCTCCCTCTATAGTTGTACATCATGCAGTTCATGTCTCCTTTATGTAGATCTAGATGTAATATCCTGTTGCAGCATGATGGTATTTACATCATAAATCAAATATTTGCAGGAGTTTAGAATGTCTATTTCTCACATCATTGCCAAATTTGTAAAAACTACAGAGTAAAACATCAGCATATACTCAAAATTATGAAATTTTCCTAGCTAAGCTAGTATGTCTTTAAAAGTTGCATGTTTTTTAATACTGATTTCAAATGATATCAGTGGAGAGAGGCAGAGTGAATTTGAAGGCACAACTAATAGCTCGATAATGTTGCCAAAACACTCAGTATAGTGGTGCTACTTAGGCCTGTTCTGATGTGTTTGCTTGAATGCAAATGTAGTTAGTCCCCAAGGCTCTGAAAAGGCAGGAATGCTCACCAGGGGTCCCAAGCCCATTTACCTCCCCAGAGATTGTGGCATGTAAGGACCCCAGGGTCTGGTCTGTCGTCACCAGCGCAGCTCTCTTGGGGAGAATGAGTGAGTGAGGGTGGGAATGGGAGGGAGGGAGGTAGGGAGGGGGATGAGGGGTGACGGGTAGGGAGGGGTGGAGCAGGGGGAAGGGGTGGGGGTGGGTGGTACTGGTATGGGAAAAAGAAAGAAAAATCTTCATCACAACTGGGATTAGGAACTACTCATGATTTTGCTTGTGCATTGTCCAGATATGACCATCTTCACTGCTGAAGATAAAAGTACAGAGAGGAAACGATAATCATTGATGATGTGTCCTTGGTCAACTTGTGATCATAGTGTAAGATACCTTAAGATATTCACAGGAGTGCTAGGCATGTCTATGATGTTCTATGATGAGTTTGATATATGTCTGTACGTGTGTTTGTAGAGTAATCTACAGATATTAATTTCATTTCTTCCAGACAAGAAGTATGAAGAAGGAATGATTAAGAGAAAACAATCAAGTTGATTCATTGATAGCTACAGATACAAAGATACAGTCTACAGAGTGAAGAGAAGTGTACCGTAAAACACGATATTTTCGCAGCATGAAATTTTCACGAATTGGAGCCAACGGCCTTTTTCGTGGCATGAAATTTTCGCGAGTTGCCTCTAACATTCAATGCATATAGTGTAAACAAGAACTTTCGTGTGCATTTTAATTTTGTGAATCTTGGCTCTCGCAAAATTCGTGAAATTAAAATGCAAGCGAACATTCCTCGTTTTACAGTATGTTGATGGGGGAGGGAAGAAGTTCAGGAATATAGACAAAACAAGCTTTTATAGAAAGTGAGATGGACTGCATCATGTAATACTTCATACATAATACCATAGGTAACAGGATGCAGGCCAAAACCGTTGGGTGGAATAATGGGTGAGTGTCAGGTGCTGCCCTCCCTTTCTATCATGCTCAGATGGGGGTAGGGGTGAGGATTGGGGGAGGGGATTAGGATGCTGGGGAGTATAGGATGGGGGGATGTTTCTTCCTGCGGGAAAGATTAATTACACAGATCATTTGATTTGGTAGTCACATGCTCTGATTCTGTGTTATGAATATTCTGTCCAGGATTCTTTGCAAAATTGTTTCATTTGATCCAATGTTTGCATATCAGCAAGTTGAAAATGTGTACCCTTGTATTTCAGTAGTTCAGTTCAATTAACTTTTGCTTCATTTCAATAGAACTACAAGTGAAAAACATTATTTGCTATCAGCACAATGAAAAGAGCACCAATGAAAATTTTGTATGGTTTTGTTGGTGTAAGAAAATAATCTGCTATGAGAAGTTTCAGCAATGAAGGTATTAGAGTTCCTCATGATATCTAGCACATTAAAAAATGCAGCTGACTGTTTAAAGGAATTCTTTTATCTGGTATGCATAATATGTCAAAGACTGAGGAGATACTGAAGAGTATCCAATGAGTTTCCAAACTTCTCTGGCCTGTGCAAGCTAAAGGAACAGAAATCACTTTTATAGGTCATCAGTTTTCTCACAGTTGTTTGTGTATCATCTGCGAACCCTCTGTTACTGTTCCTCATTTCTATGAGTCTGTGGATTTGGTAGAAAACGGTTATAACTGCAGTCTAATTAGTATGAAACATTTTGAGTTTGTGCTATTGTGTTGTATCAGCCACAAGAATGCCACAGAAATTTGCTTATTACTGGCCATCAATCCCATACTTTCACTCCACTTTCCTTCCAGTATTGTCGATAAGATCATTTGCCAGTGGCATTAGTCATGGAATAGATAGTTGCCAGGGGGTGCCCAGTTTGTGGAAGAAGTCATCCAGTAATAAGCTAGATTTTCGTGAATTGGCTTATCGAAAGGAGGGCAGTGCAAGGCGCTATCCAGAAGCCTCATGTATGCCGAAATTGCTCTGCTTCTTTTAATAGCTGCAAGTCAAATCAACTTCAAGTATTCACAAACCCAAGAAGTTATACCTGGCTGCATTTATATGACTTCTCACTTATCATCTACAAACAGGATAATCACTGCAAGTGCTTGTTAAATGCCTTTGCATTAAGTGTTGTAACAGTGATAGTCCTTATCTTTTATGCACCTTATCTTCCATGAGTGTATCACCCACAGAGCTGTGCTTTGTTATCATCAATTATTTCTGGTGTTTCTCTGAGCTATTGGAGAAGAGAAAAATGATGATAATGTTGTTTTCTTGGGTTCAACTATGTTGACAAAAGATAATTAGAAAGGAGGATTACATAGCAAAACTTATGGCAATAAACTTCCAAAAGAAAACCATGAGGTGCAGGTAAACTTGTTTACTGACAACCCTTTTCTGCGGGAATTTTTGTTTTTAATGAATAAGCTCAGAATGATTTTTTTTTTTCTGTTTTTACGTGTCATCGAAAATCACTTTTTAAAATATCTTTTGACATGTACAGAACAGTTTATTAGGTAGGAATCACAAAACCAGGTTTCTGGGAACAGCCTCTGTCAATGAATTGTAGGAATTATCAGAAAATCACGTATCATGCAGCATGACTGAATTCCTTCGAAAGTGGAGTTGAATAACTTGGTCTCAATTGCAACAGTTTATTATAATTTGTCAGTTTTCATCTTCCAAAATCAGATCATAATTGTGAATTTTGGTTGCAGCGCTGTAAATCTTGCAATTGCCTACAAATGCAGTCCTTCTCTTTCTCAGATGAACCGCACACCATTGTGACTGTCTCCATTCATTTCTCACTGAGACTCAAACTCCGCAGCGCAGCGTGCTGCAAGTTCTTGACTGGAATTCAATGCCAGAGGGGTTATCGGTGTTGAATTCTGATATTTGATAACACCGAGATGGTTTGGGTCAAGAATTTTGGATCTTTACCATCTGTAGTATCTCACTATGCTCAAAATGGGGGGAAAGGAAGAAGAAAAGGAGTAAAAAACTAGTGGAACAAAATTTAAATGGCCAAAAGCGGTTTCTATTAAGATGGTCCAGGAACTTACCGCCTAAAATAAAAACTTCTCCCCCCCCAAAAAAAAGCTTTGTGACAAAAGTCACAAAGTCTTTTCTTCCGACCATTTCCCTAATCCATTCTTGTTTCTGTCCAGAGGCAGTACAAAATATAGGCTTGTTTTCTCAGCAAGTATTCCAGGGGCAATGTTTTCGTCATCAAGCACTGCTCCTCCAACGTTGCTGCTCCTCGCTGGTTCTCAAAGAGGGGACGATGTTTCCGAGCCCGACCCCTCTGACACCGAAATTCCCGGAGTAATGGGACCCACAATGCAACTGAAACAAATTGGGTTGCGTTTGTGGTCTGGATAGAGAAATCATCCCGGTCATGATGTGAGTGGAATTGGCAGCACATCACAAATGGGTCTGCTGGCGTGTATTACTGATGCACCGGACTCAACTTCATCTGCCTGAAGTGGAAGAATAATTGCATTCTGGGAATGAGGACTAATCTAGCCTTTCAGAAGTTCGTACCTGGTTCTTTTGGTGTCCCCTGATCTTAACTCATTGAGGATGAGCTGGTTTTGCTATAACACACATTTCCCATATAGACAGACACCTGCCCAAGTATACTCAGGACTAGTCTCCAGTGGGTTAAGTTAGCTCCACAGCCTACTCAAATAGAGTCTTCTTCCTATGTGTAGGTGATACGGAAAGAGTTTAGGACTGTAAGGAGCTAAAGCATTAATAATGAAGGAAATAGTGAGGATAATTATGACATGGAGGCAAGCATAGTAAAGCAATATAATTACTTGAAACATTTCCTGTCCAGATTTGACCTGAAAATTGATCATCTGTACCTGGATTTATTCTTGAAGCCCTTCAGGTCAAATGATGTGAAAGAGGCATGCAAAGTCTGCTGAATTGCAACACTTTTAGGGTCCATAAAATGCACTAAAATAGAAAACACTTTGCTACAGAGAAATCCATGCAGTTGAGTTGAAGCATGTGCTCAGTCAGCCAACATAAAATGATTGATCTAAACGCTGAGGCTTGCCCCAAATATAGTTCAATAACAAGCTAGGTGGAGATTAACACATGAAGAAAAAAAGAGCGGGCTAGTTGAGCTTAGGGAGGTGCTAATGTGATAATTAGCGGGTGCGAGGGAATGACTAGTGACGGAGTAATTGGTAGCTGTCAGAGAGGATTGGGGGTAGACGGCTTTGATAACTAAACAAACTTTGCTTCACCTCCCCGCCGGTCACCCACCGCCTCAACAGGCAGTTTGTATTGACATCGTGTGCACAACTGTTAACTGCTGTATGTAAATCGCCCGTCCACGTTAGTCTCTTGTATCAGACTCCGTCGAGGCGCATTGTTCTGCCATGAAAACTCTGCACACATACATGTAGACACAACTGCTGAAAGCTCATTAAGTGAAGAAGAAAAAGAAAAAGAAACTTGTCTTATTCAGCTGTCTCTTAGTCTTGCTTCAAGCAGAATCACTGATAGGTTCTATGGTGTACTGGACACGTCATTCTTGACTCTGATGTGAGAGAAAGATAGATGATCAAGACAGGATTTTTAACTCTTCTCCTATGCTCTGACTAAATGAAATTCAAGGCATTTGTTCTGATTTGGTAAGTTATAGTACAGCACATAAACTTAAACAAGAAGGATCATTTTGTTTTTATGTAAGATATGCATTCACATTGTTTTTAACTGGCAAAAACAAACACTGCAGTACATGTGCTAATCAGTGACCAAAGGACAATAAGGGTTGAACAGGGTTAAAACAAAAAAAATATAAAAAATATAATGACAACGACAATAATAACAACAACAACAACAACAACAACAACAACAACAACAAAGCACAATCAAGTTCTGAGTTTGGATTTCTTGATGACCTATGATTTGGGAATGATCTGGACAGATGATCTAGATAATGGAAGAAGTAAAAGAGGATAAGAAGGGAATGAATGATATTAATGTAGAGTGGAACCAGTGGGGTCTGAAGGGGATGGGGGAGAGTGTGACAAGCCAGCATGATGAGTTGATGGAAAAGCCCTTTACCAAGGGTGTGGAGAATGCAACCTCGGGGAGCAATGATTGTCATTACCAAATTCACTGGCTAATTGGACCTCAAATAGTTCTACCATAGCAGGTGCTGATGAGGTTAGTTAAGTAAAATACAAGCTAGGTTTGGGCAGACGAAGATAAACTTAGCCTTTCTCTCCCTTGCTCTCTCCGTTGCTCTCCCTTTCTGCTTTTGATACCTCCTTTTTGTGCCCCCGTGTCCTTCTCCCCTACACCTGTTTCATACATTTTGCACTATCTCATTAGTTGTAGAAAATTATGATTGAAAATATTAGGCATCTATATACACACTATGCAGGAGTAAGGCTGTAACACATCAGAATATCTTTACCCATTGTTCACTGTGTCGGTCAATCCCTTATATTTTTTCAACATTAGATAGCTTTGTCATCAAACTTGATTTCTATCTAAGGAAATACAACAAAAATACCCTTACTCTTTCCCCATTTTTATTAAATTTCGTATGTTTTCTTTATGGGACAGAATGAATTGAACTCTTTGCCTGGAAAATATAACTTCTTGCCTCCCAGTACTTTATATTTTTTTTAATATTTATGTAATTTTGACATTTTGCATGTAGTAATTGTCTTATGCATATTTGCAGCATGTCTCTTTTCCATATCCATGATATTTGATGAGATTCTATCCAGAATGGAGGAAATTACCTCTTCTGATAGTAAGAGTGGTTTCATTAGATTACACTGTCTTGTTACTCTTGTAGAATGATTTCTAGAATGATATGTGAAATCGAGGTTAGTGCACTTGAAATTGAGAATAAGGTTTTTGATATGAATTTTATGTCCTCATGGATAGTTTTGTTTTGTTTTGTTTTTAATTAAGTACTCCATGTGGCTGTTTTTAATATAAGTCTGGCTTTAAACCATCTCACCAGTTCAGTGTGATCTGAATAAAATGTCTTCAAAATTTGATTGTTTTTCTCAGGTTTGCGCTTTCCAAAGTTTATAAAGCCTTTTCTGTATCATTTTCTTTTGTTTTATTTTTCATTTTTTGCTTTCCAATCAGTCTTGTATTCTCATAACTCGTTTGTTTGTGTTTTTTTTTTCCTGATGGTACAGTGTCAAGTACTTATTCTAGATTGTGATTGTAAAATGGCTGTGCTCAGTATATCAGTTTATAATATTTCCCTCAGCTCCAATTAATGAGCTAAACATGTTGAGAAATAAAGGGGTTGCTGCTCAGGAGCCATTTTTCCTAATGATCTCATGCTCACGCCAGATTTATTTATTACCATCTACTTGATTTTTTCATACCTGGCACCCCAGCTACGCATGAATTATTTTGTAGATGCTGCACTAACGCTCATCACAGCTCTGAAATTACGACTTGATATCTATTTGAGCAGCTCCTAATTCGATGCAGTGTTGGGAAGGGCTCGCGTGGATGCCGGGCCACGTTGAATTTTTAATTAGCCAGCTTCTTATTTTTTGCCACCTCTGGCTTGCGAGTTATAGGAGAGAGTGAGGTAGAAAATTAAGGGTCTGCCCAAACAAGAACAAAGTTAGGACACCGGGTGATTGCACCAGGGGTTCGGACGGTCTCAAATGTGCTAAATAATGCAGGCAAAAGAAGTCTCAGTGGACCCTACCCTTCTTACGAAGGGGCAGCGCAGAGTCCGTGTGAAAGTGCACGAAAATACGCTTGTCACCGTCGATCAGCGGTGCAAAGCCGAGAGTGTCATGAAATTTTAATTGAGAAGAAATGCCACTTCGCCTTGATGGCAATCCAAACCGTGGTGCCTGCCCCTCTCGAGTCTGTCCCCCAAAGACTTGGGGAACACATTGAAAATTTTCACTGAATGTGTAAAAACTAGACTAATGGAGGCATTACTAAGGATGTTAGTTAGTTGTCATTAGGGGTTAGACGTAATGCCAGCTTACTGGGTTGCCGTGACAACAAGTGCTGCTAGATCAAGCCACACAATGGTTCTCTGTCATCCATGACAATGGAGTGTGTTTGGTATGATAATGATTTGTTGGCGTTCTAGCAAAACAGAACGTAGCCACTGGTTTTTTGCATGTAGGTACTGAATGCCAAGCAGACTATTACAAATTTTCAGTTAAATCTACATGTAACGGAGCATGTGAAAATGGAAATTTGCACGTGTTTCCAGTCATGTTAGAGGTCTTGATGTAACAGCATCTATACATTGAAGTCTTAACACTTGCTCCTCTGTAACATCAGATAAAACTCTTTATTGTACCATCCTCACTAAAATAAATCACCTTCAAGTGACTTCATTCTATTAGGTATTTGCCATGTTTTATGTGTAATCTTCCGTGTGATGAATTTCAGGGTTCTGATGTGAAACTAAAATGCCCCACAACAAGAAAAAAAAGGTGTGATGATTCTATCTTTATGACTTATAATGAAAAACACTTGCTAGAAATATTCTTCCCATGAAATGTGGACTCATTTTCCGTGCAGAAGAAAAAATTCAAAAAAGAAAAAAAGGTTAGCTTTCCACCGTGCTGCAAAATTCTTTGATTTTTCTTCAGGTTCTTTGTCAAACCGGTAATCTGAGCTGAACTATCAGTTTCTCACATTGTTATAAATATTCATTGGCATTAGGGTCAAAGATAAATGTATACCTGATGATATCAGTGTGTGTGTTTGAGAGTCTATTGCCTCATATGTCAAAAGCACTCTAGCCCCAGAAGGGGGATTGGCGAAGGGATAAACCGGTGACTTAGTCAAGTGTATTGTCAGATTTTTCCCTTCTTCCTGAAGAGATAATTTTCCTAAGGGGATATTGACATTTGATTCTCAAAACAATCTGCAGCTGCATTTTACCTGAAAAGTTATGATGCTGGCAGGTTCAGCGATTGTCATGGTAACAGCAGTGAACAGCCTCCTCTTATATGATTGAGGAGCTGGTTTGTCATAAACTTTTGAGTATGGAAGAAATTTAATTTTATTTTTTTACTCTGACATGAAGAAATTAATGGTTAGTAGTCATTGCTAAAATCTCATCAATTGACTCGTACCTGATCCCTTTCTGGACATGTGTTTGATTTTCTTCAAGCCATTGGATCTAGATTGTTTCAACATTATGAATTCTTTCAATGCTCTAGTTTAAATATTAATGTTTCATGATTTATCACTTCAGTTGTATTTTTATTTTCTGTGCTGAGAAAAGCTCTAGTCTCATTGAAGTCCCTTGTAAAGTTTCAATTATGTCTTATTTTATGTGATAGTTTTCAAATACCATGCAATGTAGTATTTTCCATTGGACATGGTCATTGCTGGTATTGACAAGTTAGGAGCTTGTATAAATTTACAGAGGAAAAATTATAATTGTCTTGTGCATGTGTTGTGAAGCACACAAACTAGCTAGTATTCAGTATGGAAACTCATGATGCATGATATTGTTCAAATCTTCATTCATTATTCATCTCTCCATATTTTCATTTGCTTAGTGTTTCAAGTTGTGCTCGCCAAAAAAAGAAGAAGAAAAGATTAAAGTAGTGGTAGGCATTAAAGTCACATTTGAAATCTGGCTGAGAAGAGTAAAAGAGGTATCTGAAAAAGAGAGTTGGAAAGAAGAGGGAGAGAGAGGTGGAAGAAAGAGGTTACAGACTTGGAGCTTTTCTTACTCTCTATCCTTCTTGCTGCTATCACAGAGCTATCTAAATTAATGGATGCAAGATTTCATGATTTGAAAAATTCATTGACAGGGTTGGAATTATTTGGGGTGAAAATACCTGAAGGCTTTGTTTGAAGTGACAGTGATGGGATTAGGGAAGATAATCTCTCGGAATTGATGTCATGCCCATCAAAATCGTTGCAGGTTTGTGAATTAGTTAGCGCTTGGCATTTTTTTTTTCTTCCGTTGCAAAGAGATGGACTCTTGTGGCCGTGGGCAGTATTTCGGGATGGTTCTCGAGTGAGGTGCGTCGAGGGACTGACGCCGTGTGAGGGGTGGGGGGGGGGGGGGTAGAACAGCATCTCCTGGGACGAGGGAGATGTGCTCTCAATTTGCGATTTTGTCTTTCCCATGATTGGACACACTAATGATTAACTTGGGGCTATTAAAATGCACTAGAACTGTAGAATAAATTACAGAGCATGTATTCCTTCATCCTGAGTAGAGGACTCTCACCATGAAGACTTCTCTCATAGCTGGATGTTACAGCTCTTCCTTGGCCATAAAACTTTACATTTTCTCTCATAATTTTGTGATTTTGTGGGCCTTTCTTATCTTCCTTGTTAACGTTTTAAGTTAAAATCAATGCCATTACTACTTTACAGCAAGGATTGTCCCCATGCATAAATTGATAGTATCTAATAATGATAGCAGAGTGGGTAATGATGGTGGCGCTTGGGGAAATGAGTTGACACCTTCTGTAGGTGCTGGGTGATGATGGGGTGGTGTACTGGGAGCAGTGCTGCAGCTCCCTGATCACCAGGCCTGATGTTTGCACCTGCTCCCCTGGGAATCCCCCATAGATGACAGCGATTGCCAGAGGACAATCCCCCAGTTCTGAACTTTAATATCTAGATGATGCTGAGAGTTGATACGTCATTAGCAACAGATATCACCAACTCCGACCCTTGGCCCCGGCAAGGGGGTTGTTGCTGTTGTGACGAGCCAAGAGCAACCTGGCAACCTTGCCGTTGCGGTGGCTATACTGGGTCTGCGATGCTGTTAACCGTGTGTGAAGTTGGGCTTATTACTTGTGACAGGCAGGCAAAATTGGCAGGGCATAGGATAAACAGTGTTTGGGGGTGATTATAAACCCGCCTCTGTACCAAGTATGAATTACACACCCTACTCCAGGCACATTGCCTATTTTTGAGATGCAGTCCAACTTGATAATGGGGATGGCCCTTCGTATGGATGCATACCTAAGTTATTATACCATGGAATTCATCACCGCATAGATCCCCTTGCTTCTCTGCCCCCCTCAGTCAGCTATATGTAGTTTTCCCCAAAGTCCTCCTCTCTTTCTTCTTTTTCTCCCTTTTAACCTTTGTTTAATTCTTGTACTTCTCTTCTCCAGTCCTCTTTTCTTCCTTCTGTTTCGCATCCATCTTCTTTTATTCTTTCCTGTTCATCATCTTCCTCCTCCTCCTCCTCCTCCTCCTCCTCCTCCTCCTCCTCCTCCTACTCCTGCACTCTTCTTCAAAAGGGTGTGCCCTTTGAAATCTCTAGCAATAACCAAGGTATCTTCAGTTCCATAAATAAACGTGTGGCCGGGATTTGTTTTGGAGCCAAACAGACTTGGCAGTTCACCTCCCCACTAGGTATGGTTTGTGTTGATGGTGTTTGGACATGACCGCTGCAGCTCAGCAACCTGAGATGGATGCAAGCAAAATGGGCCAGAATTGAATTTCCAGCAGGATGCCATCTTGTTTAGATGAGTAGACTACAGCCCTTCAGTATGAAGACATCCTTGGCACTCACTATTTTGAGGTCGACATCAATACACAGTCATGTATTGTCACTTACGTGTACGCATCTAAAAATTTAACTCTTTTTTTTTTTTACTGTATATGCCATATATTTATAGAGTCTAATCTTTTGCGAATTTGGACATCCCGACATTTTGGTGAGCGGTTAACTTCACGATCGTGGAGAACAATAATGTTCTCACATGTACACATAACATTCATGTCAAGATCTGGCTTAATAAAATTATTATTTCATAAATTTTGTGAGTCAGGTCCTACTAGCAAATCTAACAACACATATTTGTGTGTGTGTGTGTGTGTGTGTGTGTGTGTGCAATGTGTATCGTTAAATTTGTGACTAGCACCTTACTCACAAAATTTGTGAAAAAAAAAAAAACACCCTCACAAAATATATGGCATATACAGTATCCTGCTAGCAATTAGGTTGCCTTCCATCTCTTACTGAGCTGTTTTGGTTCTTATTTTCTTGGTACAGTCTGCAAAAGTTATTCTGCAAAATAATATAAAACCATGCCCCACTGAAGGTAAATGGTTGCCTCTGAGGTTTAGTGATTCATGACAGATCCAATATGTGGCAGGATTGGTTTGCATAAGCAGTGGGTTAATCTTTATTGGTAATGTAATAAACTTTATCAATTTTTTAACCTTTCTAGTGTAGGGACTTCAGACAGTGTGTACAACACTACAGGGTTTTCTGTACTAATCAGTACTCAACACACTCAAAGAGTTAAAATCTGTCTTGTCATCTTACATCCAAGCGATGCATCACCTTCCACTTCTATAGCCATGCTGATGATCGTAATTCTATCCTCCATTTCCCGCTATACCTTATCCAGATTTGTTCCTAGTACAAGCACAGCAAAGATTCATTAACTGTATCATATGTCTCACGCTATTTCTTGTTCTTTAAATCTGACTTTTTCTTTACGAGAAACAAAAAAGCGAAAGGAAAGAGTGTTGATGTGATGCTACAGCTCTATGAGCAGGAAAGAAGGTTGCGAAAATATTTTCTGGCCAAATTTGATGAAAGTATTTGTAACATATGGATGTAAATCCAAATAATTCCCATTATTCTGTCTGCTAATTGGAGAAGTATTGAGTTGCAAATCCTGACACAGAGTGCCTGAGGGTAAGGTTTAGCTGTACCCTTCGTCGCTTGATGGCGAGATTTGCCGGACAACAAGCAGTGGCAGGCAGCGGGGTTTGGTGATGCAGCAGCATCGAGTAACCTCGTCGAGAATGGAGGAAAATGTTGAGTGAGCCGACAGTCAACTTGAATTGCATGTTTTCAGCCATGCCATGGTTTCAGTGAGCAGGAGTTTGCAAACATTATAGAGTGCATATAAATAAAAAAAAAAACACACAGAAAAGCATTCTCACTGTTTGAAGAATGTTCATGCAAAAGTCTGATTTATTCACAAATGATTGTTTTGGAAATTAGAATTGTACATGCTTATCTCAATTTATGTGATGGCAGTGTTTATGAGTGTGTGGAAATCACATAGATTGGATTTTACACCATGATAAAGAGGATAGGTATTGTGCCATCTCACAGCCCATATGAGATGTGATATTCATTTCATGGGGCACTTTTGGATGTGGCAGAATTGAAGGTGAATGAAATTGAAGAAATGACGAAAATTGAAGCGTTGGTTGGCCGTGGCGTGTAATTTCTTGTGACAGGTCTGATGGTGTGGCAGATTCACGTCAGACCGAGTCTATGTGGAACTTGTTGTTATTCAATTTGACTGTGTGGTAAAACACCACGCTGGGCCCATATTTACCCTCAGTTACTCATACTGGGGCAAAATTGGCTAGAATTTGCCTGGGGAATTGAAAGCCTCCATTCACTTAAAGGTAGCTCTTTTCCTCCCCCAGCCGAAGGTAACACAGATGCCTGGTAAGGGCTGTCAAACTGATTCAGTGTTACTGTCTTAATTTTTCTCAAAGCAAGATGATTCTTAGCATCTATTTCTCGCAATTTTTTCCTTTTTTCGATAGAGAGACATAGAGAGAAAAGGATTATGTTGGCGTACATGCAACTGTCAATATTCATTCTTTTCATTAATCATTTCACAGTCCGTTCAGTATAATGTGATTTTTTTTTGCTTTCAACCAGTTGATAGACATTGACTATATTCATATGCTGGAAAATAATGATAATGATTGCATTTATATGGCGCTTTATACTGATGTTTCTAAGCACACTGGTGCTATTAGTACAAAAAGACTAGAAAACACAATAACATTAGGACAATGCAAAACCAAAATTACAGTCCCAAGAGAGGAAGAAGAAAAAAAACAATACATGTAATTCAGTGATACATTAATTTATAACTGACTGTGTGCGCCTCCAGAAAGAAAAAAACAATTACAACTGATTAAACAAATGAGTTTTGAGAAGGACTTTAAATGATAAGACTTGATTGTGCGATGTGATATCTTGTTGTGCTTCTCTGCAGAGATTTTACTGTGGCAATTCCAAGTCCATTTTGAGGAGTGTGCTGCATTTGTGGTAGTGGGTTTTCAATGGAGGGAGTCGGGAGTTGTGCCCATATCAAGTCATCATCATACACCAGCATCTTACTCTTACAAAACGCCACAGATGATGGGAGATGTAGTACATTCAATCATGGATTCCTCGGATCATACATGACAGATCTCGAGTCTTTGTAGAGTGAGAGAGTGACCTACACTGGCAAAATTTGATGCAGATTTGAAGCGATATGCATAGAATATCAAATGTTTTGAGGTTCATTCACCCTGATGTGAAAGTCTTGACTCTCTGAGTGGTTCATGTATACTCTCCTGGTTCTACACCTGTCAAGTTCAGATTGATTTGATGAAGGGCAATCCTGGCCTAGCAGTGAGTTCAGTGAAACCTGTACTTACATGATTGCACCCAAACAACCATGACTTGCTGCCATTTACCACAAGGTCTCCAAAAAATGTTGTTGATGGCACCATGATGGCAAGCAAGTTGAGAATGTATTTACACAATTTTGGAGTAACTATGACATTGTCAGCATTATGGAGAGAAGAATATAATTACAGTATCAACTGCTTAGTGATTTGCTAAATTTATGATACCAATCAGCAAGAGATGATTACAATTATTTCAAGTGGCAATGGTATACACCATCTGATATAGCTATTACTCAGCTGAGCCAGCCTCGTTAGTCTAAATTATATTTTGTCTCAAAATATTGTTGATTACAATACAAAAAGAATCTCATTTTTTCAAGTTACATGCAAGAAATAATTTCTGTTTTTGAAAAGCTGCATTTTTTTTTTCTTTAGCCGGTACTGAAGTAGTGGCCAGTAACTATCCTGATCAAAACAACAGTGAAACTGGCAATGATTTACTATTTTCAGCTGGATTTCATTTTTTCTCAAAAGTGAAGTCTAATGCTTTGAGTCAGGAGTTAGTGTTTGACATCTCCTTGGCAATAGGATTAATTTGGCTGGCCTCTTTTCAGCTGTCTCTGAATTTTTACTCTGTAGCCTGCAGGAATATAACTCCGGAGCGACCTGAGAAATCCTTTGTTCTTTCCCTTTCTTGAAAAAAAAATGATATTCTTCTAAGTGCTGATGTAGTGAATTTGCAGTGAAAGTTGCTTGTTTCAGAGCTGATGTGTCCCAACTCATTAAGACGGACAGATGGCAGAGATGAAAGGTCACCCAGAGCTGACACAGTTTTGGGGCATTTGGAAGATAGTCGGACATGGGAGGGAGTGGCCGAAACATTTCTCTCTGCCGTTAACTCAGGGCGTCACTCCGAGAGAGCTTCCATGCTCACATTCTCTGAAAAGATATATTTTAGCTTTGCCTGGGGGTTAATGAAACTGCCAGTGTCAATTGCATCAAACTTTCTCCAGAGTCACATTTCATGGAATCAGAGAGATGTAGATGATAACTGGCAAAGTTACATTACTTGGACTCCTGACTGGATGTGGGCATTGTAAGTGGGGGGGGGGGGGGGGGGGACATGTGCCTATCTCCATCTTTCTTGTGTTCAGAATATTATGGCAGAAATACCGCATTCATTTTAAAAAGATTTTTTTTTTTTCCAGTTTATTGAAGAAAGTCAGTTTGGTTAGTACAGAACAGTTTGTTTACTATTCAAATCATCTTTGCAAATGAAAGGTCACAGTTCACTTTAGACCTAGGTAAAAAATAAATGACCATGAAAAAGTTCAGCTGTTGTACAGTCTTGCACACAGTTTAATGCTTATTACGGCATAATCACAAAAGAAGACAGTACTTATTTCGCTTTTGGTAGGGTTCCAGCTTTTGTAATTTGTTTACATGTCAATTCTAGAAGAAAAATTATGTTTTAAGGATCCAACAGCATATATATTTCCCACAACTTTTTGCCTTTCCTTACACGAATTCTCTTGTGTCTTGGCTTCCAAAATCCACTGGGGACTGTACCTTAACCTCTTCATTTTCTAAAATTTTTTTCTTAATGAATGGGTACTTTTAATTGGGAAAAAAAATTGCGGGGGGAAAGTTGCCCCAATCCTCTTAACCTGTTCACTTGATTCAGTCAAAAAGCAGATTACACTCGTCATTTCATGTGTCGTAGTTCTCAGCCACGGGAAGCCCCCTTGAATGTGCTGGATGCAAAAAAAGATGATAGAAGGGCCTTGAACTTGGATTCCAAGGACAGAATATGTCAGTGAGGCATGATAGTGGGTAATGCCATACAGGGTTCCGACAACACCAGCCTAGTCACCTGGGATTTCCCTCTTTCCCTCATGGTGGGGAGTAAAACTGTGTAGTTTCACAGCACCACGTTAACAACAAGCAGAATATCAAGCTGCAGCCTGCCGTGTTGTGCGCCAGTGCCAGTCGCGGCTACGCTCATGCTTCACTATTTTGAAAAAAAAAAAAAGCCTATTCCAAAGCAGTCAGAAGATATGATAGATTAGGCCGATTTCCTAGCCACCAACGTGATATATCAGTTTTAATTTCACCCCTTGAATTCCCCAGAGCGTCATTACTGGGCCACGTAATCATTTCTGCAGTGGGGATAGGATGAATTTCATTTGCACTAACCCTTGTGGTATATGTGCATGCATTCACTAGCTCATCCTCCAGCATTTCATGCACTGGGGAATACACTGTTTATCTACACCATTCAGAAAAATGTCAAGTTGAAGTGTCACAATGATAGCTGGGGATCAGTTCAAGAAATCAGTTAACTAGCTTATCTGTTTGTTAAATGACTTGTTGGTTTTATTAGTTGAAACTGCTTTATTTACAATTTCAGATAGGCCTATGCAATTTAAACAGAGCACTGCTGCGAAAAATATAATGAACTTAGCACTCATATGTGGAATTTTAGCACTCCTCTATAAGCCTCTGTAATATATCTGTGTAAAGTGGAATTATATTACAGAAGGAGACAGGGAGAAAGAAGCATAACAGAGCATTAGTGATAAAACCATGAAGGATTAATAGGGTGTAGGAAAGAACCGCTCAATTTTATCACATCAATATGCATATTATTATACTCATCAGATTCTCACATACCATGGGCATAGATTGATTTACACAGTACTACTTCTGTACTGTAAATTCTTGTGTGTGTTAGTGTGTGTCTGAGTGTGTATGAGTGTGTGTGTAAGAAAATAAATGTGGCAGTTACTCCCCTTCCCCATCTTCATTATTTGCTTAGGCCTGATTTACTGATAAACTGGATAGAAAATATAGCATGGTATAGAAAAGACTCAATTTTGATTATACTGGGAAAGAGACAGATAGACAGACAGACAGACAGACAGACAGATAGACTGACTGACTGACAGACAGACAGACAGATTAAAATATAAGATACATTTTCAAGACTTGCTAGGTTGATAGAGTGCCTACTTCCTGAACACACTTTGCACCAATCTGCTCACATAGGTCCTACATACTCAGACCAGTATGCCTCCAATAGGGATTGAATGGATAGCTACTGGGCTAAGTGTCCCTGGGAGAATGGAAGCTCACTGCTGGATACCACCTCCTCCCCCTCTTTCCCTCCTCCTCTTCCCCCTCCCCCTCCTCCTCCTCCTCCTCCTCCTCCTCATCCTCCTCCTCCTCCTCCTCCTCCTCCTCCTCCTCCTCCTCCTCCTCCTCCTCCTCCTCCTCCTCCTCTTGTTGACGTGAGATCAATAGTCACAGACTAGTGTGTAGTGTGCTGCCATAAATGCTGATTACATCATCTATAGTACTACCCAGCTTTGAGCAAGGTGGTGGCAACCAAAAATGATTTGTCGGTTTGCAAAAACACTTATGCTATCTTTTATTCTCTACCAATTTGGGACATACCAAGCAATAGAATATATGTGATTCCTCAGTCTCTGGGATGTCTTCAAAGGGAAGACCAGTATAATGTTTATGTCCTGAACTCTTAAAACCCCTGAAAAGTACTTCTTTTAGTACATTTGCAAAGGTTGTAGTGGCCTTGCTCCCATGCCAGTGGCTTGGATAGTCTGATAATTTATGTTCCTAGTGCTTTCACCGATCAACTGGTTAGTGCTGATAGTTTGATAATGTCCAAGCCTTCTATGGTCAGAAAATTGAATAAATTTCTGTCATAGGTCAGACAAGAGATGCTGCCATTCACTGCTGTTAAGTCCATCTGTGGTCAATTGAAATGTGCACAGATCAAGACAGATTGTTTAATATTTGATTTTACAGTATTATTCCTGTTATGGGGAAATGACTGCCGTACAATATGATGCAATATTGGTATACGGTATTGTGCTCTTGCAATGAATGAACATGTATCACGGTGCTTCACATCATAATATCAAACTTGATGTAAGGAGGTAGAGAAAATTACAGATAAAAGGTACAAAATATCAGTCAATTATTGAAGAGAAAAGTCTCCAGGGACTTTAGAGAAACTGGCAGAGATGGTGATTTTTGGTTCAGTGAATAGTCGTTTGAAGCTGTGTGGTTGTAATCGCTTGACAAGAATTGACCAACATTCTATTCATATGACAATATTTCAGGAGAACCATATACCCCTTAGAGGGGAGTTCAGGAACAGTTAAAAGTCAGTTTGAAAAGAAAGAATAAAGTTTTATAAGCACAACAGTGAAAATTTTGGTCAAGATGAGATTAAAAATTAGGGAAGTTATTAAATTGTGAAGTTTTGCTAATTTTTGCAAAATGGTTCTAGACAGATGACATTATTATGTAAATGAGTGATCTGAAGATGCCATCAACTCACAGTCAGACATTGATTGTTGACAAAAAAAAACAACTGATGATTATTTAAACTTTCTGCTACATTAGGGTAAAACAATGATATTACTGGCTAAATAAGTTGAAAATAATGATCATTCAGATATGTTAGGAGATGAAACTGGGGCATAATTGCATTTGAACAAAAACAAACAAAACTTATTATTTTCATGACTTCCTTTAATTTTTTTTTCAGATTGTGATTTATCTAAATATTCACTGCTATGCTCATAAAATTTTACTCCTTCTTAGAAACTAACTTTTAGCTGAACCAGAATTTAAAGCTATCAGACTGCGCAGACCCTCCACTGTGAGATCTGGACAAGTCATCATTCTCAATCGACTTTCAAGACTGATAGATTTGTTTTGATATCTTTTTATGTGTGTGTTTGTAACAACAACACTTTTCATATTTCCCTCATAAGATCTGGAACTTGAGAGATGCATTAAGCTCTCCATTTATACGTTTTAGGTAGGCCTATATCTTCCAGGTTTAAGTAAATGAATATCAGCAATTCATATATTTAGATCGAAGATGTTAAAAAGATGATTAATTGTGAGAGATCTAGCTATGTTAATATAACAAGCAACACTCCAATCCATCCATCTATGCATGTCATATTCACAAGTATGCGAAGAAGTGATTTTAGTAATTCATTGTTTTCCAAGTAAAAGAAAGAAAACTGAGAGGAATAAGGCATTTTTCAACTCAACATCAGACAAAGTGATTACTGACCTGTCAAATCAAATCTTGATGAGAAATACTATGCATTCACTGTCAATTAACTTCACTTATTCTTAAATTCACACACAATAAAGAGCATTATGAATATACCCCCTTTATATCATTCTTGGTGAAAGGTTCACTGGAAAATTTTGATCGAAATGTGCTCATTCTATTCTTTATGTAGTATTATCACCTTTAAGTTAATACATGATGTCATAAAGAATTATCAGAGTATCAAAGTATCCAAAATGATATGAAAACCTAAGTGACTTACCATAGAAATTATGATAATTTGTTTTCATTTCAGTTGTTGGAATAATTAAAGCAATTCTGCATCATTGTCACAAAGAGCTACACCTGGATTATAGGTGTAAGAATCAGTGAAAGCAGTGTAAGACATGCTCTAGATTTGCTCATCACAGATATTTCTACAGTGTATGAAAAGTACTCACTAGTATGTCTGTGTATTTATAAGCTACATACATCTAACTGGTCTACAAAATCTTCCCTACTGGGGTCTTAGATGAAGAAGCCATGCAGATAAGGATGGCACAGACAAGATAGCACATTTTAATCTTTGAGGTTGTAACTCTTTCGGACATCGTCGGCAGGAATCAATAACTAATTATCCTCGCTAGGCCTCAGAAGCTATTGCCCAGAAAGTGAGTCCCTTTGTCAGGGGTGCCATTATTTAGGCCATCATTTGTGGGGGCTGAAAGAGGCGCACCTTTTGTTGTCCTACCAGAAGTCAAGGAACCCCTGTCTGGAAGATATGATTGGATGAACTGGGGGAACTAATGGCTAAGAGATTACTATCCTAGGCCAATAAACATTACTTGCTCCTGATAGGATTAAGCCTACTTTGTATAGCACCCTTTTCCTTCCCCTTTTTTATTACCTTCAAAAAGAATCACTTAAAGAAACTTCTGACATGCCTGAATAGGAGTAAAGACTCTCACATATCCTTTGATATAGAAAGATCATTTTTGTTTTTGTTTTATTTTTTTTCCATCTGGAAGAAGATGTGAACATTCCTTATCTATGATGATGAAAGATGAAAGAGTAAGTAATTTTATACGGCATACTCACACAGAAAACAGAAAAACTGAATCTTTGCTAGAAAGATGCTTACATTCTTGAAATCATGAATGTTGACATATAAATTGGGGGGGGGGGGGAGAATCAATCACTTTGTTAGTATACAACAATTGAGACTTTGAGTGTTACTTTAAAGGACAAGTTCACCTTCATAAACACAAGGATTGAGAGAATTTAGCAATATTAGTAGAACACATCATTGAAAGTTTGAGGAAAATCGGACTATCCGTTCAAAAGTTATGAATTTTTGAAGTTTTTGTGCAGTAACCGCTGGATGAGAAGACTACTGCAGTGTGTAATGTCACATGCGTACAACAATATAAGGACAATATAAAGAGAATTTCACAAAATATCATCTTTTGAAAAAAGTACACATTCCCTTGACTCGTTACCGACATATGTTATGGGTAATATTATTCCCCCTGCCTTTAGAAAGCGGCAAGTCAAGTGCTCTTTTATTATGCGAAAAAAGTGAAAATATGTTGAATTTTCTTTACATTTTCTTTATACGGTTGTACGCATATGACATTACAAGCTGTAGTAGTCTCCTCACCCAGCGGCTCCAACACAAAAATTTTAAAAATTCATAACTTTTGCATCGATTGTCCAATTTTCCTCAAACTTTCACTGATGTGTTCTACTAATATTGCTGCATTCTCTCAATCCTTATGTTTATGAAGGTGAACTTGTCCTTTAAAGTCCAGTGCATGCTCTTTGTTTATATATACCTCTATCATTTTTATCGGTTTAGTTTCTTGACCTGTACACATAAACGCCCAGACACACATGAATATTTATACCTATCTATTCATGTAGATGCATATTAAGGCAAATAGATAGATGAATATGCTGGATTACTATTAATATCTCACAGCTATCTTGATTATCAATTCCTTGTTATGTTATTAACATTTTTAGTATGTGCATGATTACAGAAAAGACACTGAAGTAAGAGCACATGTATTTTGAGAGCAGAACTGATTTTTATGTACTGTGGATCATTTGTTCTCGTAGTTGATTTATGTTTGTTCATTTTTGATAATTGTAAAGCGCTTTGAAACATGTTTGTCTTAAGTGCTATATAAATTTTCCATATCATTATTATTATTTTATTATTATTATTATTATTATTATCATTATTATTATTATTATGTCAACTAGTTGCTAAATTTTAGGAACCTCTTTTGCCACTTGTTACTAGAACCAGACAGAAAGGAAGCATGAAAATAGTTCAGATGATGAAGGAGTCCTTTCTTATTTTCAGATCATTCCAAGGTTGATATTCATCTTTTACTGTCATAAAAATAGCAACTGTCAAATCAAATTTACAGGGGGGAAAATCACATTTCTTTCAAGCCATTTAGCCAATAGAACCGGTTTTGAACAGATTTCTACTATTCCATACTTTGACAATAGTGTAGGCCTATCAAATGCAAACAAATTTTTCCACTCCCTGTAAAGATTGAATTAGTGTTATGCCTGTTATTTGTGACCTGAAATGTATTAACTGAAAATCAATTCCACCACAAATTGCTGATTTTGTGCATAATTGTACTTTTAAATGTAGGTCATAAACATTGATGAAAAGTTGATAGGAGAGATGTACAAACCAGAAAATCAATTATATTGTGGAAATAATAGGTGAAGTGGTCATAAATGTTCTGGGCAAAAAATAATCGGTGTCATCCAGAAGAATGCGAGTGTCTGTAGGCTTGTATTATAGTACTTTGGACTCTGTTGTCTGACCTTATTATGGAGATAGCCCTAACTATTGAACAGTTGGTGTTTTAATGAAATAGTCGGGAATAGCTTTCCTCCTCTGTCTGGAAGGGATGGTCCATTGTAGAGAGGTTGACAGCCGGCGTAACAGATGACCCTATCAGCATGGTAATGAGTGTATGGACCTTTCGCAGCCAGTGGACGATACCCTCACTGCAGGGGCTTCCTTTCCTGCAGCCAAAAGGGCTTGCGATTGACTACAACAAAGATGAAATTTAACGGACAAAAGCGCCCCATTTGCGGATCAACCTCCCCGTTAGCAGATTGTCACTAAAAGGGTTATTGGAGGAGAAAAGGGGTCGGGTGCCTGAATCTTCTGTAGTTTTTTCCCCCCTCCTTTCTTTTTTAATGCTTCAGGTATTCTTAGACTACCTGTAATTATGGTTCCTCTATCTAGGACATAAAAACATGGCAGTATGTAATTGCTTCCAATCCCTCAATCCGAGTTTAGTCTAGTGCGGGCGGCTATTGATAAGTCCGAGTCCCGCACCAACTCAAACAGCTCCCGCTCTATCTGCCTGGCAATTATCTCTTTCTCCGCACAAGAGCTCACTGAATACTGTGATGAAAGGACAACATCGGTATAGATTCCCCCTACCTCTGATTCTAAGTACTACTATCCTTTGATTTGTTTAAAGTAGCACACAACCTGCTGAAATAATTCTCACACATTATTTGGATGAAAATGATACTAAAGAAAAAAAAGGCACTGAAAACTCCAGAAAGCACTTTGCATTTGACAAACAAATGTAAATTGTATGTATATGCTCACTGATGAAGAAGTATGCAATCATATGTATGTTGATTCAAATCTTTCTCTCATCTGCTTCCTAATTCTACATGTTATACCTATTTCTAACATAACAATGGTTCTGTTGTGTAATAGTATGAAATTGAATTATATCACATCAGTTTCTTGAAATTGCCAAATCTTGTGTATCTTCAAAATACATACAAAGCTGTTTGAATACAATGTGATTTTGCATTACTAAAAGCAAAAGTTTTGGAATGGCTATATGAATAGGAGGAAGTGGCACATTTCCTTTAAGGTGCTTACATTCACAGTCACAATTGATTTCAGTTTATTGTGTAGCTTTTGCAGTTTCGCCTTATTACCCAGAAAGCAAAAGTCAGAAGATTCAATCAGATGCACTTTGTGAAACAGTTTGTGTGATTTATGGTTCCTTGTACTGTTCTGAGCTTTCAAAAGCAGAGAAAATTCCTTATTGGTTAAGACAGCATTAGATGTATCATTACCTTGATACAGCTTTCTAAGCATTCACAGTGTCCTTTCTCTTTTTTTTTTTCTGATAGAGATTTAAAAGGCTTGCTGCTTTTGTTCGCATCAGTTGTGTGTGAAGTGTTACAGAAAGATGTAGCTTGTAATAGTGGAACAAAATTTGTGACTCTCTCTGAGCGGATTTGCTTTTAAGATGGTAGCTGTTTTCTTTAAAGCCCTCTCAAGTTTCACAAGTAACATATTGAAGGATAAGGATCATGTGTCCATTAGATAGATTACAGAAACATGCAACTTGCAAGTCTATCAGACATTAAGTATTTATGAGAAATTGAGGATATTTTAGTATTATAAGAATAGATAGTGTTGCATCAATAGTAAAAACCTAGAAATAAAATCAAATCCTGCCCAATTCATTTTTATAATTGTTGGTATTTAATGAAAATATTTGTATGATATTATTTAGAAAATATTTGCAGTTTGGCTTACCAATGTCACTTTTCTTCATGATTTTGCAAACATGTATCAGAGAAAAAAAGTATAATATAACAAGCAGAAGAAAAATTAATTTGTAGTATCTTTCACAAAAGTAGTCTCAGCCATTAGGCCTACAGTATATTAATTCATAGTGAGTGTATTCTGGTGCATATTTGAGTAGAATGTTAAAGGCTATAGAAAACTTTCTTTATATAGAATACTGTGATTGAATGCAGAGAATTCCCATCTTTGCCTTAGAGAGGGCAAAACAAAAATGTGCCATTGATTTGCCTCGGCACACACTACCTTTAAGAGGTTTATGTTTTGTTTACACATTTTGCTAAGAGGCAGTGCCCTAAAGGACCATAAATATTTCTGCCTCAGCTAAAAAGTTTGACACTTCCCAGTTTCCCAGGAGGCAAGTTGAAATAAGCCAAGCATGAGGCAGGCAGACAGCAAAGTGGATAATGTCATTGACTGATGGTACCAAATATGATCTTGATATTTGTTACACTAGGGCCACGCTGACTTAAAGCCCCCGTGGTAAGCTTTAGTAATCTCTCCATACTTCGGAAACAGAGGAACCTTCTGCAGTTCTGTCTAGCATTGTTGGCAAGTTTTGAATTAGAAGTCCATGCTATGTCTCTACAGAGTGAAGGTGCATGTAGATGGGTGCAAGAGTTCGATTTCACAAACTGCTGGAGGTTACACAAATAGATGATGATGAACATAGGGGGAGGGTGTTGTGAGTGACTCATGAATATGTTTCTTTTCCTTTTCTGAAATTATTTTCCAGAAAGGATTGATGGATCCAATTCTTTCTTGTTTTTGTAAGTTGGGAAGAAGGCATGAAAACACTAGCATTATTCACACAGGGGTGAAAAATTCAGATGTATTTTCAATCATGTGGCTTCTTGTTACCATGCCTGGCTGTCAGTTTTATCAAACAGTATAAAAATAGTCAGTAAACATAAGCACTGAAATATGCATTGTTTGCTCAATTTTGTCTCATTGTTAACAGCAAATAAAGACATGTTTCCATTTTGTCAAGAGTCACATTTCTTCGTCAGACAGCTATGAGTCTGCAATATATCGCTGAAAGTATATCTTTTGACAAACAAATGTAAAAATATCATTAACGTACTGGCAGGACTTTACTTGCAGCATAAATTGTAATACCCTTTGAATTTGAGTGATGTCGTTTATACTGGTCAATTGTTCCATGATAACTGTAAGACTATTTGTATCCATCAACATTACTACCCTAGAGATGTCACAAATTATGTAATAATGACAAAGAACAATTCCCCCCTCCCCAACATGGTGTTTGTTATAAAGCATGTGTCTGATTTCTGCATCTAAAAGCAAGAGAAATAATTCTAACATATTTTCTGCAATCAGTCAGATGTTTCCGTGCATATTCTTTGTTTATTTTTTATATCTAATATATACAATGATTGATGATCAATGACTGCCATACCACTCAAATTGCTATTTGCCAACTCTTAAGTTACCACCTGCTAATAGAAGTAATGTAAACAAAACTCATTTGATTAAGTTTAAATTTCAGGTGGTATTGCATTAATTAGTTCTAATTAATATTTGATTGTGGAGTCCAGATGTCCTTTAAAAATCTCAAGTTTCTCAGTATATCTCAAGTTTCTAAAAGCTTAATGCATTATTCATTTTGATATTCACATTGGATGGCCACATATCAATGGAGGAAAATTTGTGTGGAAAGCAATTAAGATGACCATGTTTCAGACTTCAACAGCTACTGAAAATACCACAGCTCTTGACAAATATAAACATTTGAATATATTCTGCACCACAAGAGCTAATAGCACATGTAGTTGATTCATGCTTTGTATATGAAGGGGAGCGTGTGAACTGGAGTGTGGTAGCAGAGAGGCACTGGACAAGAGAGGGCAGCAGACCACGTGCTGGCTAAGCAAGAGTGCCAGCAAGAGTAATTGTGGCCAAGCTGAGAACAGGCTGAGAGAATGTAGGAGACATCTCGTTCTGCAGTGGCCATGTGTGAAGTATTCATGAGCAAACTAATCATTTGCACTGCAAAAGCCATCAAGATGTAATGCCTTTTGACACTCCAGAATCAAGTACAAATCAGAGTCTGAGTTAAAACATTTAAGGGCCGTCTTTAATAACACATTTGCCTTCCGGGAGCGAGCACCTGTGCTTCTTGTTGTGTTCTGTCTAGGGAATTACCAGGGTGTGATGTAATCTAGGAAATAAATAAGAGATAAAGTTCAGAGCACATATCTATTGCTTATACATTAGCTGGTTTGGGAATACAATCGAGCCAGAAGCTTGCAGGGGGCTGCGTATGTGTGCTTGCAAATTTACACGGCCCAAAAAGGTTAGACCTGTAAAGCATTACAGCTACACTTGCACTTCTCCGCTATTCATTTCCTTGTCACTGAGACAACTAGAGGGTGCAATCTCCATGACATGTAGATGATATCATATTAATGGTTTTGTGGTCAAGCACTGTTTATGCGTACCACATGCAAGGTATGATGAATATTTGACATCTCCACAATTCTGCTAATGTCCTTCTTGCGCTCGGAGGACTGAAGAAATTTAATGAAAGGATTGTTCATATGTAATTCATGTTGATGTGCAGGGAGGATAGATGTAGTCAGGGGTTTGTATTGCCAGTGTGTGTGATGACGGGATCTGGCTGTGATCACAGGAACAAGGAAGCAGATTGAAGAAATGGTGCGGAGTCTTGCTTGGCTCTGGCTGGTTATGATACATTCTTTGGAAAAATGGGGCGAAAAACATTAGAAATTTGGCGCTCATCACTCACTAGTGGCACACACCGCCTTTGATGGTTAGGGGTATCACATGCCGCCCGAATGGAGCCTCACTGGCAAAGATCACATCTGCTAGGCTCATTTCAATCCAAGGCAAGTCCCATAAAAAAGGGAGCAGAAATACTCCATAAATCTCACAACTACCCCGGGCTTGACCTCAACTTCTGCCCAAATCTCCTCGTTTCTACTTCTTGCTCTTTCTTCGACTCTCCGTTCTTCTCTCTGTCCGCTTACTGTCCAAGTCTTCTTTTCTATTTTTAGCCAAGTTGGTAAAAAAGCTGGAAGAAAACAGAAAGACTTTTATAGGCATAAATTTGAGGCAATTGTGTAGTATTGCTGTGGTTTGTCTCATTACCACTACAGAACTGTCCTGTTGTTATGATTCTTGATAGAAATAACATCTGTATAATTGTGAACAATTGTCAAATACATAATAATGACCAACAGGTATGGACCCTGGAAGATTCATAGTTTTTTTTAATATTTTTTTAAGGCGCCACAGATATTCACACATTTGCTCTTGTCACTATCAAGGGCAATATGAAAATATCATTTGCCTTTCAAAGAAAATCATGTCTAGACTGTTTGAAATTGGATGAAAATGCAAACAGGATCTTTTTAAAAGATGTTTTTTTTTCTATAACAAAGGCTTTCGGGAAAAATTCTAAGATTAGCTCTGCTCTTCATGGATGACACTGCATCTTTTCACTCTTTCTCTGTTGTTTTCCTGCTTTTTGGTACGAGCTTCTTCAGACACTTCAGCAGACTGAACCTATCCCAAGGGTAGGCCCAGCAGTGTTCAAGTTTAAGGGTTGATGGGGGGGGGGGGGGCAGGGGGAGGGGAATACGGGAGGAGGAGTGGAATGGGGGGGGGGGGGTGGGGGAATGCATGGTTTAGATCAGACTAAGTAAGCATTCCAGATACTCACTGGAAACTCCTACTTTAGACTGGGAGAAGTAATATTAAAGGGGGAGAAAAAGATATCTTTTTCTGTACAGTGCTATGGATGGGTTTTAATGACCCCCCCCCCCAAAAAAAAAAGAAATAAAAAAAAATACAAGAGAAGGAAATAGTGAATGGAATGAATTGTAAAAAGATGCAGAGGAGAGGGTAAATGAGAATGATGCAGATTATTGTTTGTGCTATTATAGAAAAAGCTAACACTAAGCAGATCAGAGAATCAACAAAATAAAAAAAAAAAAACATAGGATGTTCCCCATATTGGATAGGTCATAAGAGAGACATAGGAGAGGCCAAATTCCTAAAAAGGAAAAAAATATTCAGTCATGCAAGACAATTTAGAAATAACTGTAGAAACAGGAAATGAGTACCTTGTGTTGAGGTTTGTAGCAAAAGCCATGCATCAGTCTTCTGCATTGGTATCTTAGATAGCAAGTTGTAAGACTTGAATTAGTGTGAAGCGGATGCTGGAGAAGAACAGGAGCTAAAACCACTTGTTACGGCAAATACTGTCATTATCATTGATTCAATAAAACAGATATGAATAATTAGCACCTTAAAGAACTCTAGTCATATTTTTACTTTAGCTATGAAATTCACTACCATCTCAAAGCTAGTTTTTGTTCGTAAATACAGAAGATGCCAGATTTATACATCAATCTACCCCCTCCTATTTGTTTTCATTTTGTATATTCTTAACCACAACACTCTGTGTCTATTTGTGTTTCTTTCCTTCGATTCTTGTCGAGAAGAAAAGCTCTGAAAGGGCATTGACATTCCTGGCTAATGTGGGACGCTCCCCGAATCGAAACTCTGTTTTATGTGTCTCGGTCTAAAGAGGCGTCACATAATCTGTCTCTCTGCTCTTTTATTGATGCTCGCTGCAGTTTGTATGTCAGCTTTCCTCAAAATCCACTCTTGTGGATGAAGACGGAAGTAGGGACAGGATTTCGAAGCTGGCGTGATTCAAGATATTAATTGCCTCATTCTTTCAGCATTGTTTTTGCTTGGTTCTGATTTGTGGCCTGATGTTAGCATTTTGTTATCTGTGTTTCATCATTCTATTTGTTTGAAGTATTTTAACTGCACAATTGCTCTGATCTTTTTCATAATTATGAGAATGTACATCCGCCATCTGTTCATCATCTTTTCTCTTTCTTTCCTTTCACTTCTTTTGTAGACATTTGCGATGACTTGTTCTTGAAAACCCAAATGGAAACCCAGTGTTCTTCAGATCAAAAGTTATTTCTTCTTGTGCATCTTGATAATTCTTTCATCCACTAACATAATATCTGTGGAATCATAGGAGCTGCAGAGAAATGACTTGATGAGGTGGCTGTTTCCTAGTGAGGCAGTTTGTATGAATAAGAAATGGTGGTAAGGGAGTTTGGTGATGAAAAACAGGTTATGTACATATTGACTGCCAATGAGACAGAAAGCTGCAAACTTCCCCCCCCCCTCTCTCTCTCTCTCTCTTTCTATTTCTCTGTAAGTGCTAACCAAATGACTGATTCCTCAATGGAAACCTGTCAGGACGTACAATATGAGGGCTTCCCTTCCTCAGTCATAGGCATGGCCAAGTTAGAGAAGAAGAAGTAAAAAGGTTATCAAATACAGATAAAAAGGAGAAAAAAAATTGGCACTCTCTGTGTTTGCCTTGTATGACGTACCTACTTTTGAAATATAATTATTGGCATTTATGTGGTTGAATGCCTGGCTTTGTGAGGTGCAAGAAGCATGTGCCGTTCTCAACAATGTGATAGAGTGGTATTCGTGTTGCTTTTGAAAAAGCTACAAATTGCTTGAGATTTGGGCTTTGTATTGGGGTAACCTTAATGCCCACCAACTTGACAAGGGGTATTTTGGTGGTGTCAATAGTGGCATTGGCTGCGACGCCCTCCCTCCCTGGGCCCGGCATTCATAATGTGGGCCCTGCCGTCGCTCCCGCCGATTGAATTACTTCCCAGAGGCTGTTGGTTTTGGAGGCTTTTTATGCGAGCTTTAGAGGGCTTTGGGGATTCTCTCGAGAAGGCAAACTCGTCTTTGTTAGCTCAAATTTGCTGCAATTCTTACACAATTCAAGCCCTGGATGTGGCCACGGCCGTTGAACTCATTGTGCCTGTTGGAGCAGCTCCCCTAGTCCTCCGCAACCCTTGTCCCTCTCCCTTTCATTTCTAACACTACAGATCCCGTCGCTTTCTCACTCCAGAGCCAGCCAGGGACTGAGAAGGCTTGACAGCAGGACCCAGGCTGCTCTATTTCCATTCTGTGCAACAAAAGTAAACCACTCATTTAGCTAATGTCTACAAAACCCACGTTGGCTGTGTGTATGTGTGTGTGTGTGTGCCAGCTGTAAGGTAGCGAGTGGACAACCGCCAATTTTTGTCGATATACAATGTATGCTCGTAGATACTGCGGCTCAGAGCTGTTTGCTGAAGTACATGGTTTATATCAGCGCTTTTCACTCCGCCCTAGAAATGATCTCAAAGGCAAATCAGTGCTGTTCCAATTTTCTGCAATGACTGAGTGTTCGAGAGATGGGCAAATTGCAACCGCTTTACCCATAATGCAATTAGGTGCCCATTCATGCTGAAAATAAGGGCCAAAATAAGTCCCATCGTCACTCTGTGAAGTGTCAAAGTAACCAACGTGGCCAGCCAGCCTAAAAGTACACCTCACCCCATAAGAGCAGTGATGGGGCTAGGTTTATATGAGTTCATTCTGTTCGCTCTTACACCTTTCTCTCCTATGCGTGGGACTACATTCTTTTTAATTACACTGGCCTTTGCCATCGTGAAGCTGTAACTCAGGTGATGTGTCGGTGAGGGGATTATCTCTGCAGCTTGGCTCAAAAGATGATGCATTGAGTAAACAGCCTCGTTGCCACGGCAAATTACATTTCCGGAGGGATGGCAGTAAGAAGGATTAAGCCAGGCCCTTCCAGTCATTTCTTTTTAATATCACCAGTGATATTTACAGTAGATGACTCTTCACAATTCCCTCCCCCCTCCTCAATATCAAATACTTTTTCTCATTTTGAACCATTGCTTGAAGTACACAATTAAGATACAAATCCACTGATTTAATGTGTTGGTTTGAAGGTTAATTTCAGTTGCAGTACCATAGAACTCTTGGGAAAGATGTGACACTCAAACAAAGTTTGTCTCAAGGTTTTATGTGTAACTTTGATTAACAAAGTACGAGAGACATGATTGAATTTTGAGTTGCCGAGGTGATTGTCTGAAGCTGCTGTAATGTTTATGTCACTGACTAACTTGATGCTAAGAGGTGATCATCTCATGATTAGCTGCAAACCACATGACAAAGTGATGCCTATAGAATTTATTCATCACACCATCACCAAGCCAACATGCAAAAACTAAGATCCGTCTGTGTATTTATGTGTACTGAAACTTATCATTTATATATCTTGAGATTATCCTTTAATGAAGACAATGAATATTTAAACCAGAAAGACTCTGATAATCCATTAAAGTATGGCAAGGAACTACCTAAATGTTTACAGGGGTAATGTGGCACTGCGGCAATGTGTTAACAGTGGAGGTAATGACTTAAAAAATGACACAGTGGAGAAATTTCCCATACCATTCAAGCAGTGTCAGCGAACTCTTGCACAGTACACAGAAACTGAGGATCCATTTCACAAATGACATAGCAATTAAAAAGTCATATTCAAATGGCAGCTAGGTCACCAGAGATTATACATACATGTGATCCTCAAGCTGATCACATCTAGACTCAATTGCCAAGTGCTTGTTATGAATAGTGAAGGAGTCTGTCTGACTCATGGGCAATCTTAAGAAGTGCATCAATAATCACTTCATAGTAATCACCCTATATTTCAAAAGTGGCCAAGAAGGTTGAACATCTTCTTTTGTTTACATTGTTTTAAAAAAAAACTGAACTCTTTGTCTACCAAACGGTTATCAACTTTTATAATTATTTCTTGTTATATTTTGATGATAGAAAACATGTATTTTTCATGTATGGTGATCAGCATTTAATCGAAAGCAGACATGAAAGAGAAAATGTAACAGAGAGCAGCCGAAGCTCCCCCTCTCCCCCCCCCCCCCCCCCCTTCTTGTCCCCCATCCTGCTTCAGATCTTCACACCGCTCATCAGCTGCGGGTGCCGCGGGGCAGTAGCGCCTCGTCTGGCGTAGGTGCTGCTTTTCGCAGAATCACTGTCAGGGGCTGTAGAGTGTGGCCCAGAATGCATTTCCGGCTTGTTTTCTGGTCTGTTCCACCACTTTAATTTGTCATTTAGCTGTCAGCGGTTGAAAGTAACAACAACGTTATTCCTTAGAGAAGGCCGCTGCTTCCTAGAGTCCCCAATGTCAACTGTCATACATCTCAAAATAAAAGGAAAAAATCATTCTCGTGTATTTGCATGATAATGACAAATTATAACTTTTGAGAGTTTTCTCTCTGTCCCTATGTCAGAGAATGAGTCTGCACTTTATGGCGCTGATTGCTGTGGATAGATGTGTATGCTCTTAATTCCCATTCCATCCATCCCCGATGTCCCAGTATGCTTATGATTTTTAATCACAGATAAATTGTTTTTGCTTGCAAAGAGTCAAAACCCCAAACAATCTGATGATTAATGGCACGGAGGGTTTGTGACAGGTAATGGGGGGGGGGGGGGGGGGGGACACAGTCACTTCTACTGCAGCATGGTTATGACTGATAAACGTTTAGATGCTATGATTATATATATTTTATTTTCACATAATTTCTTGTAGAGACTATTTTAAAAGTCTTTAAGAGGAGTTAATCATAAAATGATATTGTCTGATACCAAAGAAAACATTGACCTTTAAAATCCCTTTTATTTTCTGACTACTGCTGAAAAGCATTCCATTTATCCCTTCTTATTCATAATTATATACATTGCGCCTGTAAGTGGCATCATTGATTTTGTTGTTGTTGAGGTGAGATTAACTTGCAATAATGAAGTACTTTCCTCATAGAGGATATAATTGAGGGCACATCTGATATTTCATGCCAGAGATAATAAAGATAGAGATAAAGATAGATAGAGAACATTTGATCCTATTATCACATGCAATAAGGAGATATGAGTAAGCAGTTTTAGCAGTGAAGATAGATTAGTCATAGCAGGAGCAGACCAAGGATATAAATCTTGGTCATTTTTGCCGGGTGTGAAGAGATGGGGGGGGGGGGGGGATGGGGGATGAATATCCAGTCCCTGTAAAGGTGAGGAAGAAGAGGAAAAATGAACAGAATTCAGGAGGACATTTAACACAGATGGTTTGCTGCCAAACCAGTGAGAAAGAGATATGATTGAGAGCATAGAACTCTCCTTTTTTTATTTCTTTCAACATTTACAATATGTCCAGTTAAAAAAAAAAAAAAGATGAAATACAATGTAATTCACACGTATTACACAAAGGGATGATATAGGTCATCATAACAAAGTAGTAACAAGTCAGACTTAAAAAAAGTCAGACTAAAAAAAGAACAAGAAAAGAGGAGTGAAGTAAAGTGAAAGAAAAAAGTGTCCCATAAAAGCCTCAAGTGGGAGTGTGTTTTTCTTTTCTCTTTGGTTCTTAAAGTGAAAGCAGAAAAGGGAGGAAAGCATATAGTGAGCTTATGAGAGTGAAAGGTGCAAGATATTTTCATGCCAATTTAGGCAATATTTTGATTTAAAGTGTCATGTCTTACACAGTCAGTAATTTAACAACTCGTAAACTTTCACATTCAAATGGGCGATGATGCATTTTCAGGATTTTTATAATGTCTGTTTTTTTATGCCTCTTCACTGAAGTGATCCAAAGCCAGAAGTATCATATGAAGTGCAAAGCTACTCCATGTAAAAGCGGACTGTGGTGAATAAAATAAAGTCCAACAAATAGAAGAGAGAAAAAAAATAGAAGGTACATCAGAACTTTGACATGAAATAAGAAAGCAATGGAGTTTCTTATGAAGGTTTTTGCAAAACGTTGATATTGAATAAAACAAGATTGTTCAAATTTGATGAGGTAAAGATATCATTGCTTCACGATTCTCTTATTGGCTTATGTATGTAAAAATATCATAGTCAGGTTTTTGGTCTGTGAGTCAGCAAGTTAACACCACTCCCCCTAAAAATTATCATCGTATCATTTGATGCAGAGGTTATAGTTCATCCATTTTGGATCTTCTCAGTAAAAGAAAGTTGGTAAAGATTAGTTTGAAGGTTGATGTTAGGCTTGTCAGGCAAGATTATCGTAGCCTCATCTCATTTGCATATAGATGCCTGAGACCAATATCACTATGTGGTGGAAAACTTGTGAAATACTTTCATGTAACTTTCTTACTTCATATAGGGTTTTGAGTGAAACGTCTGGCTTGTTTGATTTTATTCTATCAAAGTCATCTTAGAAACACATTGGTATCTCAGTATCTCACTTATCCAGTTAATCATTATCCCCATAGTTAAAAGTATAGGCATCAAAATCATGCAGCTATAGAGATACATTTAATGAATATGAAAATGATAGCTGAAGAAGGAACTTTAACTGTACCGGTAGTGCATATCTTGAGTGATTAAGAAGGGATGGAAAATAAAACACAAAAGAATAATTGGAGATGTAAGTGAGTTTTGCTTTGTTTTGTTTTGTTATGTTTTGTTTTGCAAGGACAGAAGGAAGGAAATTTGTATAGGATATGAATGCAAAGCTGCTACCCTAGAGCAGACATATATTCTCTTGGGTTTACTTCCTCAGTAAAGGTCTGTGTGTGCCATGTCATGTTTATTTATTTGTGTAGGAACAAAGAGGAGTTATATATGCCTGTCTGCTAGTGATGAAAGGAGAAGAAATATGGTCTTGTCCAGTCACGCTCTCTGTAAGGCAGAAAGTCTGTCTTCTCCCGTGTTCTGAATAGATCTGAGCCAGCTGAAAGTAAATGGGTCATGGCAATAGAAGGCGTAGAGGTTGATAGCCAAGAGGGCAACGTGAAGGGTTAAGAAAGCAGTCCATAGGAGGGACACATAAATCGCTTTCAAAGACAGGTGTGTAAGACTCCAGGAAGGTTGCTTGAGGACACACTGACAACCAACACCAGCTCAAATGTTCTTGAACCCACCAACTTGGCCGTGAGGCAAATGGCTTGTAACAATTCCAAACCCCCAACCCGCTCCCTCTCCCCCTCTCTCCCTCTCTGTCTGATATGGATCGAGAGGAATCGTTCGTCGTTTGAACAAATGTGGAATTCTTGGCCTGCTGATTTTGTCCCCAACAACACCCGGCAATTGGTCTCCATTGCCAAGGGTTTTGCGTTCAGAGCTCGACTCACTTCACTTCCGTAGCCCCACCCCCATTTTTTTTTCTTGGAAGTTTTCTGTCGATGAGTGACGCATAGGAAATAGATCCTCGTGGGTCGTAGGTTTATGGTTTTGAGGCCGGACTCTTCCACTTCAAGCTCGATCTGTCATCGCAAGAAAGTTATGCAGCCCCCTTCAACCAGACTCTGGAATTTCAGTACTGGAGTATCTCCACTCCAAATCAGAATCGAATTTGAAACTTTTTTTCTTCTGAATAAGAGTTTAATTTGAAGTTTAGACATCAAAGGCCACTTTGCCGCCCTCTGTCCCTGCAACTTCTGTTCCCCCCAACCCACCCCTTCATTATTTTTCCTTTGTCTCATCCAACAACACAATTAATCATCCTGTCAAGCAAAAATCCACGTTAAGAATGCAATTGGTCAGATTTGATATGTAGTCACACCCCTTTTGAAAAATACAATACGATACAACCAACCAAATTCATGGCTGCATATTCCATTTTTTTTTTCTCGGGAGGAGGGGAGGAGATATTCCACTTCTGTAAAGATAATCATTCATCAAACATGTTTGTCTAACCTCTGACAGCCGCAAATGGACTAAAATTACATAGTACGGTGAAAGGGGGTATTGCTCGAGTCCCCCTGCCCTATGCTAAGGCGTCTGATGATGATATGAACCTCTTTGCCCCTTATTTCACCCCCAAGTAATGGTCCTTCCCTGCCTCCCCCCCCCCCCCCTTTAAAAAAAAAGTATTGCAGCCTTCCCAGATAATCCCAAGTCTCAAGATGGTTTTGATTTGCCTGGCCACTCAGTTTTCTTGTTGATATGGGCCAAATATGAAGGGAGTCTAGTGTGAGTCACTGACTTCTCAAAATTCTTGTCATCATTTCTTAAAGGGATGGTATACTTTTGATTGAGATTGGGGTTCAGATTTTAACTTTTTGCAAGATAATTAGAAACCACTTATAAAGTATTAAAAATCATACAATTCTAAAAGGAATTCAAAGTTTATTTGATGAAAATCTATTTGAAATGACTGAGATATCAAAAAAGTAAAGCAAAGTGGTCCTAATAAAAGGCAGGTCCCACCTTTTAGGACCTCTTCCTTTTTGGATATATCTCAGCTATTTCAAAACCTATTTTATCAAATTAACTTTGAATTACTCTTAGAATTGTATGCTTTTTCATATTTCATAAGAGGTTTCTCATTATCTCACAAAAATTATAAACCTGAAACTGAATCTCAACCATAACGTGCCATCCCCTTAAAGTTGGACATGCTCTTCTGCATGATTTTGGTTCCCCCTTGAAACTCTGTAATTAGGTAGAATTTGAACTAGCATCAGAAGTAGGCCTATGTAGTTGTTTGATTAAATTCTGTTATATATTGCCTTCTGTAAGAAATAAAACTTATATTTGAAAGGAGCTATGATATTATTTAACAAAACATTAAGATGAACATTTATAACATAGGTCCTACATTGTATATTATCAAATATGAATATATTAGTGTGCATTATAAATCTGATTGCACCAGTTGTCCGTGTATGAACTTTCATTAAATCTAGGCCAACTGGAATGCTAGCCAAGTGTTTATCTGATTGTGCATTTTAGAAGCATAGTCTAAGATTGATCTTAATCATACCTAATTTTTATGGATGATAAGGATAAATCATATTCATTGTTATAAAGATTTTAAATTTTGTTTCCTTGAGAGTAAAGAATTGAAACAAATTGTTGTGTATGAAAGTCTCTACAAGCAATTCTATGAAGCTCAAAATAAATTTTTCTCACAAAATGTTGTCAGTTCAAAGCATGTTCATAATTAATGAAAGTTTGAGAAAACAGAAAATGTAGTTGCAGGGGGATACTAATATCATTTGCCATTTGATTTTTAACCACATGAATGATATGAATAAGCCAGTTCAGAGTTCCACTTTGCGCATGAGCAGAAACAAGGTCATTCGGACCATCAGGCATGTTGGTTTTTAAATTTACTGGGATAAGCATCTGTCATGTAATGATTATTCATGTAATCCTTATAAATGCCGCTTGCCAGCACATCCACCTGACAGCAAAAAGAGGTATTTGGCAATATCAATAGAAAGAGATTGTCAATACATCCAATGCAAAATAATGAAATGGATGCTTTCTTAAGTGTGAATTGACAGATCATTCTGCTCATCTGGTCTACACAAGTTTATTCTTTGTTTGAACGGGATTGATGAATCCCATAAATTGTTACGTAAAGCTTATGCATTATGTCGCTCTGAAAACGAGTGAAGTGCCCCTAACCAACTGAGAAAAAAAGAAAGGTCATTCGTACCAATGTGCCCATGAGCTAACTCCGAACTGGCTTATTGACTGAATCATATTTATACGAAAAAGAATGGCATTTTTTTTACATAAAACAAAATTATTGCTATATTACACGAGTGACAAAAGCAATGCTCAATTTAAGTATTATTCTGTAAAATAAAAAAAGGACAAATCAAATAAAAAGATGTTTGCACAGAAGGTGATGGGGTTGCCATTTATGTGTTTGGCACCAGTACTTAGCGATGCAGGGGACTCTATGGTCTCTGCCTTTCTGGTCTGTCTGTAGCTGTGACAGCTCTAGGCTGATGTGGGTGCTGACACGTCAGAGCTATGGAGTTGGTGTGGCAGGCAAAGGAAAGCTCAATTTCCCCCACCTCTCTTCCTTATCACTTCCTGAATTGAGCAGGGCGGTGCAAAAATCACGGAGGGCTCAAACGGATTCTCCCGCATACAATTTTCTCCTCATCTGGGGGTTCTCCCCCCCCCCCCCATTCTTATTGTGTTTTTTGTGAGAAAAGTGTGAAATTTTACTCACATTTAGATACTCTAAACAAACGTAACAGCCATAGTAGTTCTTTGATGTCTGAGAAAAGGTGCAAGAAGGGTCAGTTTGAGTTAGACATTTTAGGATGACTCAATGTAAAGTCTTACTAAAGAAATGAGATTATCAACATAGAAATTCTAGGGAGTAAAAAGTTTCAAATCTAGGTGGGAAAAATAGATATCAATTCGTTTCATTTATGATGTGTGTTTTGTTTTGCTTTTTTCTAAGAACTGATATTTTGTAGTAGGAAAAACACTGATTTAGTATACTCTAATATAAAAATTGAATAACAAAATGACATTTATTGGTGGGTTTTTTTTTTGTTTATCTAACTAAGAGTGAAAAAATTTCACAGCCATCAAAATGATGAATGCAGAGTTTTCAAGATTAGAATATAAAAATCATTACCAAATATTAGATCCCCTGTGAATTTGATCAAAAAAGTTGGCATTATCTTGCTTGTAATAGTGTGCAAGTAAAAAGCCCAGATTTCAAAAGCTACCATTAATTTCATATTTTAACCAGTTAAAACAGTTCAGCCTGATTTAAGAGAGTTACAATTTGATTGACAGCTTAGTAAGTGTCTTGGCCACTATGACTCCATTTTCTATAATTGATTCCATTCCTCCCTTTCTGATGGGGAAATTGGCTGTGATGTTATCAGCACCACCAGCATATTCCATTCATCTTCATATGTAGGGGTTAGACATGGAAACCCTCTGACTTCATCTCAGGTTTGTCACCTTTGACCTTCATTCCCACAATTCCTTGGAGGTTGAATGGAGGCTGTAGCAGCCAATAAGGCTCACATGATCCCAGTGTTCTGGAGAAAATGCTGGGTTGAGAGGTGTCTCTCGTAAAGGAACCAACTATACATTGCTAGTGCATGTTGACTTGTGTAGATTCATAATACCCTCAACATCACTTATGTGGCCAAATGAATATCTAAATACGTGCCATATATTAAGAAATAATGTTTCTGCCATTTTTCTTCAGATTACTAGGATATGCCCACAAAAAAAACCTCTGCCAGTGATACATATCATCAACTGAGAGCCAGAAGGGCACTGTTGCATTCTAAGATTTGAGCATTGTTATCAAAACAAGACAGTCAATTTTTATGAAATTTAAAGTTTACTTAATCAAAAGTTGGTAGATTTATAAGCATTGTTCCAAATATCAGGTAAAATTGTGCCCTTATGGTTTCGATTTTTAATTTTTTTTTTTGAAAAATTAAAATGATTTAAAATTGACACCATGATGTAGAGGAGATCAACCTCTGCAATGTGATACCAATAATTCAATACTCCCGCCCCCCAAAAAAAAGTATATAAATAAATAAAATTTGTAATAATTCCCATATGTTAAGTGATACTGATACTCTTAGCTCTTTAAAAAAAAAAATTCAGTACAAAGCAGCTTGGAATGACCTTTTTTAAACCTCCATATGATATTCAAATTTTGATTGACTTATGATTTTTAGGGTCCCTTGTGGCCTTTGTGCACAATCTTATGCAAGTGGTCTATTTCATATTTGTATTTGAACTTCACTGTCAAGACATATAACTTTTAACAGTGAATGTCATTCCACAATGATATTTCATCAGAATTGTGTGTTATTCCTCAGCTCTGAGGAATAAATACAAATTATGTTCATTTTATGAACTAATGATATAGGTTCATGGGAATTCATGGATTATAATTTCATTGATACCAAAACAGTTCTTGTGATGATGCTGTCCAATTGTCACCTTTTCTGTGATTCTGGAGTGGGTGGAAGTCTGCCATTTGAGTAACACCATCCCCTCGTGTGTGGGGTACACCATGGGCTTCAAATGCACAGACTGGAACCAGCCAGGCGAATGAATGCAGAGGTATGCTTGGTCACCCCTGGAAATTGGTGTTGGTTCATGGGTACCATGCGGAGAAGGGGGCTGGCAGAGTGGGAAGGGGGAGACATGGTAGTGGCCATTCGCCTGTGGCTAGGAGCAAGACTACACATCGCCTCAGGGTTCACTCCAGTACAGAAAAAGTAGAATGAACTTGGGGGGTTCACACCTTGCGCTGGGGCTGTATGATTGACACAATTGAGAAGTGTACGGGTCGGTGGTCTGTATAAACCGCCGCGGCTGTATTTGTTCAGCCTTTGATGTGAAGGCAAACAGGCATCCCTGGCTGGATGTTCGGCCGAGCCAGCCCGCTAATTCTTGCCACATTGTTAGTCTTACTTATGTGCCGTACAATGACCAATATGCACTTATGTTGATATATGCTAAAAGCTTTCACGTCATATATTATTACACATTTCCTTTTTTTTAATAAGAAAAATGGTGATGGAAGCATATCATTTCTACATCTATGGAGTAGTGTGTCTGGAGTTTAGACCTTTGACCCCAGGTCCTTTCAGGGGGCACTCACTCTCAAGTTCTGCCAGCAGCCCCGAGTATGTCTGGTCTCAGGTTGGAGGAAAATGTGGCTGTAATCCCCCTCCAGCTCCCGTTTGGCCCTCAAGATGTAAGACATCCCAGTTGCACCTGACACTTGGAGTACGACAACCAAGATGAACGCAAGCCTCAGGAGAAGAAGATGGAGAGGTTCAAATATGTTGTTTTCTTTATTTCTATTCTGTCCTTTTCTATTAGTACCAGTGTTGTCATTTTGTATGTGTGTGTGTTTAGTTCAAAATCAAACCAGCATCTGTGACACCATGGCCTGGAGTATGATTGTTTCATTCCGTGCCATATCGCCCATTTGACTTTCCGTTTTCAAAAAGAGGAGCCGCTCACCATTGTGCCCGGAGATCAATATTTGTTCTCTTCCTGTCTGTTTGACGTAGCGCCTCTCGTCTCCCCCTCCATGTTGGCTCTCTACCGCCAGCTTCTTTCATCTCGCCTGTCTCTGTAGGTTTTTGTCCCCCAAGCCTTCTCTCTTCCTTTAGAAGGGGATCTGGTTCAACCGGGAGAGGTCAACCCAAATATTCTTTGCCATTTTGGCCTTGTGTGTAGCTCCTTTGTGGAACACTTATGCAATCTTGCAGTCATTGTGTATACAACACTTCATTGTGAGATTTGTGTATTTACAGTAAAATAGAATCTTTCAGACCTACTGTTATCAGGACACTCATACATATACATTCTTACATGCATACATACACACTCACCTATTCATACACATACATGAATATGCATACACACATAAGTATATGTTTTAATTATGTGTGTGCATCTTAAAGTATGCAAATATGTGTTTATTACATTATGTCAACAAAATGGCAATACTAGTGCAAACATAATACTCTCCTTGACCATTTATGCTTGATTTCCTACTTAAGATGTACCACTACTGGTATCTCAAGAAACAACTGTTAGCATAATACTTGTATATTTTATTGACTATTTTCCTGTTGGTTAGTCCATTTGTATCAGTGTTTGATATCCTATGAAGTAAATATTTATCAAAACATAGTGGAATAAAGCCATCAGAAAAAAAGAAATTGTGTATTTGGGCCTATATCAACTGAATGCTTGTGCCTATATTTGTCACTGGAAATCTAAGTAAGATGATAACAAACTATTATTTGTATTGTTGCAAGAATAAGTACTGTCCCCTTATATAATTTGTAGTGAAAATGTAATATTCACATTAACTTATTGATGGCATTCATTTCATGAAATGTTGGTTTGTTTTGTGCAACTATTCAGCAAATTGGTCCAAAGTGAATGAGGAGGGGAAAAAAAAAGAAGAAAAAAAAAGAAGAAAGGAGAAGATTGGTCATGGCTTGGTAACCTGTCCATCTCTCTGAGTGCTTGGTTCTCCACATTTTTTACAGCCCTTTTCAATCGAAAGTGTCAATATGGATTATGAAATTTGAGTGGGGGAAGGGGCACGTTGAGTGTGATTGACATTATGAATGGCAGACATTGGAAAAAAAATCTCAGTGGAGAGAACCACACACACAAACACACACACACACACACACACACACACACACACACACACACACACACAACGATTTGCTTGCATTTCTTCCATTTCTCTATTGTTCTTTAAATATGTTGCATCTTTAGTTGTCACTCAATTAATCGTTTGTTCTACCTGTCACTTCAGGTACAGAATAGATTAGAAGTTGACAAAATTTCATTGTGGAGTAGTATTGCAAAAACAACAACATTTAGGGAATTTTCACATTTGGACAAACATTATACATTTCTTGTATGAAATATATATTTCGCCTAAATGTAGCCCATAGTTCGTAAGCTTTGTATATAATTACAACTAGTTGGTTTAAGAAATAAGAAATTGGATAGCATGCAATTGTCGCATGCTTATGATCAAATACAGGAATTGTGAATGAAGGTACTATCATGCTTGCAAAAAGTTCAAGAAGTCATTGTTGAAGCAAAATCAAAAGTCAGGTATTTGTGAAATTCAATGTGCATTTCATTCTGTGAATGAATTGTGACTGTTTTTTTTTTTTGTTCATTTTTCAATGCAAAATTTTCTTCTCGAGTACACTGAATAACACAGTGCTGCAATAATGTATTTGCATGTGATGGCATAAAGAAATACATTATTGCTATCTTTATTGCTATATTACATGCCTCAGGAAATAAATATGAATAAAATCACCAGTATGCATGAATAGATACCTCATCAGAATATATTTGATGATGGCTACGGAAACAGCAATCTATCCAATTATGCTGATTTTAGGATTTATATTTCTCGTCAACAATAGAGAGCAAAAAAATATAATACCATAGTGTTTGTAATCAAATTAGAAGGGAGGGAAAGAGAAAGTACAGGAGCTGATAATGCCAGTCAAAGTGGAAAATGATCTTTTTTCTTGTGATTGAGGATTTTTTTCCCAATGATAGTGGAAGGGATTTGCTATGAACTGTTGGGAGTCACTGCACTGCATTCCGTTGTAGGCGATTGAGCTGTGTTGGCTTTTGATAGAAAAATTAAGGATAGATCTGTACAATAGCTGTCAGCTGAAAAGGTGCGCTCTTGATTGAAAGTGGAAATTAACGCTAATGGCATAGAAATTAAAAGATTGATCCTGCAGGCTGAGTCTTTGCCCACTATTGATGGCCAGTAGACTTGATTGCCTAAAACCTCTCTACGTAGCTGGGCTTTAAGGAGTAACTAGTCATTTGTGAATTCTCGTGGGTACTGAGAGCCCCTTTCACCGACTTGCCGTGGCTTGATGGATTCAGTGTGGGCCTTCATTCATACCCTGTGTCATTACAAGGTACATTAGTCGGTAATGGCAGGATCATCGCTGCCAAGAACATTTTGTAATCAATAGCCTCCTCTGTCCGTTCATTCCTTCCTCTCTCCTCCCTGCAAGAAAACTGCTGGAATCGGAGGGGGAAAAAGATGAAGAATTGGAAGGATCGTGAAATGCTGGCATCGGGCGCACACATCAGCTGTAATGGGGACTGCCCGTCATTCCCTGGCTTGGGATGTTGGTGGGGGAAATCATGCCGTCTATGATCAGGGGAATATAGCTTCGTGTCTATGGTTTACAACTTAGCAGTAGATGTAATCGTAATCTGCTTGGGGTCCACTGTGATTTGTGTGGTGCGTGGTGAGGAATTTAGCTGGTGTTGGTGTTTTGGGGGGTGATGTGTTTCTCCCCTTGTGGCTTGGATTGTGGGTATGACATAATGTTTGCACAGTCATAGCTCCAGCCTACGTCCTCTCAGATGACAGCTAGTCTCTATATTAGCCTTCTGATATGATGTCACCATGGAGATGGATCTGTTAAAGCTTCTCTCGTTATATGGCAGACATTTGGGCATCCCTGTTCATCAGCAAGCCACGGGAAAACGATGCACGTAGTGTCAGGGTGTTCCTACTTGAAGCGTATTTGGTCCAAAACATGACAAATCGAGGGTGGCTGCATAGGCCATCCCAAATCCGGCTTTCCTTCAAGTGCTTTCAGTTCAAGGGGGGGGGGGGGGGTACTATTACCCCTGCAAAATCTCTAATGGAAAGATCAATAGTGGCAGACCAGTTAAACCAGCCAATCCAGTGCCTTGCCATCCACTACCCGCAATCAAAGAGCACTCCACAACCATGCGGAGTGGTCAGATTTCTCCTCGAGTTTCTCGCCACTTGCTGTGAAAATGAAATATAATTTCCTCCAGAGACGTAACTCCGTCCCTTCGTCACTCCGGCAATGACCTGGCGAGGAGTCTATGATATCAATCTGCTGCCACGGCTCATAAAAATTTGATCAGTCCCGAGTCGATCTTAATTTCATATTCAACATACTGTTTTAATGCACACCCCATCTCATGTCTTTTCCACAAGCACCCCACCCCATCCTACTACTACCACCACCACCACCACCATCATCATCACTACCAGCACCCCCGTCATCACCACTCCGTGGATGTTCTTCTCCCAGTGTTCTGCCAGAGAAATTATCTCTGTCACAGGTTACTCCTCAGACTGGTAGTGTCTCTGAGGATAGTCTGGTGTTGTCTTTTCAGGGGGCCCAAGAGTAGTCCAGCAATGCCTAGGTTACTGGGTTTGTTTGCAAACATGCCATTTCTACCCAAGTCTACTGGGAGAGCAGATAAAACTGGCGCAAAATGCTGCATAAACTTGACTGACTCTCATTGTATCTCTGGTATTTTCTTGTTTCCATGCTTACCATTTTTTTTTTTCTCAGTGCAATTGAAGAAATAGACCATCTTTAATTTCATTTTCAACATTTACATTATTTCTATTCAGTGTCAATACCTTACAAAAACAAATGATCAGAATTTAAAATGAATGAGCACAAAACCATGAATACCTCGGATAACATTTAAATGGGACATTTTACTAATGTGGAAGGATGAAGACTAAATTTGCAGAATATCAACCATTCTTAAAGAAAATTCTTTCATTAATTCATAGTGTGTTTGTGTTTTGAGAATACTTTTATGTTGCTTATAAGCTGTGTTGGGATAAGTCAAATTTCTCACCAAAATATTACTTTAGTTATCAAAATGATGACTTGGTTGTGGAAGGAACATTTGTGTTTCTTCCAAAGAGTCCAAACTATGAATGAGGGAGGCTTTAACAACTCTGCATAAAGCCGAACAACTCTACACCTACATGAAATTAAATGTAAAAATGTCACTATTTTCACTGTACCAACACTATCACAGTGCAGCTATTGTGGCCGAGAGCAGTAATACCTGACAATGGTTTGTGGTTTCTTCAAAATGTGAAGCCATTCCGTGTTCATGTTGGCCTAGATGAATAGAGTAAAAAACAAACAGAAAGGCAGAGATTTCATCAAAATTAGACCTTCAATAAGAAAGTTGTAGAATTTTAAAGTTATACACGTTTTCACCAAACAGGGATACTAGCAGCACCCATGTATTGCAAAGAGATGAGGAGGTAATACAATGGTCTCTAAAAATCCTCCCATTTACCTTCTTGCAGAGATTAACTTACTTTCTTTTCAAGATGTCATGATTGGAAAAATGGTGTCCTTTACATCAATTTGCATTGTTCTAATAATCTGGGCTACCAAGTAGTTTGCATCAGTTTTGTGTCTTTAGCCAAAGTCCATGATGGTGTTTTTATCAAGTCTGCATTGGCTTTGCATATTATGTAAAGTGGGTTCTAGCATTTCTTCAGGTTTATGCTATTTTTCAACACAGGGAAAAGGTAACAAGATGTCACAAAGCCAAGGATGTCGTATTTACAAAGAACAATGGCAAAAAACATTATATCTCTGCCTCCATGTTGATCACAGTGAGCATGAATTGGAGCATGTAATAGCTTCATGAAATTATGATAGCATATTCTGTGTTTGACGATATGAAGAAATCATGTAGAGCGCGATGAGTGAGTCCAAGCAAACCCAAGCTTTAACATGCTTTGCTTGCTGGCTGCTTGAAAAGTTGATGGTGGGTGCCTCTTTTCCGCTCTCATCGGGGTTCTACCAAAGTTGAAAGCCTGCCCTCCCCTACCCTCCCCCCCCCCCCCCAAATATCAGAGCTCTGACTCTGTTGAATTGCCAACCACTGATGCATGACGCAGCCCTAAGTAGGGATTTTGGACCTTAAAATTTGGACCATCTGCTCCAGATTTTGTTGCCAGGGTGAAGCATATTCCATTTCACCGTGCAGTTATGAAGGAAGACTCATGCAGCGATATAGCCCTCCTCTCAGCTTTAAAGGTTCATTTCCTCAGAAACAGGATTTTGTGTCAATTGAAAGTGATGAATTGATAAGCGTTTCTTCTGTGTTTTTAGAAGTGCCGAGAATTCCTTTGTTTAGCTTGGTAATAAGCTTCATGACTCTATCAAAAAAAAAAATTGATACATTGATGTGAAGTCAAGATAATGATTGTAAATCATGAAATATTTGAAATAGGTACCAAGGCCTTTATCTCCTTGAATATTGTCAGTGATCTCTTGACATCATTGAATGAACTGCAGTTATCCACGGTTAAATGGTAAAAATAATTCCAGATGTGTTATCTTTTCTCCCGTGGCCTCTATGGAAAATGCTTTGGGTATACCCATCAGCGGAGCCGAAGCCGATTGCTTGCTGTCTTTGATGGCGTTTCTGGTTAGCAGAGGGTAAGATAACTGGATGAAGTGGCAGAGTGTGACATGCCCCATCATCCCTGCAAGGTGTGGTGATCAGGAAATCTGTTTATTTTTAATTTCACAGAGCTTTATCTGCAAGAAGGGGAAACGGACACACTTGATGTATTCTCCCTGCCCCCAGGTCGGCCAGGCGTGAGGATATTCATATCGAGGCTAGTCAGGCAGGAGATACATCACGCCCTCACTCAAATTCACCCCATAATAGTCTTGTGTATTTTTCGAGTTTCCACACATCGAGTCGAGCCATGGCCCTCTCCATCTCAGAGCTCTGCAAGTTGAAGCGCTGACATAGACATGATATAGTCGTTCTTAATACTTTCTCCTACTTAATCGCTTTTCCTCTTCTGCGTTTCGTCTTTTGTCATCTATGTCATGATCATCAGTGTTCTTGTGAGGTGGAACACTGCATCGCTCTCCCCCCCCCCCCCTTCTATCAGAGACGATATTGACCTGCAGTGCTTAGAGCATCTCGGCGCCTAATCCATCTTAAGTTTTCGAGAGTGATTTATGATGAATTAAAGTGGTGAATTAACAGCGACAAGGAAACCTCAAAACTCTATGCTCACTCTCTCTTCTCATTTTCCCTTCGCTGTAATTTGATAATAAACGAAGCCTGACTTCCCATAATGCTTCATTCAAAATTCATCAGACGTTGGAGGTACTTGTGCGCCACTCTCTGCTCTACCACCATGCATTCTATACCTTTGCTTTTCATTGTCTCTTTATCTCCTGCAATTTCCATAAATCTAACACCTTACACCACTGCTGGGGAGCCTAGTAATGGAGGGGGAAAAAGTGTCTGCGCTGTTTCGCTTATGACATGCTTCATGTACCCTGCCCATGCAAAAGTGCTCGCTGTCCGTGCCGTATACTGTACTAGCAATGATCGTAGTTCTCCCCCCTTTTTCCGGGGGGGGGGGGGGGGGGGGGGGGGGGGGGGGGGGGGGAGGGGGGAGGTTGAATACTGTGACAATCAGAAGCATTTGTGACAGGATAATGTATACATCTCACATGAGGAGGTTCAAGATGAGAGCAGCGAGTTTGAAGTGGCCTATACCATCTAGCTCTGCCATATGAAGACAGATGGCAAGAGAGCCTTTCCCATTACAGGAACTACATTAACCATTAAAGTATCAAATTCTCTTCTGCTAGGACACAGGGTAGGAATGGCTTGTTTATTGCTAGAAGGAGGGACCCCTCTTGAGTTAACGTGTAAGGAATAACAACAATCATCCAGCTTATCTGCTTTTTATTGCAATCAAAGTGCCGGTGAATATTTCGTCAGCGCCCGGGTTACTGGTCTGCAGGTTCCATTAAAAACGGGGATTTATCGTCAGAGAGCATATCAGTGGAGACACGATTTATGGGTTTGAGTGCGACGTGGAAGGATCTCAAAATTTTTCTCTGTATATTTTAGTGGTAAAGGGACACAGGCAATTAAAAGATACACCAAAATTTTACTTTTAGTATATTATAACAGTGGAATATTCTTTCTAGCAAATATGCAAATGATATTATATTTTTAGTTGTTATGAAAATGAGTTCTTCAAAAGGTTGTCTGTAGACCTGCGTCCTGATACATCCGGCATCTATGTGTGTTGTTTCATGAGTTATTAATCTGAATTTGATTCCTCTAGAGTTATAAGGAGCATATTGAACGACAGGTAAAGTTCTATCACCTGGTTTAAGCAGGTGTCTCATGTAGCTCATTATAACCTCTTTATGCATTATATTGCATCTGTGGAAAAATATCAAACCCACTTGGATTGGGTGTACTTGATGTAAGTCCAACTTCAAGAGGAGACACTCCATTCAAATCTACGATGCATTTGCTGAATGAAGATATTTTGATAGGGAGACTAAATATCCACCCTTTCCTCTCCAAAAGGCTGGGAGCAAAATGGGAACTCATTATATTCTCATTGAAAAAAAAAAATCAGCGCGCATCTTAAATAATGGAAGTCAGACGGTGCAAAAATCCTCCAAACTCGATTTCCAAGATAACCGGGAGAGGCTAAAACTCATTTGCAAGCTTAAGCAGACTTTCCGATGTGTCGGAGGCACCTCTCTTAGCCCCATGTATCAGATTTCGTGTATTGCTTGAAGCAGCCTTTAAAATATTCACGCCCCTGGCCCCTCCGACTCTTGTGATAAGTCCAGGTTCGTTTGGAAGAAACCAGATGGATGCAAATGAAGTCAAATTTTAACTATATCTTTTGTGTCATCTCGCTTATTCTGCTTGCAGGGCATTTTAATTCCATGTCATTACAAGGCTTCTATCAAGCTTTCATCTTTTACACTGAGAGCATCCTCCCGCATTTTCTTGCAATTTTAGACACACAATGTGACAAAGGGTAGAAAATATCTCTTTAAACCATCCAATCATTATCATGCACACAGTCATCTGGATATGGTCAGAGTGGAGTGGAGTTCCAGAACATTTTATGGAGGGGAGGGGGGAAAAAAATCTCCCATTTGCAATGAAATTTGAATGAGATTTAGATCTGACCCGGGTACTGATCCAACAAGAAAGAAATCAGAGAACAGTGGAGAAAATCTCATTAATTTTCAGTAATGGCGATGTAAACAGATACAGTGCATATCACTGGTTGCCGGAGGCAACAGCAAAGGGGAGGAGAATAATGGTGAGGAGGAAGAGGAGATGCCTAGCATCGAGCATAATGCTGGTAAGCAGGGAGAACTGATAGAGGGATGGATAAAGAAATGGATGGAAGAAGAGATGGATGGATGGATGAAGGATGAAGTGATAGATGAGTAAAGAAAGGAGAGGAGGAGTACTGAGGTGAAGTGACAGCAGGAATTTATCCATCTTCTGAGGACTGGAAGGAATGTCTTGTGGATATGCAGCCATCAAAAAAGAATACTTCATACCCAGGCTTCCAAGATGTCAAGACCGGTATCAAATTCAGCCATTAAATGCAGCAGGGTTGAATTTTCTATGGTAGGAGGTTCAATTTGTGATCATTCACAATTCTCTGTGAGATGACATGAATGGCTTAGGATTAGGATATGTGAAAGTGATTTTTTTTTCTTTTTACTCCGTAGTTTGTAGGAGAGCAAATGGTAATTGAATTCTTCTCATTCTTGAGATGTTTAGGTTTTCCTGCTTCTTTCTATTTCTTTTCTTTTTGTCACAAAGTTCTATTTAGGCAGATCATGTCCAAGTTACCTATGTCTTTATACTAGTAGTCTAAAATCATATCCAGTGGTATCATTTAAGGTAGCACCAGAAGGCAATAATTGATTGATTAACCATTGGTTACCAGATTATTATTTTTTTTTAAATTCACCTTTCTCATGAAGAAAAAGACTTGTGAATAAGGCTTTGTCATGATAGCTGTGCCATTATGTTCGAGTCTATGTGCGTGGTGCACGGTGTACGTGAGTATGTGCGTGGATGGGTTTGTGCATGCTCATCTTCCGGCCTCCCCTTACATAAACTGGTCTGCTGCTCCTGTGGTGGCTGATATCATCAGACAATGAAGATGTTCGGTCTCGCCCATCTCCACCCCCAACACCTGGGGGTAATCTCTACTCTTCCTTCTCCTTTTCCTTTCTTCCTCTTGATCTCTCTCTCTCTCTGTTTCAATCTATCTCTTTGTCTCTCGCTTACTATCTGTCCTTCTCTATCTCTACTCCTGCAAGCTTGCTCCAGTCATGAGTTGGCAATGTAAATATGCGTCCATAGGGGAGATGTGGATAATTTCCCACTTTCACGCACCCCAAAAAAACTTTGGGCAGCTGGGGGAATTAACTCTAAGGATGGGAGAGGGGGTAAAGTAGGTAACCTTTCATCAGTCTGATTCAGGGGGATGTGACAGTGATGGGAGGGGAGGTATCACTGCTCTCACCGACTTGGAGTAGGATGTTGTAGTTTCAGTTCAAAGGTCACTACTTAAACAAAGAAAAACAATGCTAATGTCATTTCATGTCATTCATTAGTTTCTGCAACTTTTTTTATCAATAAAAATTTTATGGAAAAAAATAGATAAAGTGAAACTACATTTTGATGGCATTATACAAATTAGTATGATATAATTCAGGCTTATCGTAAGCAATGAGCAATATAAATTGTATTTCCTCTTATGGAATGTTTTGATGGGTTTGCAGGGGTTAACACAAAAGTAAAGCTTGAAAGCATTACAACCATTATTCACTTTTACAATACAAAAGGTGCAGGTGCATGAACATGAGGAAACTGGGGATAGGAAGGGTGTTTGACCCTTAGAATATATTTTGGGACCTTTCTATAAGGTTTTGGGCTCTTTATATTGAGTGTAGGCTAATTAATGAAATGCAAAAAAAAAAACAACAGCAACCCCAAAACAAAAGAAAGATTGAACCAGTCACTCTTCACAACGTTTGCAAAGATGAACTTTGCATAGATGAGCCTGATACCATTTGTGAAATCTAACATGGAATTATCCATCTTGACATCCTGTCATCATGTACTTTTGAATTCGGATGATCTTCTTAACAAAAGATATGAAGATAATAACACTTCCTCACACCACATTGAATGCAGACATCAGATTATTGTACATGAACAGACGTATGAGTGAAACCTGTAACAAAACAGGTACATCAAGACATATTCTTACTACGAGCCATTTTAGGGGCCAGCTATTTCATTTCTCTTTCTTTTGTAAGCCACAAAGCCTCGACTATCAATGGCACAGTTCCTTGAAATGTCATGTTGCCATATAAATTACCAGACAAGGTAGTAATGACTTTCTGTATTTAAGATTATGTGAATCAGGGGCGGATCCAGGAATTCCATAAAGGGGGTGGGGGGAAGGTGCATACGCCTCCTCTATTTTTTCTTTTTATTTCTTTTGTTTAAAAAAATAATAAAGGGGGCGCACGCCCAGTGTGCCCCCACCTAGATCCCCCACTGTGACTGCATCACCATAAAGCATTGTAGGAATTGAAAAATTTAGGCATGTTCATAATGAGTATGTGTGACATCACCTATGAAGCTGCCTATGTGAGAGGGAAAGTCACATAAAAGCCTGCCTGTGTAGAATATGAATTACACTGCTATCACTGCAAGCAGGTGGTTTCATAGCAGGCTGAAAGGATGGATGGAAGGACTCATGGATGCTACCAAAAGTGGCACATGAATGTCACATCGCTAACAGTCATGTGACTTTTGATTTATGGCAGGATGGCCAAACTCCGAGATTCAGAATACGAGAGATGAGCAGATGGAAATCTAAGCGGTATTGAAATAACCTGCAGGGTGACCAGTTCCGCGATTGAGATGCGATCCACGCCATGTGCGAGGATGAAGCACAGCTTGTTTTTATACGAGTCCCTGTGAAGCTTATCTCCTCAACTCCAGCCAGTATTTCATTAATCAGTATCATCGTTAGGATCGTCTCAGCGATCTGAAGCACACCCCATCCTTATGTGGAGCTCCTCCGACAATGGGGAAAGGGTGTCACAGTTTTAATAATAGATGCCACCTGAGACTTAATTGAATCCAAGTCGAAATGATTCAGTTGTTTGAACGGCGCCCTCCCGGGATCCTTGCCTCCGAAAGGTCATGTCCATCATCGCAGACCCAGAAATGAAGAACAGCCAAAAATGATAGCAGTGACTTAACATTTTTATTTGGAAACAAGTCAAGATTACCCGACAAAAACTTGAGTTCCCAAGAAAGCATCAACATGATACTTCACGTCTTATTTCATTGCATACAAAATACAAAAAAAAAAAGATATATAGAAAAAAAAATCATTGAAAGACACATGGATGAAATAAAACCATGAGCTTATATTTCAAACGTTATTTGTGGGAGGGAGATATTTTGGTTTATGTGCCTATATTACATATCTATGAATAGACTTGAATATCATCGTGGAAAATGGAATTATTATGTTTTCTACTGAAGGAATGCATACATTTCCTTTCCTGTTTTGTTACTTTCAGATTTTTTCTCAAGTTCTTCCTAAAGTGCAACCAGAACTGTTTGAAAAATGCAGGGAATCCTCGAGACATGCGGAGATTTCAGGTGAATATTCACAGCATTAAAAAAATGAGAATAGATAAAGGGTTGACATGAAAAAAAAAGGCAACACGAAGGAATCGCCATGAAAATACATTTGGGTTACTGTGATGCTTGTTTGAACGCAGTGAGTTAACTGTTCACAAGTTTGGAAATTATAGTTCAGAATGCTGAGTCTTATTAGACACTAAAGTTACTATATCATCAAATTAGAATTCTATGTAACATTTAGAAATAACTAGAATATTATTCTAGTTATTTCTAAATATTACATAGAATTCTAATTTGATGATTAAGAAAAAAAATTCGAAAATTTCCCTCGCTTTGACTAATATAAAATGTTAGTTTTACTGTCCTGAGAGACTTTTAGGATATTCTTTATAAAGTGTATAAACTCATACACCCTCATTATTGATTCTATCAACTAATGTGAAGGATTTTCTAAGATGGCCTCCTGAATGTCTTTGATTGATTAAATTAAAAAGATAAGGAATGTAACAGTGGTGTCTTACAGAGTAGATGTGGTCTAAAACCAGTCACATTTTGGGTAACTTGACCTTGGTATTTGAATGTCCAGAGGCTTAATTGAGCATTGATGCAGTCACCTTATTGGTTGTTTTTTTTTTTTTTGTGTGTGTGTGCTACACTTATTTAGAATTTAATTTAAGTTCAAGTATATGTCTGTTGGCAGGTGGTTATCTCATCAACGCCCAACGTGGATGGCCACGTGCTGGCAATGTCCGATAACATGTTTGTACACAACAACTCCAAACATGGCAGGCGAGCAAGAAGACTGGACCCTTCAGAAGGAGGTCAGTAGTAGCCACAGCAAAAATGAGAACCATACACCAATATCCCTTTTAGTGTAGTTATAAGAGTAATAGTGGTGGTAGCAGTAATAGTAGTTGCAGTTGTAGTTGTAGAGATAGAAGTTGTAGATATGTAGAAAAAGAAGTAGTAGTAGTAGTAGTAGTAGTAGTAGTAGTAGTAGTAGTAGTAGTAGTAGTAGTAGTAGTAGTAGTAGTAGTAGTAGTAGTAGTGTAGTAGTAGTAGTAGTAGTAGCAGTAGCGGTAGCAGCAGCAGCAGCAGCAGTAAGTTAGTAGTAGTAGTAGTAGTAGCAAGTAGTGATAGTAGTAGATGTAGTAGTAGAAGTAGTAGTAGCAGTAGTAGTAGTAGCAGTAGTAGTAGTAGTAGTTTTAGTAGTAAAAGAAGTAATAGCAATAGTACTAGTAGTAGTAAAAGTAGTAGTAGTAGTAGTAGTAGTAGTAGTAGTAGTAGTAGTAGTAAGTAATAGCAGATTTATTGTAGTGGAATGTCACTTAAGTCATGCTATGACCATTTCTGTGACCAAGCTGTGTCACCGATGAAAGAGAATGTTTGATATTTTAGAGGAATATGTTTTTTTTGGTGTGTGTGTATGTAATGTTTATGCATGACAAAGTGAGGGATAGTGCTGTTACACAAATATGTAACAAAGCTCTATTATATAATATTATATACAGTGAACTCATTTCTGAAACCAGAATGATCATGCATTCATATCTAGTTGTGCTTTCTCCTTTGCCTAGGGTATCCCTGGCAACATAGAAGCTGACTTTAGCTAGCAGCAATTAAGCAAATATACATTTATATTCAATAAAACCCAGCTCTATCCATGAATTGACAGGATGAATAGTGTGTCACCTGAATTGCACTAGCTCCAAGAACATGCTTGAATATGAATAAATTAAGTCTTTCTGTACCAGGGACTTTAGACAGTATGTACAATGCCATGAAGTCCTCAGGTCCAATTTGCACTACAAGCTGTCAAAGGGTTACCTGTTTTGGGCTCTGTTGCATCGAAGTTAAGATCAAACATAAGTCTCTGATTACTCAATTCTGATTGGCTGATACCAGACTTATGTTTGATTTTCTGACATATGTTTGATTTTACCTTTTTACACATACAGGGCTCTGGTCTGTGAAGTTTTAAAATATTTGATGTGCATGTCAGTTACTGGCATGATACATGATGAATGAAAAAAAAATGGACCTGTATAGGTAGCAATTGCTAATTTTTGTCGTTTTGAGACAAGATGCAAACACTGACATTGAGCACGTTCTTGATGATCATAGTTCGTGGATTGGAATTGACCAGTTTGCTTGTATCTATCAGTTGCATGTTATGTTGTGCTGTCACATTCCTGCATGACTCCTATTACCTTCTCATTTTCATGATGAATTTATACGTATCATTGTTATCAAACTTGCTGAAAGATTGCTGAGCTTATTCTAATGTAATGTCACATCTGTTAATAGTCTAAATAATGCTTGTGGCTTGTCATATATGAAACTGTTTGGTTTGACTAGTTCATATTTATATCGTTGTTGAATCTTGCCCGATGTATGCATTTTTGGCCTACCTTCTCTTTGACACTTTCCTATTATTTGTATCCCTTGTTGCATCCGTACTGACGCTTCACTAAAATGACTAACAGCTGTACAGTGTCGTAATTCATATTCATGTTTATTCATATATTTTGCATGAAATTGAGAGCGTGGCATTGTGAAATATATACAAACAAACAGGTACCTCCCATTACCCATTCTGGAACTGTGCGTACCCTACAGCTACGCCATGCATCAAGGCCATCAGTCCCAGCGAGGGTTGGACTACAGGGGGCGCCACAGTCATCATCGTTGGCGACAACTTCTTTGACGGGCTGCAGGTGGTCTTCGGCAGCATGATAGTGTGGAGTGAGGTGAGACCTGTTGACCATTAACCCGTTGAGGACAATTAAGCTGATTTTGCTATAACACACATTTCCTGTACACACCTTCCTGAGAATACTTGGGACAAGATTTCATTGAGTTCAAATATTTCCATCATGGAATTTTGCAGTGATGACAGTTGTCAGACTGTATAGTTACGTTCAGACGACAAGCCCTAACCTCGAGGTTATAGGAAACCTTGAGGTTAAGCTCTTACCCCCTAACTTCGACTAGCGTCCACAAGACGAACCTTAACCTCGAGGTTAGGAAACCCCGAGGTTAAACTCCTGCCCCTTTGAGTGCGTTGATTTTTGTGTCCACACGGTGCTTAACTACAAGTGGGGACCCCCCCCCCCCCCCCCCCTGCGGCTCGTGGCTAGAGCACTAACCATAAGATATCTTGTGGCTCTTAACATCGAGCTAACCTCGAGGCTAGCTAACTACGAGTGTGTCTACACGGTCCCTAACTACAAACTTAACCTCGAGGTTAAGGCTTTTCATCTGAATGTAACTTATGTTGAAAAGCCCTTTTGTCAGGTGTAGCAATGATTACAGAAACATTCAACAGGCACAGGGAAACTTCTCCTCGGCAACTTTTTCTCCTCTTTCTAATATGTTACATCAGGGTGGCATTCGGCATGATAGTAAGACATTTGAGAACTTTTAGGGCATCGCTAACTTTTCAACCATTCATGATTGAAAAATTCCTCCAAGATTTTACCGTTGTCATTCCCACTGCCTGCTAAGTCATCCTCTAGATGCCTGAGAATAAAACTTAAAATCGAGTCAAATAGTCTATCTAGCCAATCTATCAAGATTTGCTAAGGAAAAGCATGCTACATTGGCAGGAATGGACTATTCCAAGACAGCGTATCACAAACTGTTGCATCATTTGAAAAGGGAACTTTCTGAGTGCATTACCCCCAGTGACTCTGCTCTTAATACAATCATACTCCGTAATTGTTTCTGACATTTACTGTGTCTGACAAGGTTAAAATGTCGTTAAGATCATTCCCTCACCCCTTCTTCCCTCCCTCCCTGAAGAAGAAGGGAGAAAGTAAACAAAAAATGAGCATAAAAAGACAGTCAAAGCCAGACCAGAATTTTGCAAGGCTAAAAAAAAAACCAACGGCATTGCAAACCTTGGTAATTTCACTCAAATTAATTTGAAAAATTTGAAAGAGAGAAAGAAAGAGATATATATGGAACAATGTTTCAGGATCAACTATTGAAAGTTTAATCACTGACACATTCCTTCTCAGAAACAAATGGTAATCATGATCATTTTCATGTAATAGCTGTATATGCATTGAAGTAATTATCCTCTGTAAAGCTAAGGGTCCAGGGCCCTGTTGCATAAACAGATGCAATCAAACGAAAGTCAGAAAATCAAAAATATATGTCAGGTATCGGCCAATCAGAGTATCTGAGTATCCACTGACATATATTTGATATTGTGACGTATGTTTGATTTCAGCTTTTTATTCAACGGGGCCCAGGCGAATGAGGAAGAAGTGATAATGAGTTCATACTCAAAGCTTGGCTGTGTGAGATGAAGAGAGTTAGTGGCATAGAGAACATTGTCATGCTGATGATGATGTATGAGAGAAGAGAGAAGAAGACAAAGAGGGGAGATACGTATGGTATTAATAAACAGAGCACATTGTGACCTCATTCTTCTTGTACGTCATCAGCTCTCTCATCATCTATCTTTTAAGTGTGTATTTACAAGATGATCAAAACCAGAAGTTGCAGCAAATGATGCAAGATTTCTCCTTTTTTTTGGGGGGGGGGGGGATTTTGAAGTGGCAGGTTTTAGAAGAAGGAGAAGAAGAAGAATCATGACGAGGGGACTGTGTGTCCATGATTTTGGATGGCCCACTGGGAGCTGGGTTGCCATGGCAACAACTTTGGGTGGATGTGGGGTTGGGACACGGCAATCTGCCACAATTATCTGTCATTAAAGCGAGCCTCTCTTACTCACTAGTTTGTGCCCGATGCACTCTGTCAGTGTGCAGTGACTTTTGGCAGCGGGGGTAGCCACGGAGAAGACAGTAACTGCACTTCCTCCCTGCTTAATGAATTGCTGTGGCCAAGGGAAAATATCGCAAACATTAAAAGCTGTCTGGATGTAACTGCACAACTTTATGTAAAAGTTTACTCAGGTCAAAAAGGTGTGACGTAACTAGGAATATCTATAAATAGGTATTTGTATTTCCAATGCATTGTTCATTGTATTTAGTAGTTGACTGGTTGTACTTCAAAATACCCTGGAAATATAGCATCTGTGTTGCAGTGATTTTTAACTATTGAGTTTATGATAAATCCTACGTTATTCATCATGGAATTTCATGCACTAGTATTTTAGCACCTCATTTACTCTTTAGGGCCTAAGTCACGTTCTTCAGCAAGTTATTTCGTACTTCCTGGACGAGAATTGAAACACATAGAAATTTAGTAATTCAGCACCAATTATATGATCAAGGCAAGCCATTCATTCATTTGTTTATTATCTTGTCCTGCAACTGAATTCTCATTGTCTTTGACCTGTTCTTTATATTGGTCGTTATGTTCTACTTTTCTTTGACTCAGCTTGCTTTGCACTCCCTCTTTTCCATAGCTTATCACATCACATGCCATCAGGGTGCAGACCCCACCGCGACACATCCCTGGGGTGGTAGAGGTCACGTTGTCATACAAGTCCAAGCAATTCTGCAAGGGGGCGCCGGGCAGGTTCGTCTACGTGTCACTGACCGAGCCGACGATAGATTACGGGTTCCAGCGACTGAGTAAGCTCGTACCGCGGCATCCTGGTGATCCGGACAGATTGCCGAAGGTGAGCTGGTAACAATGCTGTGATGCACAAGCTAAGGACCTTGCCAAATACTGTAACATATCGTTTCTTAGATCTTGACACACAGGCAGTAATAATGAGTTATGAACTGAAACAATGTTTATCAACTTGTTTGATGCAAATCTGAAAATTTCTATAGTCTGCAGGACCATGAGCTTGCCACAGTCGGTGGGTCAAGGTAATTAGGACTAGATCTAATACAGACAGTAGATTATGTTAAAATCACACATTTATGTTCAAAGTCATGTTTTGCTTTCCTTGTGGTGAAATCGCAAGATTTGCCAAGATAATTCTTACCCCAAAACATTCATTTTTGCCATGATGAGAGTAACTGGTTTTAACTAGAATATCCAGTACCGGTATCTAAATTCTGAATCGTCAAAAATGGTGAGCGTCCCAGTCATTGACATAACGTCTCTATTGAACTGATAACTGTCTGGCATTCTGTGTATTCAAGATGGAGTACAATCAAGATGACTTAATGCAAAAAGAAGTGTACAATATGCCAAACACTGTCATATAACATGTGTAATCAAAACTGTCCAAAGAGTTAGAGTATAATTCAAACCTTTGGATCAGGGAAATTAAGTTATCAAGTTTCACATCACATTTTCAGGTCAGATCCTGTATGATTTTTCTTTCTTTTTTTCTGAGTATATGTAGTATTTTTAGCCTGGTTACTGAATTGCTGTGTGTGTGGGATTGTGAGACCCAATATCTACAAGTTCCTCACAAGAAGTTTTTGATTTTCCTCAGGAAATCATCCTGAAGAGAGCGGCAGATCTTGCGGAGGCGCTTTACAGCATGCCAAGGAATCAGCTTCCTATTGGTCCGCCCAGGTCACCGGCCCTCAACAACACCTCAGCCGGCAGCCTCGTGCCCATGAACTCATTCGGCAGCCAGCTAGCGGTGGAACATGATGGCGACCAACATTCAGGTAAGGTCAAGTCTATCATGCCTCCTCACATGAGAGAAAAAGAAAATATTTTCATTTAGGCAGTGTAACTGAATGTAAAAAAAGTAAAAGAAAAGTAAAGAAAGTAAAGATGAAAGATGAACTAACTTGCAGTGAAATTCTTGTCATTGTCACTTTTTGAATATTCACGTTACCACAATTTTTTTTGAAGTGGTACTTGTATTGCATCCATTTATGATAAATGAAAGATAAATTCCAAAGGATCTTTTGTAGAATGCTGCAGAATATTATCATTAGTTGCGCTTCCATTGTCTGAAAAATGGAGGTATCGTCATAAAGAGAAACACATGTACTTGATAAATGGGAATGGGGCATATTCATGGATAGAGAGGGGGATTAGCGGTCCTTTGGTAGAAATATTTCCATTATAGGTGAGATATCAGACTGCTTTGAAAATATACAATGGCTACTGAATTTCTTTGTCACTGTATTAGGATCTGTCTTTTGACAGTATTTAGTCTCCTACTGGTAATAGATAATAGGAAATTTTAAAATCTGTGTGTTTGTGTGTGATTTTTTAGTGTGTGAGTGTGTGTAGTTTAGTACTTAGTGAATCAAGTTTGCATCACAGAAAAATTTTGGAGTGGTGAACAACTGAAGTAGTCCACTTAATGTGTTCCATATGGGAATCTGATGGCCTGTGTACTAAATCTATGGGGATTTCAGAAATCAGTATGGAATGGGTTAAGGCTGGTAAGAGGAGTATGCACATACAGATATACTGCTATCTATTGACTCAATCTGTATGCAGGCTATGAATAAAGTCCTTTTTCCTGCAGCCCATATTTTGCTTCACTTCTTGTAGATGCTTAAAGAAGACTCTTTCCCTATGGTCATTGTCTCCATATTATTAGAAGAGGTCAGTTGGGAAAAGTGAAGATATATATCTTGGCATGTTCCATCAATTTTAGCTTCCCCTGACATTTGTTTCACCAAATATGAACATGATTGAATGATCAACCCTGATTTGATGCCATTATCTCCAGATATCAAAACTTAAGTACTTTCTTACAGTGGGGAGATGACGGATAATTGAGTGGCCCATTTTTGCGTGGCGTGATCTCATCATCTGGTAATTGAGACATATGAGTCGATAAGAAACACATTGTTTTCCGTGTTAGATAAAGAGGAATCAATTAAAATCAGGAACCAGATTGGATGCTTAGGCCCAGGCAAGTTTCGTTTCTTGGGCAGTGCTGGCCTAGTGTCAGTCATTTGGTTTAATTTTCTGGAAAAAATATGGATAAGAGATCTTTCCTCACACGATTCATAGTTGAGGGGTAGTACTTCCTACCAGCATAAATAGGCTTTAATCTTGCTTTCCTTTCCTTTCAAACTGAGTTGGTTATTACTTGCTTCTTCTCGCTTTATGCATCAGTGAGAGAGAAATGTGTTTGCAATTTACTGTTGGGGCTTGTCGCTCCCTCCATCTGCACTGCCGTGCCAACTCCCATTACCAGATTTCGTGTTTGAACAAATTTGTCATCACGTCGGCCCGTAAGATGCGAAACCAGTGCTCCTATGAACATAATAGCCCGCGATTTAATTCACGGGAAGTGAGTCAAGGTACAGGTATAAAATCCTAGCTCCGGTGCTTGTCACACAGGTCTGAGGGGAATTGGCATTGTATTTGTCTTGTCGTCGACAGGGCCCCCCACTCTCTTCCTCTCCCGTCCTTTAACTTGGTGATCCCTCCAAGTGTCTTGCAGAAAGTTTTTATATGCAATTGCTTTTTTTTCTCTCTCTCTCTTTGCATGTGTCATTGTTATCGTCCGCCGATGCTGTAAGGAACCTCAAAACGCTCTCCCAAGACTCCCGTGCCATGTCTCAAACCGTTCCTCAGAGAGTCCTTGAATGTACATGATGCTCCATACGAGTGCATTTTATGTTCTATCAATTAAAACGCTATTTTATATGTCATGAATATTCATAAGGTGGATATTACGGATGAATGAGATGACAAGGAATGAATGGAAAATGAAGACAGGAAGAAGTATATGATGGGAGTAAGCTGCATCTTCAGTGTCTATCTAGGAACCCATCTCTCTCCCTTTGTCTATCTCATACATCAGTTTAGGACTTCTTTTTGTATACCTCTTGGAGTCCACTAAAGTGCACATCCCTTAAACTTGTCTTTCTCCCCCTCTCTCTCTTTCTCTCTCTTTCTCTCACCCATTGACCTCTGACCTCTGTAGGTTTTTCTCGGGTCCAGCCTGGTAGTACGCTATCACCGCGAGGCTACTCGTCAGGCCTCTCGACGCCACACAGTAGTGGTGGCAGTCCGAGCTCCTACACCGGTTCCTCAGCCCTCAACGGCTACACCAGTGCCAGCAACCTGTCCAACATGGGGGTCCCCTCCTCACCAAGTCTCTTCAACGGTGCTGCAAGTGAGTCTCAGATCCGCCTACCTCTATGGTCCCCCAGGACTACAGGTGCTCCTCATCCCAGAACCCACTTCCCTTCCTTTTTACACATTTAGTGGTCAAGGCAGGATGTGAAAGGGCTTTGTTGGCACAGTCTGCTGATAGATTTGTTTTTATTTGTTTCATATCAACCATGATGGACATTGATTGGCATCTTCTTTTTCAGACTGATTGCAGTATATGCAACTTTTTCTTGTCACATCCTTTGTTTTTGCTTTGCATGAATAGGGCAAGGTTGAAAAAAAAAATGAACAAGAAAACAGGAAGAAAAGATGGCTCCAACAAAAAGATGGCAACCTTTTTCTTATCAGCATCAGCACTCACTTAAAAAATAAGATATTTACCTGGCTTTAAGAACGAGCTGTTATTTAAAAGTGCAGCCTGAATGAATGACATAGAGATTGCAGGATACAAAACTACCCAAACCAATCGCAGCCATGTGCCAACATACCCTATTCCATCTTGCAGACTGCCTCCATTGACTCACTGAGCTCACCCTTGATGTATCAGTAGGAACTAGAGAGTGCCTACCAGGCACCTCCTTCACCTCACCCATGAAACAGGTGCTGGTATCTGGTGAATATACAAACCCTGTGCTATGATGGTGCAGTGATGGAAGAAAGTTTTGATGGGACTGCCATGTCTCCTTCCTCAACCTTCAAGAGGTTGTACAGGAGGCTCAAAAACCTATTAGAATTCTCTCCATGTACTGACAGGAAAATGTAAAAAGCCCCTCTGCTTTTGGAATCATTATTGCGTATGGAGATGAATGCAATGTGTATCTTCCTGGTTGCTTTGTGTGGAACTTCAGTGACCTTGTTGTGTAAATGCTGGCAGGCCTGCATACGATGGACCCACTATGGAACTGTTCCAAGCTTCTGTCTTGACATGAAAAGTGGAGGAGATTTGATGCGACATCAGTGCCATCAACCTTCATGGCCTTTTCTCTTCAAGACCCCTTCAGAAAGGTTTCCATTCCAGCTGTTGGTCTGACATGCTTTGCTACTCCCAGTCAGTCATCTTTAAAGATCTCATGACGTGTATCCCCGTTTTCAGTTACCACCTTCTGCCGTTCTCCCCAATTTGGACCTTAGCAGTCATCTCACCATCTGAATCTCCAAACATTTCAGTCTTTGTGGCAGTCCTTGTCTCGATTGCAAGGTTGGGTGGCCAACTCAAATTATTTCTTGGTTAGTGAACGATCCATGTTAATGTGAGGGATGGATCTTTCACAAGATGGATGCCAATTCTTCAGAGAGGTGAATGGGGTTCAGTGATGGTGCACTGCCCTACACCGAGCTTGAAGACAGATTCAGTTGATGAGTGGATGATGATACTGATGCCAAGACAGATGGTTTGTGATCGAGTTTCTGGCAAAAACTCAGGTTGCTATCTAGGTATTGGTAAACCACAAAACCATGGATTCTTCCTTTGTAGGTTAGTCTGTTTGAACTATCTGTACATTCAAAAAGAGGAATTTTAGGAGAAATAGTCAGATGTGAAAAAGGGTATCACTGCTACACTTCCAGTGATGAATGATTACATCTATCATCATCCATGGAACGCTATGACAGGTTGCTGTAGCTTGTAGACTGTCTGGTTCAGATTGATTCAGTTTTGCCTCGTGGCATGTAAAATCATCTCCTACACATAAAATTATTACGGCGTATTATTGTGAACAAGAAACATAGTTTTGATAGTGTTTGAGTTTGTGTGTGTGTGTGTTTGTGTGTGTGTGAGAGAGAGAGGGAGAGAGAAAGAAAGAGAGAGAGAGAGAGTGAGAAAGATAGATCTGGGGTGACTGAGAAGGAATTGTCTGAGTGTGAGCAGGTAGTAGAGATGTTGGCTTTGAAAACTGCATACCTCAAATGGTCTCTTACCAGTAGGACGTGTTTTTCTCTCTTGTTGCTCTCGTCTGGTGTGACGCACCATTAGCAAACAGGATGCAGGGGTATAGTTGTTTTAATGGCCGCAAGGGACACAGGTAATAAATGACTACAGGATCGACAGTGGGGTGGGAGAGAGCTGGAGGAAGAGGGGTACTTCCACCAGGATAGGGGAGGGGTGAAAGAAGGGAGAGATGAAAGGGGGAAGGAGGGGGGCATGAAACCTACCAAATCATTGACACCCTCTACTGCTTCCATTCTTCTTCTCAGTTGCCCTCATTGCCATGATTTTTAGTGGTCCTCAATTTGCTTTTGACTCTTGGTTTGCTTGCCAGTTCCATGAACTGTTTTTCTTTTCTTCTTACATTCCTTCTGTTTTATTTTATCTTTGGTTATTCTGAATGGTTTTGTTAGCTTTTATTTTATGATTTGTAACCCCATGTTGTAAGAGTCCTCGTAAACACCCCCATAAAACCACTTGCCTGCCCAAGATTCTCCACCATGTTCATTGCCCGGTGGCAGTCCTACTTTCCTGCCGCACTCCCCCATGATTTGCCTCCATGTGCTAGAAGTGGATACTCCTCACGTGATAAGGATCTCCACTCGGTCCCCTGCTGACTCGACTCGCTCATGAATCACCTCCCGACCGTCACAGCCAATCTCTGGCATGCGGCCCCAAATTGAGTATTTGTCGAAGAAATCAATCAGAAATCCAGCTGGATCATCGATGCGATTTCTATCGCCCTTTTTGGGATGAAGGAAGAAATTAAGAAACAAGAGGTGATTGGAAAGATTTTGATGCTAGATAAAGCCAGGCAAAATTAATTTTAGCATTCTGACAATTGCCTGGGCTGGTGATGTGAGCAAACAAACAAACAAACAAACAAAGACACTACAGGTCAGGTGTTAATGATGGAAACGATCAATGTCGAAGCTTGTTAAGATAAAAGTATCTGTGATTGGTCAAAGCGAGTTCTTTTGATCTCTTTTTCATGGGGGAATCCATCTACACTTCCTTCTGCAGGGTAATGAAAAAAATGTGCGCTGATCTTTTTGTGGTGCCCATTTACTGTCCTCACCAAAAAGCTTAATGCTCTTTTCTGTTTGTTTTTCTTTGCTTCCTTTCCGTGTATCCCTCTCCTCTCATCCAAATGTGATACAATCACTGATACATACCTCCTACACCTTCCCCTTAAACTAACTCTCTCATCAATTTGGCTTCTTTTCTTTTTGTATTCACATCATTCAAATCAAATCTGCTAATTTTATTTCAATAAATATTTTCTTCCTGTTCCAATGTCCTCTGTCCTCTGTGTATTGTTATCTCAAACCCTATACCCCTCCCCGTGGTTCTATATGAGTTATTGTTAATTTCCATATTACATTTTCTGTCAAAATGAATTGTTTTAAGGTGATCTCCAATTTCTTCCCATTTTGAAAATATGCTAAATTTCCTTCATCTCAAATTCTTTGCTGATTCTCGGTTCTGATAAAAACCCTGTGCGTGTTGTTCTATTTTTGCCAAATATCACTGGTGTTACCCAACCCATCCCCCCCCCCCCTACCTGCACTGCACTGCCCCACCCTCCTTCCACACCCCTTTAGCCATTGTACCCTCATCACCACCCCTGTCCCATCCTCACAACCCCACCAGCACAGCTGGGGGCAATCAGTCCTCCAGCTCGGGCCCTCTGTCCTTCTCTCCTGCCAACATGATCACGGCTGTTAAGCAGAGGAGCGCCTTTGCCCCCGTGGTCCGCTCCCCGTCCAGTCCATCCACCGGTGGAGGCGTGGTGGTGGGGGGCGGAGGAGGGGGCGTGGGGCCAGCCTCCAACCCAGGTATGTGGACTCTTCAGACTCCCAAGGTTGGGCTCTCTCACCCCAGTTTTGTCAGATTGGTTAATCTCTGGTGTTCATTCTACACCCAAATGCACATCACATCCTATCATATATACCTTTGTAGTAATAGCTAGCATGCTATATACCGCGTCTTTCTAATGAGATCAAGAAAGGCGGTGCGAGGTACCACACATGTCATTACACTGCATTGGAGTACAGATAACATAAATTTAAATTTGAGTTACCAGTGATGGAAGGGATCAAAAGCAGTAGTCATTATGTGTCTAAAATGTAGGTAATATTATCAAGGATAGATCAGTTGAACAGCTGGGTAAGGAATGCTTCAATTGACTCACATCATGGGAATTTAAATCACATTTAAACAAAGAGCAAAAAAAAATACTATGTCATATCTTATGATAGTAAATGTTCAATAAGGCAGAAATGTGCAGAACAAGTTAATATTTCAATAATATTTAAATGAAAGTTCAGGATCTTATTGCTAAAAATAAAAAATACATATAGATAGATTGCATCAAACATGAATATCGGATGAAAATGTTTTCTAACCAGTCAGAATCCTGATATGGGTCTCCTGTTGTTTTCAAAATATGATTTAAGCATTGATTCACTTGGATGAAAAGGTACAGACATTAATAATTCTTTGCCCATCCATATTATGTCAATATGCTGTAATTGTGGGTTGCTTGTGCTTTACACTCCAGAGTAAGACATGGAAGTGTTCTACGTTAGATATGTGCTATTGAAAACAAAAAGACTATAGAAGAACAAACCTCGTTAAGAATATATCTGGTATGCCAGTGTAGTAGTAGTGTTAGGAAGGAACGCACACCAACTCTAACCAGAATCCATTGTTTATATATCCCTTTCTGCTTTTTTTTTAAAATCCTGATCATATCATTACATTCACCACTAGCTCAATCTGTTCTTCTGTAGCTCATTTTGCACTCTTTACTTTCTCTCTACTAAACCCAATTTTACTGTGTGTGTCTGGGTGTATGTGTGTGAGTGCGTGTATGTTTGTGTGTGTGCATGCTCATGTACATGTAAGTTTTCGATCCACTTCTAACTGAAGTGAAGTTCTGTGCTAGTATTCTATAGCATTGAATTTCCAGTATGCACACACCAAACACCTTAACACAATGCCAAGCATTTCCTTCTTAGAGAAAAGCAAATAATATGACTGTGTCCATTCTAGCATCAGAATTAACATCCCCTCATGTCATTATCCTAAGCTTTTTATTACTGCTTTGCTAGTCAGTCATTAACAAGAGTTCATGGAAAAGACAAGATAATGTTGGCAAAATCCCACTTCTTCTCACCCTATCATATGGATGAGAGACTGGGAGAAAAAAAAAAAGAAATTATGGAAGACAGGAGAACAGAGGAAGAACAAGAAGAAAGAGGAGAATGAAGAGGAGGAGGAGGAGGGGGAAGAGGAGGAGGTGATGGTGGTGGCAAAGATGACGACAATGAGAAGAGAATGAGGAAGAAGTAAGCAGGATTAGGAGGAGAAGATGAAATTAAAAGGTGAAGAAGCAATGACTGAGGAAGCATAAAAAGCAGGAGGAGGAGGAGGAGGAGGAAAGAAGAAATATGAAGGAAATTAGTCAAAGCAGCAGGATGAGGAGAAGGGAAAAAACAAAAGAAAAAGGAGAATGAGGATCCGAGACCAATGAATGTATGGAGTGTTTGTTTTTTTTTCACCGAAAACTCATGTTAATCTGCTGACAGACGAACTCTGCTTACCATAAAAATGTGACATGACAGCTGAAACATTGACATGGGACCAAAACTTGCATGGTATAGTACTTGACCCTCCAGGAAACCATCAAGCAACAGGGCTTGTCCATCATTTAATAGAGGAGAAATCATGAAGGATGCACTACTGCAGCTTTTATTTCCACTGTCTTATCTCAGGGCGGATCCAGGAATTCCGTAAAGAGGGGGGCGCGTTTACAAAATTGAAGGGGGGGGGGGGGGCCACATGCACCCCTCCCCAATTTTTTTTTTTCTCTTGATTCAGCAAAAAAAAAAAATAAAGGGGGGGGGGGGGGCGTGCACCCGGTGCGGTACTCCCCTGGATCTGCCACTGGATAATCCCCTTGGGTACACTGATAGTTCAGAATGAACATAGAATATCTTGAAGTACTTCTGGTATTTGAAGTACCAAATATTTTTTTTTTTATTTTTTGCATCATGAAATTTTTGTGATTGGAGCTGATGGCCATTTTTTGTGGTTTGAAAATGTCACAAATTGCCAACCATGTAAAAAAAATTATGAGTAAATTACAAGTCCAAGTAATTTTTGATACTTTTGAGGATCTTGTCATCTAGCGAAATTTGTGAAAGTTAAAAAATGTGTGGTTTTACAGTTGTCACAGATTGTTTGGGTCGTAGAGAAGCTGTCAATGAGAGGCATATCAATAGCATGATTTGAGAGAGAAATTGAATCTTTCATTCGTTTTTGCCTGCTTCCAAGTATCCCCTGTACCCACTGTTTGTGGTCAGTAATACTCTTTATATCCCATTCATTATTAGTGACTTTCCCCCTTGCTTGACTGCTATTGCCTTCCTCATCCACTACTGCTGCCATCTGGACTTCCAAGATGGCAAACCAACCTGTTTCTCACTACCCTTCCTTGCATGTTGCTGCATGGTTGTACATGATTATTATATGTAGAAGTTCAGATAAAACACATATAACATGCAGTGCCAAAAGATTTCTTCAGTAGCTTAACCCATGGCCAGTCTACCATATATATATATATTTGTCTGTTTTTTTATGGGACACATTTCTATTGTTTTTGCAGACACATTTCTATAGTTTTTGCAGACACTCTTCAATGTTTTTATGATGAAAAGTGTGTGTGGCAATTGTAATTTCAAGACATTTGTATGATATTTATGCAAGTAAAGAAATGTTATTATGAGGAATTCAATACTGTTATATCTGTTATTTTGGGGTTGTTATTTTCAGATACAGATATTTTCGTGAAATTTTGTATTCGCTATTTGACACTGTTGAGGCCATTCTAGGTGCACATTGCTTTACTGTTTACATATTTATGTGTTGTTAAATTTGCAGCCCTGCAGTGATTTACGAAATAGGCGAAAATTAAACCCTCACAAAAGTAACAGCTTTTAAAGTGATTTTTGTAATAATAATTTGCAAATAATGCAGTAAGTCACATCAAAAGTTATGTGTATGTGTATAATTATTCTTGAATGGAATAGAATATTCATAATGTTAGTGTGTGTGTGTGTGTATATATATATATATATATATATATACACATTCACACACATACATCAATATATATATACACACACATGTGATAACTAAACTGATTTTAACAGTGAAAGAAGAGACTGATTCAGATGTTTGTTTCTTTGAATTGATGACTGCATGATATGAGCTTGATCAGGAATTCCTCCACATTCCTGTAGCGTATAACATACTTTGATGGCTCATCATATTCATGATATCTTCTCTCTTTCCCCCACATTTTATCTCTTTCTCTCCTCCTCTGTAGGAAATGCTGCCATGATGTCACCTCCCTCCTTTTGTGGGGTAGGGGGACCGTTCGCACTCCCAACTTGTAGCGCCTCATCCTATAGCAGTCACATTGACAGTCCCGGCAAGTGAAGCAAAATGAGAACACACCTCCAGCTCACAAAGTCAAAATCAGGACGACATTTAAATACATCAAGTTTGAGTGGACATTGCAGGTGTACAGGAGGTGTGAATGTGACTTTGTCTTTTTGTCCAGGAAGCCCCCTCTGTCATTACCAGTGATCTTTTGTTCTAGGGTGGAAAGACGACACCCACTTCCTAAATTCCATTGTCTCTGTATTTTGTCAGATCTTTAGGGCAATTTGTGCTGCATTTAATGTAATTTATGTAAATCAAGTGAGAGGCTACAAGGATGTGATATGTGTGATATCACTCTTGTTTTTTAATTCCTCAGTGTAGGAAGAATCAAAATCTAGCAAACTGCTCCAATCTCGGTATGGTAACAAGATGCTGAAATACATGGAGAAAAATGCTACACTCATCCCAGCCCAACACCCCCCCTCCCTTCCAACTACAACTACCAACACAATCAAACTTTTGCACTAATGAAGGATTCTTCTACACATTTCCATTGGCCCACCAATACTATACTCACAGAGCCCACTCAGCATGGCATGGGGAAAATGCTGGTGTGTACCTCACTCGGGCTCTGCTGAAAATAGGGGCAAGGTTGATTGGATTAGTGGGGGTGAATAGTTGGTCCCCCTTGAGGGCGCCGACACACCCCACGTTTGATTTCTCCCAATCCTGCTGATTAGAAAGTTTGAGCCGTTTACTTCTCCACCTACAGAGTGCGAAAGTATCGGTCAATTCAAATCTTGGCAGGTTCGGTCTGTTCTTCAAGGTTTCATACTGCTCTCACCGAGACAGTGGTAACCAATAGGCGAGGTTTTTTGATGTCACGGTTTGAAAGGAGATGCATAATGATAGGAGATGTGGTGGGTTGAGAAGAAAGTATTAACATCTCATGAAATCACCCATGTGACTAAAACTTAACTGAGATATGGTATGAGAAAAGCAAGCAGATGCACTAATCAGAAATATGTTTTCAACCACAGCTGAGAATGCTGCTTGAATTTGAATAATTTTTGTTTTAAAAAGATTTTATGATGCCATGACAATGGAGATGTTAAAGTAATGGTAAATTAAATGCATAAAGTAATATGGGAGTGACAATTATTTTTAAGTAGCATCAGCAATAGGGAGCTATAGCTCCATTATCCATCATGATGTCATTGATGGTTAATAATCAGATCAATTTTATTCACAAAGAATGGCCGGGGCTCACAAAGAGTTGTGTTTTCAACCATTATCCATACGGCGATGCAAATGCATAATGTTCAACGAGAAAGCTGAAATTGGGGCAAAAGAGGGATGCAGAGGATGTAAGATAGGACAGAACCAAGAAGAAATGCTTCACAGAAATATTGTTAAAGTGGAAGCTCATATGGAAGATGAATGTTCCAGAAATACTAACTTGTCATCCTGTGTCCACGTTATTTATACGGAAATTTTTTTTTTTTCCAGAGAAGAAGTTGAAACGGAGAGAAGGAAAATCATTTACATTTTGAACCTGGTGCTTGCCACATGTACAAAGATGGTATTTATATGAGTAGGTAATATATGTAAATAGCATTCACTGGCCCAAAACTATGGAGGAGATTGCGTAAGACTCAACCCAAATGCTTTGGAGCCGTGTAGATAGTCAGGCAGTATTCATCCCCTATAATGTACAGATTTCTATCGCTTAGCTTATAAGGAATCAAAGTTCTGTTAAGACAAATACAAAGTTGTTATAATATATTGTGTAGAAAGTAGTAAAAACTCATCAAAGACACATCAGCTACAGATTCTTTGCTGTGGTTTTAGATGATACAAGGTGTGAAAGAGAGAGAGAGAGAGTTAAAGATTTGTCATTGTATTCAATGCACAAGATTCAAGAAATCACCTGTATATATTTATATTTATATATATTCTATATGAAGGTTTGGTTTAGTTTTTTTTTTTTAATCTGTGATCACAGTAAGCATGTTAAGTTTGTGATAAAACATGTCTGGTCCTTGTGAATGTCTGTCTTCTGTATAATTTTCACGAGTCCCTTGTGTTTTTTTTTCTTTTCTTTTAAAGAGGTATGACCACGTTGGCTAAAGTATGACTTAGATTGCCATTCCACAACCTTTGTAATTGACTTTGCTCACAATTGTCCATGCTGTAAAAGCAATTGTTTGTTTGTGCTGATAACATTTTCTGTTTGGAAAGTTCTGTCAAATATGCACATTCTCTCGTAATAGGCCATTCTTGGACTAAAACAAGCAAAGAATTACTATTTTCCTTTGTCATTGAAATATGATGGTAGTGCTCATTACTGTTGATAAATCTTAGACCACAGCCAATTCCATTTTTTAGTCATTACCCACTTTAATTGCACTTGAGTCATATTAAGGCAGTTTGATATCCAATTCATTTGGGTACCCCTTTGGCGTGGACCAACTGCTGCAATATTGTGTATTCAGTGACACAAGCAAATTAATAAATAGTTTTTATATGCCGTGTGTCATCATGTTACCCATATAAAGTCGGAGATCACAAAAGGAAGAAAAAAAATGTGCTAAGCTGACTTTTGTGAATTCATACATGTCCAACAATCAAAAAACTATTTTCCAGACATGATATGGCTTTAGTGAAGACACATCACATATATGCAAATGAAAGCAGCAGTGGAAAAATGCTGAAAATTTAATGATTAAACAAGCATAGTGTAAAAGGGAAGATATCCTTTAATACACTCTTGCTTTACTAGAGAGCATGATTCCAGTTGATGTAACCACGCCCACTGCCATCGTTTCATAATTGATACACAATTATTGTAGTTTACAATAATCACTAACTGCCTTTGCAGCAGATTTGCTCAAGCCATTGCAGTCACTGCTGTTGATTCAGGCAACTCATGTCATAACAAAATCCTCGGGAACTGGCAAAGTTTCTTTCATTATCTCAAAATTTCATTACAGTCGAACAATAAAGTACATAAAGATATATAGACAATAATTTTGAATTAGTTGAAACAAGAGTTTCGTTATAACGAAGTTTGTTATAAGGGGAGTGCGCGCTGTAGTTGCCATTCTAGATTATAAATGATTGCTCCTTCCCTTTATGTAATCATGCCTAGGGATAAGCGGCTCATGACTTGACTATGTCAGTACTTCAGAAAGGCTTGGATCTGAGATGTGACTTGCAGTTTGTATTTTATGGGGCACTGTTATGATCTGCGACTATCGAGGCAGCATGGTCGCTGCAGTGGTCCACTACCTAAATTTAGCATTATATAACACTTAAATAGATCCTTGTCATTTGATTGGTTGTTTGATGTTAATCATTTGCCCCATTTCACTATTACATCATCATCCAAGCAATTGTGGTTCCATTTACCATGCAATCTTGGATCCAAGTGATTTGCTCCCATTTGCACGCACACCGAGAGCCCGGCACATTCCTGAAAAGTCATTTAGTGTTTCATTTTTACAATAATTCAAAAAAAATGTACGTACATAATTAATGCGCTTGCACTGTGCATGCGACCAGTGACGCGCACCAAAATTAAGTCCCTTCTCACGTTTCTAAATTCACAAAACATCAAATGAAAAGGATCTATTTTTAGGTGTTATATAAAACAAGTAATGAATGTTTTTCATTTGTGCAATGGACAGAATATTTCATTCGATGATAGATGAAATTATTGATCCATTCAACTTGGCTGCGCCTCATTGAATGGATCATTTCATCTTCACCTCATGAAATATTCTGTCCATCGCACTCATAAACATTCTTTATTTGTATACTGACAATCAGTGGATGGAGGGGTTTGCTATGCCAGATATTTTGATTGTTTAGTGTGGAGCATACAAACTTGGTGTGCTTTCTTGAAAAGAGAGCGAGAGAATATAGCAAACAGATCAGGTCGAAGTCACAAAAGTAAATCAGGGTTGTTGTTTTTTTCTGCCAAAATTCATCTGAAATCATACTATGAAGTATTCATTTAACAATTAGGTGATGTATTCCATTTAAAGTGGTCCACAGAAGTACATTTTGTATCTCTATATCAATAATAATTGTAATTTACACATTAGCTGCATGAGTGATTGAAGCAAGTTTATTCACCTTAGGATGATTTCCTCTTTGTATTGTCTAAAGCTAGATTGCTTCTCTTGATCAATTCTTTCTCCAGAGTAAGAAAGACTTTTACTATCATTCCAAATACCAATAGGGACTTGACTTCCAGGTTGAAAGTAGAAATTATTGAGTCTTGTAAGATCAAATCTGTGTGGATGCAGATAATGCTATTTTTCAGTTTGATCAAACAAAGGCCTTTCTCCTTTTACTTGAACTCTATTTGTTTCCATCATTCTATTCCATTAAGATCTGTAAGGTTTCATCTCTACCCTGAAGATTACAGTAAACTGGTCAAGATGCACAATCTGTAAAACTGATTTCATCCCCCGCCCCCAACCCACCCCTCCATTGTGTGTCTACACTGCTTTGCCAGTTAGGTATGAAATTTGTTCTGTCGACCTTGACTATGTTTAAACACCTTGACAATGTGTCCCCACAAAGAAAGGTGTACACTCTCCTCTGTCAAAACTGCTTACTGTAAACATTTCACGTCTCAACAAAATTTCACACACCCTTTAGAATTTCAATGGTCATTCACAGCCATAAGTAAGTCTAGACTTCTTAGGGCGGCAACACTTCTTTCTTTTTCAACCTAGCGTTATGGATGTGGATTATTGTCCGTCTTTTATCAGTTTGCTGTAGCCTTTGCTGTTGTGTAGAATTGTGAGTATTCAGCTGAAATGAGTCAAAAGTGTTTTCAACAACAAAATGTCAGTATTATCAATTGTTCAGAAAATATGAAAAAAAAGAAGATATTCTGCCAAGTTATGTCATGAGAACCAACACAGACTCCAAACTGTGAGAGGTTGTTTTTATGTTCATTTAAATGGAATTCCATGCTCAGGGCCAATGTTTTGTTACCATGGTAATGTGTAAAAAATGATAACTCTTGTACATTCTTGAAGTGTACACTAGGTGGGAACATATATGGGCAACAAGGGTAGTTTGGTTTATAAAAAGGTCATCATCCAAAAAACTCTTGGAAGTACAATGGCATGATACTTCATCAGATTTCTTTGCAGAAAAAGAAAAAACAAATGAACAAACCAAAACAGACATCAGAATCACAACGAAGACAAGTTTTATACAAACAGGAAAATCTTTTGATTGAACCAAGACTAAGATACTCTTGTTGCCATTTGCGTGCTGATGTACTCAATGATATTATGTCAAGAACTGAAATTGTTCTATAATGTTTGTACACACTGTTCTGACTTGTAAAAAAAAGTGAATAGATTTGTAATCATGACAATTTGTATGATGTTTTAGGTAGTATTCATTATGTCAATTATTGATGCAAAAAAAAAAGAGAGAAAAATATCACCACTCAAACCCACCTATGTATCCTGCCTTGATTATAAGGTGAGGGATACAGTATCACAGTTTGTTAGTTATTGTCTCTGCTATGTGAAAAAAAAAGTAATATAAATACAGGGTACTTTGATAGTTTTTGGATAGTGTAAGTACTTGACACATTTGTCAGTAGTTAGCCACATACCTGTGACCATCAGGTCACAGAAGGAAAAAAAAAAGATGAAGTGAGCAATGAAAGTGTAAATAGTTTTTATATCATTCTGAGAATCTGACTTGATTTGGGATGGCAAGTAGAAAGACACTCATCATGTGATTACTTTGTTTCATTTTGTTAAGTGATGAATTCCCATTTTTATATGAAAACTGTGACGCAAACACTTAAAAAAAAGTATATCACCATGCTTGTAAAAATAGCTGTCTGATTACCATTTTAAGAAGAATGGGGGAGAAATGTAAACTTGCCTATCACTTTGCATCTATGTATGTGTCTCTATGTCTTGGTGTTTTAATGATGAATAAATTCAATGGTGACTTCAAATACAAGACAAAATGAATAGCCACCGCTGCTGTTTCATGTAATATGTGCAAGCATTAAGATGTAGATGAGAGAAATATTTATGTGTGCTCATGTGTGGAATGTGAAGTAATCCGATCCTCTTTAAAGGGATCGTATAGTTTTGGTTGAGACCTAACTTCAGGTTTCTGACATTTTTGGGTGAGATAATGAGAAACCTCTTATGAAATATGAAAGAGCATGTAATTCCAGGAGGAATCCAACATTTATTTGATGAAAATTGGTTTTGAAATGGCTGAGATATCCAAAACAGAGCGATCTGAATGAAAGGTGGGACCTACCTTTTATTACGATCACTTTCTTTTACTTTGTTTTGGATGTCTCCGCCATTTCAAAACCGATTTTCATCAAATAAACTTTGAATTCCTCTTAGAATGGTATGCTCTGCACTATTTCATAAGTGGTCTCTTAGTATCTTGCAAAAAGTTAAAAGCCCAAATCTCATCTCCACCAATACTGTACCATCCCTTCAAGCTTTTTAAACTTTATTTCTGGAGTGTGATACTTTTTGAACAATAAGCACATAATGGCATGAGTTAGAAGGCTCCACACAGAGTTGACTGCATTTTGAGACATTTTCTGTAGATAACTCTAATAGTACCAAGATAAAGGTACATGTATACATCAACTACCCTGTTCCACATAAAGCAAATTCTCCATTAGTTACAAGTAACATAAATCGCCTAATTCAAAGCCAAAAAGAAGTTTTTGGGGTTTTTTTTTCCCTGTACACTCATGTACAAAAACTTTAGTCAGGTACTGGATGAATCAAAAGGAAAAATGATTAAGTTCTTTTTATTTGAAGTAGGCAAGAATTTAAATCGCATGAAAGGAAGTGGCTGAGTCTTCCAATGAATCTCACATCCCCAGCTTGTAGCAAACTACATTCAGTGCTTCATATCACTCCAATGTGTTCCCGTTGTTTTCACACCTGGACATGTCTTGATTTGATCCACTGTGACCACCGAGTGCCTAGGGGAAGCCAAAGTAGTTTTTGTGTGGGTGACAGTGTGTGTGTGTGTGCATGTGTGTGCCACAATGTAAATGAGTGATGTCCATAGACAAAACCATAGCATCACAACTGGAGTGTAGTCCAATATCACTCGAGTCTAGCACTTGAGTAGTTGTGGGGACTTTCACTCTACTGCACTATAATCAGTAAATGAGAAACATTTCAGTTTGTAGTTAATGTCAAACATGTATTTGGTTATGATAGACTCTCTGATAAAGGCGACGCTGAAAATCTATCTACAGATTTGTATGCTTTGAATTTTGATTCAGAAATAAAGTTTGTCTTCACAGAAAACATACACATGCAATACACATTTATCTACTTCACAGACACATATAGAGACACATACAAACACACACACAAACTGGTGACCAGAAAGGGGCGACAATAATACAAAACTAGAGATAAATGTGCCTCAGTTACATCAAAATAGGTGTACATATTATAGACTTCGACGGAAGTGTAGGTAATATAAAACATCTCTGGAATTTGATTGAAAAACAAAAGAAAAATAAAAGAAACACCTAAATCCAACCAGGGTCACTGTCATGCCTTCTTCAATCAAATGACTTCACAAAGAGAAAACTAATCCATTTCAAATGTTGTGCAGAAGACAGAAGTTCTGCCATGTTTATTGATTTCACATCTTAAGTTTATAACAATCACACTGCTATACAGATCACTGCAGTAAACAACAACAAAATTACTTTATCATGGTACAAAAGCAAATTAGAAACAACATGTTTCTAGCACGCAAAAGCATCTCAAAATGCACTAGCTCTGGGCAACTTGTGACATACATGTACAGGTGTGTAGAGGTAATACTGGGGAAGTCCCATGCATAAATAAACATCTTCACCATAGAACTGGGTCTAACAATGTCCTACTAAACACTTGGCAATCGTGTCGACTTTGAAACCTTTTCTCACCCTCTCTTACAATCAGAGACTAGTCAAAGTTGTACATGACACTGATGGTGTGAAGTTCATGCTCGGACACTGTAGCGTCAGCTGAGACACCCGAGTCTAGCAGACAGAGCGTGGTCATAACGTGAGCAAACATGACTTGGCAGTCTTGGCACTGGATTTCACTTCTACTCAGTCTCATACCCCTCGTTACAATTCTAGGTCTTGGCAACCGGGGCACGCCATTCCCCGGCCTCGCCAGAAACTTCCAACCAGCAAAGCATGGCGTCCCAGTCCCGAAAGGCCCTTGCCAAGTGTGGGGGGAGTCCCCATCAATAAGTGGAACCGTCGTGCGCCTATCCAGCTGGGCGTTTGCACTTTATTGATTCAATTTCCTGCGAGCTGCCAGCATCGATAAGCCTCTCACGCCAGGGAAGGGGGCTAGCTGGAGTACCTAATGTGCCAAATCATGGCCAGCCAACGGCGTCTCTACCTAATCGAGGGTTGCACAAAGAGGCACATCTCAAAACTCCCTTAATAGGAGCCGTCAACTGTACTTCTCATAAAATCCAAACCACATGGTGGCCCCCTTCACTTTTTCTTCCACAGAGCTCCAAGAAAACCCAACTAGCAGAAGATTTCAGTACGTTTTTTTTTCTTGTTCTCTCTCTATCTCTTTCTCATTTTCGTTTTCCACTTAATCAGCACTTTTTGTGACGATCCTTGGCTGGGCTAACCAATCTGGCAGGGATGTCTTTTATTCCCTCACAAAATTGCTCTGTGCATGACCTTGGCAATTCTCATTCCCTACAGCTTTTTCATATTTTCCTTCCTTTTTATTTTTTCCCCCACCGATCCTTCAATCTCCACATGATTCTCACTTTGCATCATCACCACAAACATCATTGCACAAGTGATAGCAGTCATTCTGCCACCATTTTTCACATCACGATGACTTGAATCGTTTCCTGTGTCTCACCATCCATGACATTTGTGCAAATTGGGCGTGACAGAGACTGAGAAAACAAAGGATTGTTGGGGTGCAGCTTCGGGTGGCAACGGCCACCCAAGTCTTTGCACCAAATATTCAAGGAATGGAGGAAATCCTGTATTAAGTCAAGGAGCCAATACAAACATGGCCACAACTACACCCACTTACACAAAAAGGGGGAGGGGGTGAAGAAAATAGAAAAAGTGTGTGCCGGACATGGTATGCGTGAGACTTCATTCAAAGATTGCAATACAGCACCTCAAGGAGAGCTCTCAGAGCTAATTTACACAGCTCAGAGCAGCAGACATGATTTCCATGTCAATGATTGAGACCGTAAACTGTCACCCAGAAGGGCTGATGAGCCAGCGGTAGATGACTGTCATTCAAGACAATCATGGTACTGAGCACATACATTCAAACAGTTATAGCAAGAACTCGCTTCACTGCCATCTGCAAATTCGTCAATCCTACATGTACGTCTCACAATTCCGGGCTCGACTGACACATGACTAAGAAATGGTGATGACATAAAACAAAAGAAACTTAGTGTTTCTTTCCATGACTTTTTAACATTGAAACTCAGAATTTTTCAAGACGTGATACATATTGTAGATTCTAATCCAGAAGGGTCATACAACAAATTCAACATACAGTTGAACCTCTCGTATCCCGACAAGTCAGGACCGGGGCTTATCCGGATAAGGGATTTGGCCGGATACGGGAGACTCAATGCTTTATACATGTACATATATATATACACATGTACTGATGTAGCCCATTGTAGTACCACATGTAGTAATATGTTTACTGCAACCTTTTCATTGTTACATTTGGGGATATTAAAATGTCTGAAGGTAAGCAATTTGGAAGGAAATTTGATGTAATGTATGTTATTCATGTTGGAAGTAATATGTAATTCATGTGTGTTTGTGTAGGAGTTCAAGTTCTCAAGGAGTTGGGAATCCCCCTTTCCTCCCGTAATTATTTTTTTAAAAAATCACGGCGAGATTGCGTCCGTATAATAGAGAGATCCGGATAAAGGGAGGCCGGATAAGAGAGGTTCAACTGTACTAGTTGACTTTTAAGTATGTAGTCTGTCATTAGTTGTTTTTTCAGCTTCCGTATTTCAAAATAGTACTTGAGTACTTCAAAAATGTGTATCGGAGGGTAATGACAGAAGATGCAAACTCCCAACAGAATTTTAATGGACAAACTATTTCTAACAGTAACAATGTCATTATCGATGATATCAATATCAATACTGAAATAAATATCAATGTTAATCCCTTCTGCCAATTTAATGTCATTTTGTTTTCGTGATGAATGGGTTTGGTTAGCCTCCAAGCATCCAAATGAGACCAGACTCACGCCAGAAACTTTGAAGTAAATCGAAAAGCTGCATTGATCACAATATTTCACCTGACACAAAAATTCTTGAAATACAGGCTTTACTCAGTGAACGGAACGTATTGTTTCTGAACAAATGTCTCAGCTTCATAAGGTGCACCGAAAACTTTAGGGTCGGTGCCATTATTATGTAATATGGTGTTTTGAAAGAACACACATGGACCACTAGAAGATTTCTTGCCCAATGGAATTAACAAAGTCACAAGTCTTCCCTTTGGGACAATGATACGATCTCTCATCTTCAGCAAATTGTCGCTGTATCTTTGCCAACTACATTCACTCCAGAACATTTTGTCATCGCCCTGCTGCATAGCTGAAAGGTGTGCCGCAGAGTATACACCCACCTTCCATGGGACAGACCAGAGTGACAAACAAATTCATCATACACAGATTTATGCACATATACAATAATGACTGCCTATCTACTCCATATGATTGCATAGATCTATTCACAAAACGTGACACTCCTACCATGGTTCCTGATTCTCATCTTCCACGCCTTCCTGTTTATAGTTTGGTAACAAAAAGTACACTCAGCTCACATTTGCAAATGCCTGACTGCACTTAGCTGACAAAATAGCAGACCTGACACTGTATGGCTTCAACCCTAAGACGACATTTCTCAACTACCCCAGAATGCAAGAGTGCTGGGAGCATGTACTAGAAACTGAATCACACACAGAATTGTTAACTTCTGGAAGTAATCTAAGTTGCTGGCCACGCAAACTCTAACTTACTAGAGTCTACACATCTAAACTGGTCCCTTGCTTGGATATGAGAGCTATTCAGTACTGTATTGTGTATCAAATTGAATAAACATGAGGACAGAATACCTTCAGGGATTGCCTTCTTGGGTAAATTCTTAGAAACAAGGCATGAGCAAGAGTGGGAGTTGTGAATAGACCTAGACAATCTTGATCAGCCTACCACCAGACTTAACGTGGCCTTCCTCTGCCCCTGCCCATAGGCTTGTAGGGTCTGTCGTCAGAGGGTGCCGAGGATTTGGGGTTCTTGATCGTCTCGTCCACGGATAGGATGAGACATGCCGCCTCTGAGGCTGCTGTCAGGGCATTGATCTTGACAATAGAGGGCTCCCACACACACGCCTCAAAGTTGTCGGCGACGTCTTCACTGTAAATGTCCACCCCGTACCACATGCCTCCTGCAGAGTGAAAAAAAAGAGTTGTAACATATCAAAGATGATTGAGCAACAAAGTTTTTGCTCATGTTGGCATCTTGGTGTCTGACCCTGCATTGACCTCGTCGATCCCTGTAAATATGATTATCTCACGATTTGCAATTTAGAAATTGCAAATATTTTCACTGTAGCAACTTGGCAGTTCAACAAACAGCTGTTTTACTAACAGGAAAGGAACATATTTTTCCCCTCATAGAGTGCTTGCAAATCAGCATTTGAACTGGGATACTTGATACCAACCACAAACACATATTAACAAAGTGTGATTCCTTATTGAGCAACACCATTAAGGAAATCAAATAGCATGATATTCTAATACTACTCTGTTAAACGCAATACATTTTATTGTCATCTGACAACTAGGACTGGGGTACCAGACTCTGGTGATACTCCCAAATTAAAAACAATGAAATAACTCCTATAGTAGGTCAGATATGTAGCAAAAATTGGTCGAAATGCTCACATCCGGCGGAAAGTATGAAATTTTGCATATAGGGGTATTTTGGGGCGCTGATTTCAAATATTGTCGGATCCAAGAGATCTGACCACGGGGTCGGCCGCCATTTTGAATTCCAATATGGCCGCCATCACAAAACAAATTCAAAGATCCCTATCTTCAGGTTTGAACGACCTGTGGCACCAAAATTTGGTACACATGAGCGTTTTGACACATTGACTTTGATGACGATTGATTTGGAGTGTCTGACAAACATCGAATGGCCGCCATTTTGAATTCCAATATGGCCGCCTCGACAAAATATTCAAAATCCCTATCTCGATTTCTAAGTGGAGAGTGACCCTGAAATTAGGTGTAAACAAGTATTTTAACATACTGAGTTAATATATTAACTGATGTGATGTGTCTGACAAACGCAATGCCTGCTATTTTGAATTCCAATGTGGCTACGAAGACAAACATCACGACTAACATTCACGGGCAGGTCAAAAAGTGCAGCAAAAAGGAAGCATAATGCACCTTTCATTGACGTCACAATGTAAATACAGCAGCGCGCACTCTATCAGTTACAAACGCGCGCTCAATCAGGTAGCCTAATTTACAAACCCGAGATAGAGATTTTCAACACTCCAACATGGCAAATATGTATAAAAATTCAAATTGGCTGCCGTGCAGCTTGTCAGACATATCAAATAAGTCTGTTATTGAAGTCATCATGTCACCATGCTTTTATATATCAAATTCCAATGGCTAATGTCATTCAGATCTGAAGATAGGGATCTTTGACGGCGGCCATATTGGAATTCAAAATGGCGGCCGACCCCGTGGCCAGACCTCTTGGATCCGGCAATTTTTGAAATCAGCGCCTTAAAATACCCCTATATGCAAAATTTCATACTTTCCGCCGGATGTGAGCATCTTTTTCACATATCTGCCCCACTACTATAATTTGCACTATGAAAGGACTGGCCTCGACAAGTCTACTTGCTATTGCTGGTTCTTTTTACCAACTGCAATGTTCTTTAACTTTTGACTATTTTGCTATTTGTATTATGTTTGTTAATGTAACATTGTTTGGTAAATGAATTTCATTACAATCAAGATGCCTTTCTCTGTCCTACCTTGGGCATGCTTCTGGCGGAGTTTGTTGAGGACGTTGGTGGCATCAAAGCCGGCATTGTCACACAGCTGGCGGGGAATGATCTCTAGGGCCTTGGCGTAGGCTCCAATCAGGATCTGCTGCTTGCCAGCGATGGTGCGGGAGAAGTCTCGCAGGTATTTGCTAAGCTCCATCTCGATGGCTCCACCACCTGTAGGAGAATCAACGGGTTTACCGTGAGTTGGCGAGAGAGACAAGCCATAGAATATTAACAAGGAGAGTAATACCTTCATAATGATAAGTTTGTTGTTCCACTTTGTGCATAAGCAGAAAAAGGCAATTTTGATAACAGGCATGTTAGTTTTTAAATGCACCAAGATAAGCATCTATAATGTGATTATTCATGAAATGAAGGAAAAGTTATTTGGGAAATGTGCATATGAGCTCACAACCAACTGACTTACATTAGTCAGGTTTAGTGCCCAACTGCTTACAAACTGAAATATTTACCTATCATGTCTGCCTATGAACGGATTCTGATATGTATTTCTTAGTCTATTTGCTCACATGGTGCTATCCAAGTAAAAAGGTAGGAGGCCATTAAGTCATCTACTGAGCTGCCTAACCCCAGGAGGTCTAGGGCAAGGGCAGGGCACCTGAGGAGCAACATACTTTCTTCCACTGTCAGACAATCACTGGGGCTTCTGCATTTATCTCCAGTGCCTTTCTTTTGTGGATATTTCCTGCTTGATTTTAGATACGTGGTCTGCGAAACATACAGTACGGGCAGCAGATAATAATAACCACTATCATATGTCCATTATTTGCACATAATGTGGGTACATGCAGAACCAAATGTTTGTGATCTCCACACGGTCCTGGGAGTTTTATGATACACCGACAAAATTCATATACATTACGGGTGTTAAAATGAATCAAAACATTCACTCCTTTGGCATTTTACGAACTCAGTCACTTGTTCTAAAAACAAAGAGCACAGCAAGAAGCCCCCAAATTTTCTCCTGTGACAAAACAGAGTACAAGGAACATGCAGATCACATACCTGCAACAACAGCATCATTCTTTATTGCTCTCCTGACGATCATAATAGCATCGTGGAGAGATCGTTCCGTCTCCTCGATGAACTGTTCGGCACCACCACGTAGGATGATGGTACACGTCTTGGCCTGCGGGCAGCCTCGGAAGAAGTTATACCTGAAAGATAACAAATCAAAGTTTGGGTACAGAGTCAGGAATAATATCTGAGAGTTTTGGCAAGAAGAAAAGAATGAGAATATAACTACTGCTAAACATGAGTAGCATTAGTTTGCAGAAAATAGCATGATGTTCTCAAAATGAGATCACTTTCGTGTAGCCAAAAATGGTAGATGGTAAAAATGTCATTACACGTCCTTCATGGTCAAATGTTACATTACTAAGAAACACAATTGATTTCATATAGATCAGTAGATTCTTTTTTTTTGGGGGGGGGGGGAGGATGTTAACAGAAAAATAATCTCATTCTTCACTTTCTTCCAAAAGGTGGACATCTATACCAAAGGCAAGAAAACAAAAAAACATTGCCAGTCTGAGCAAAAGCAAAGTTTGCCAAAGTGCCCTCTGGCCATTTAGTGTGCACATTTCTGAGCCCTTACTTGGCTCACATAATCTAAAGTTTGCAATTGATGCTGACAGTTGATATTGATGTCTCATATAACTTCCCTCTGTTGATGATCACTTTTTTTTTCCAGCATATAAAAACAAATACTCTTTGGTTTATTGATTGTGTAAAGAGTGTAGAATGATGGCCAGAGGTAAACAATGGCCCTCCTTTACAATCTGAACTCTCTGATCCTTACAGGAGTCTTTACTTGTAAACTGTGGCTTACCTTTCACCACCAATCTGCATTTCCTCAAATTCAGCACATGTACCAAGGACATCATCTGTCATGTTCTGCACAGACGTCTGGATAGCGCCCCCACAGGCCTTCATCGTACGCTTCAAATCCTCTGCAACAACACGTCCTGCACAAAACATGTCCCTGTAATCACAAAAGTTGCAAACGAGTTTGAGTGACTCTTCATCCATCTTTGTATTAAACTTCCTGCACTGAATCTAGCTCATACACCAAGACTTGACACAAACTTTCTCTCTCGGTGGCACGACAATGACATTTCTTCCGATCGGGCCACCAATACATATCTTTCTTAAAGAGGAGGTAGCTAGGCATCTATTTTTGGTGGCCCTGGGCCACCGCTAATGTGGAGCCTTGCATCCACTGATGATCTGTATTTGTGCAGCAAAAAAAAAATTATCTGGAAACAAAATTTACATCATGAAAAAGGTACTTAGGATTTGAAACATAGAAATTTACAAGTTGTACAGAGTAAGGTCTGAGTATAACACCTCATCTACTAATTTACAAACTGATCTCATGAAAGTGAGTTAGCAATTCACACACACAAAAATGTCAGCCTCTATAACTATGACCCTCTTCTTGGTCAGCATACAGCTAGGCTACATGCAAGGTCAAGGGTCAACTCTCAAGAGACTGATCAACCGACCTCTGACCCAAGATGGTGGAGACTAGAACAGCCATCCACAAGCCTTGGGAGAAAGCTGGTCGATGTAATGTGCCACAATAGAAACACCGAGAAAGATACTGATAGGATCCACTCAGCTGACTTTATTGTGGGGAGAGAAGTTATGCTTGGTAAAACAACTCACCATGCAACAGAGTTTCATGATGCAAAAGCTACATTGCTATGACAACTGCAGCGAGTCAGACTGAAGCCATTTTGTGTTTGACATTTGATAAAAAGTGAAAGCAGGTATGCAGTTTCAACAAATGCATGTCTTATATTTTGTACCATTTAATAATTGGCTGCTAGAAAATGCATACAGAAACAAAAATGATTCTGATTTCTGCTTTTGATTGGTCTTTCATCATTTTTTTTTCTTATTATCAACAAATTTAAGCTATTCCTAGTACATGACCACAATGTAGAAAATAGAGAAGAATCCTTATTTTGTGAAGTTTAGTTGAATATGTTTCTCCTTACCTGTCAGCAAAATACTGTGTGGCCACATCTCCAATGGGCAGCTTGGACAGGACCACCTTGGCCCCACTCTGGTAGATCTTTTCCAGCTTGTCGTACAGGATGGACCACTCCGCATCTACAATGGCTTGGTAGTCCTGGAAGACCACAACACAGATCCATTCATCACATATCATTTTGGCTGACACTCTTGGATTAATATGGGATAATTTGGCTGCCAAATGCAGTGAGGGTACTGGTAAAATTTAGTCTTTTGTGTATAATACTGCTGATATGAGAAATGGTGAAATTCGGTGCTGAATGAAAGTTTTTAGTCATTTGTGTATAATACTGCTGATATGAGAAATGGTGAGGCAATAAACTGGCTGTAAAAGAGTCAATCTGGTGCCCCAAAGAAAAACAGTGCCTTTTATTTTTCTTTCTAAGAACGCAATAAAATTTGCCCTTCTTTCAGGGATCATGTTTCTCTTATATGGTAATCAGTCCCATTTGAATGTATCAGTATCAAGCTGGGTTGAACTGCATGCAGACTTACCATAAATTTGAAAGCATGTATGGTACAACTGTCCCACCATATACTCTCTTATACTTTCTATGTGTAAACACCTATAAGAGCACGTGTGAGAACTTGCTCCTTCACTCAATGGGATTTCAGTACTGTATGTGTACACTGGTAAACTTGACGCCATTTGCTCCAAATATAGGTACTAAAATCATTACAATTTTCACTACAAAACAGAATTTCATCAAAACATTGAAGTATCAATACATTTCAGCAATGACTCGAAACCTTGACGATCTAGCAATTACACCTCATTTCATCCTTTGTGTACTAATGGATGATATTTCAAACAAAGGACATGCTTTTATGAATTGAAACCCAAGTTTGAATTCTTCACTACCATTTCAAACATCATGAAAATTACATATTTTACCTCTACACTCTCCACCCTGACTTCAGCATTCTCCTTCTCTGATTTGAGTTCTAGCTCCACATTGAGCATGGCTATCTTGGGGATGGTGTACTTCTTGGGCTGCATCTCAAAGCCAGCGTAGGAGAAGGTCTTCTTGAAGGCCACACCCGCAACAAGAAGGGAATCCTGGGTGGGTGAAGAAGAGGCATACAGCTCTTCAGATTAGTCAAGACTACTCTCAGATGCTAACAAACAAACAGGCAAAGATAATCAACACAATGTAATATGTAATATGTTAATTGCAGTCATTCAATTGAAGGATTTTGTGATGTCAGCTTTTAGGTGATTTGAGCAACAACAAAAAATTAGTCATCTGGAAGGTCTCAAATCTTCAAGCAAAATTAGGATTGCTATATTCTTATTACAATGTAAGTACCATTGATACCTCATATAGAACAGTCACAGGTGGTCGTAAGAGTCAAATCACAATTCTAGTACTTTTGAATAACTGCCTTGGGGTAGAGACTACAGTTTGTTTGTATGTGATCCATGGCTTAAAACCACACGATAAACAAAATATACTGATATAATACACATTTTACAAGTTAGTTGCACTTTTTTCCATGATGCAAAGATCGTCTGTATTTTACTGTTCTTCAAAGCCCGATATAACAAAATTGTGATATACCAAAGTGACTACACTGGTCCAAGGACAATTTTTTAATCAGCGTTCACTGTACCTGTCCCTCAAAACACTGCACATTAAAGCTTTGCGATAATGGTAAACAGCAATGTCAGCCTCTATTACTATGACCCTCTTCTTGGTCTGCATACAGCGAGGCTACATGCAAGGTCAAGGGTCAACTCTCAAGAGACTGATCAACCGACCTCTGACCCAAGATGGTGGGGACTAGAACAGCCATCCACAAGCCTTGGGAGAAAGCTGGTCGATGTAATGTGCCACAATAGAAACACCGAGAAAGATACTGATAGGATCCACTCAGCTGACTTTATTGTGGACATGGTGGTGGTATACATAGAAACACAGATTCTGGTAAAAATGCTACAAAAGCATGACTCCTCTGGGCTAGTTATGAGACATTTTTGTCTTACATGTTACATTACTCTTTTTTTTTCTTTTTTTTTACACTCTTGTAAATGTTTCCTAAACTACCCATTCTTTCTACCACACACACAGACATATAAAAGTTGCTTTTGTGGGGGAAAAAAAATTCACTCACATCATTTAGTATTGGTTTTGGCGTGGAGAATTATCTTAACAGCATTTTACGATGCACGTTTCTCAAAAAAAGGAGTAGAAAATACTTGTACTGCCACATACGCTGACTCATATTTGTGGAATCGGGCTATTCATATCAGTTGATTCGTAGTTTGATTGAGAAGAAACTAGGACGGTTGAGATCTGGACTGTAATGTAACAAGTGCTGGAATAGAATGCACCACAGTAGAGGTTTCCAGAGTACAATCATGCACACTGACCTCTAGAGCTCCCCCCTGCACTTTCTTGACCCCGATCATGTCCATGGGCAAGAGGTCATCGAGACAGCTGACAGCATCCACCACCATCTTGGCAAAGAAGTCCTTCTGGGTGGCCATGATTTTGGAGCTTAGTGTGGTAGCAGCACATTTCCTCAGCAGACTCCTGTGCTCTCTGCAATAGGAAATATGACCACTATCTTTGAGCTACAGTTGCATTTTACTCTCAAGAGAATAATCAAACTCAATCCTGTTTTTTTTTTCTTTTTAATCTTTGTGTACACTCTCATATGACAAACAGTCAACAGTAAATTTGACCGAAAAACCTACCCTCGTAACCTAATCTACAATGTTTGTCCTGCAGAGCAGCAAATTAGCATAGGACATAGCATCTCCTACCACCTCCAGACTTGTTTTACTCTAAAAGGACAAGTTCACCTTAATACACATGTCGATTGAGTGAATGCAGCAATATTAGTAGAATACATCAGGGCCCCGTTTTATCAAAAGATAAATTTAACGTTAAGTCAAGATAATCTACGATTAACTTCTCATATCAACTCTAAGTCCACTTACTCTATTATTAACTTTCAAATCCACTTAAAGTTCATTTTATCAAGACACCCACAGTTGAAATCAACTCCAACTTCCTCCCAAATCAACATATAAGTTTTCTCAACCGCTCCAAATCCATGATAACTTTATAGTTGATAAGATATTAACTCTAAGTAGAGACAGTCTAGGTAGACTCAATTGTGTGGCAATTTACAGAAGAAAGATGACTGTCACACTTTCGTTTCCTAGTCTAGCTGGGGTCTTGTCAAAAATGTATGTCTGCTAACTAAGCTCACTTTCTCTAACATTTAGTTGCATTTCTTTCATGTAATTATGGTCTTTTCCTTGCATGAAATTCACGATCGGCATGCATTGCTTACGCGACTGCTGCACGCAAACACCCTAACGGTTAGACAGCAGTCTCAATCCCAGCCTGCGCGCCCGGCGCCTCGGCCCGCCCGCCCGCCAATCAAGCCATCGCTAAGTAACCTAGTAAATGGAACCGCATCTGTGTGCAATGCCTATCTTGCCAAAGAACCCATATGCGAGGAAACCAGTGATTTCTGACGTGCGTAGGCCTACGTAGAGCTGGTTCATCAATAGATACTAATCAAGAGTTTAGTAGGCCTATACAGAAAATAAAGAGTTTAATTCTATAGCACCGAGTACGACAGTAACTTAAGATCTAATCAGTGAACAGGTGTAACATATTAAAAGGCCTAAGTAATGTTCGTTACAGCGATTTGTTTGTACTTATCGTAACACTGCATGACTAGAGCGTCTACTAGGTATACAATTTCGACATGTAGACTCGCGATCTATTTTTTACAAAGCCGATCTGCGCCGTAGAGGTAAAAACAAGCTACCGTAGTCACCACACTCTCACAAGTCTCCATAATCCTACATGAAAACACACAGGACTTGAAACAATGCATACACGACCTTCACCTTGGACAGTCGGTTACTGTACGTTTATATCCAAGTCAATGAATACTGTTATAACGTTAGATTTACTGAGATCCTACATAGTGTGCGGGATCTTTACGGTACATGCGTACGCAGATTTTCGTTGAGCTCGAGATGTGCTAGATCTATTGACCTACTTTCTTCAATACAACGCAAAATGGCATATTTTGCGGTTTTGTTGCAAAATAAGCGCTAATAATACTGCGTCGCACTAGCAGACTATGCTTCCATGGCCGTGGCAAACAATCATGTATTATACTAATAGGTGTTTTTGTTGTTTGTTTTGCTTTATGTATTGTATTGTTTTTAAGCAAACAGTAACGGAAACCAGCCTCATCCCGTGTTTTTTGTTTCGACTAAATCAATAATTAAGTCATGGTGATCAGCCATAACTGTAATTGACTATCAAGTCTCTTCGTAAACGGAAAATTACAATTAATTGAAAGTTATAGCGGACTTCAAGTTGGATAAAGTTAGCGTTGATTTCACAATCATTATCTTGATAAAACGGGGCCCCTGAAAAGTTTGAGGAAAATCGGAAAATCCATTAAAAAACTATGGATTTTTAAAGTTTTCACACAGTCACTGTTGGATTAGAAGACTACTGCAGTTTATGACGTTGCATGCCTATGAAAATATACAAATAATTTCACGAAAAAGTGCACATTCCCTCAACTTGTATCCGATGTATGGCAAGGGTAATATTATTCCCCTTCCTTTTGAAAGAAGTAAGTGCTATTTTATTATGTGAGAAAAGTGAAAAGATGTTGAATTTTCTTTATATTTTCTTTATATCATTCTATGCATGTGACATCACATGCTGTGGTAGTCTTCTCATACAGCAATGGCAGCACTAAATCTTCAAAAATGCATAACATTTGCATGGATTGTCTCATTTTCCTCAAACTTTTACTGATGAGTTCTACTAATGTTGCTGCACTCTCTTTAAGGTGAACTTGTCCTTTAAGAGAAGAACAAATCTTTGTCCCTGTATGTCTACCTTTGCATAGAGACCTTCACGGGTTACTGTAAATCAAGCATGTAAGTGCAGACTTACTCTACATCCTCCTTTGGTATTCTGATGGCAATCTCCCTGATCCTTTCAATGGCCAGCTGGGTGGCCTTCCTGAATGCCCGGATGATGACCTGAGGGTGGACATTGTCCTCAACAAAGGTTTTCACCTGCTTGAGGAATTCTGCCGCTAGTAGGGTGACCGTTGTGGTCCCATCACCAACCTAACACATCAGAAAACAACAGGGAAAGGAGAATGGTAATGAATATCATGTTGAAAATGAACAGACAGAGGAAGAGAAAACAAGTTGAGATAGGAGAAAGGAGTCATAAAAGATGTTGTGGGAGGAGCCAGAGGGGTAATCAGTTACTGTGAAGCTATGATAATAACTCGTTTGTTTGTATTTTTAAGTTTCATATTGATGTAGACCAACTTCACATGCCCAAATTACTCAGCAAGAATTTAAAATACATTTATTACCTACTCAGACTTTTAGTCAACTGCAGACCAACTCTACTAAAATCTTGTACCCTTTCATGAAAGTGGTGTCATGTGCTATCCTGTAGAAATGGTACACAATACCAAAAGTAGAACCATAATAACCTCACTTCCAAGAGGAATTTTATCATACACATAAAATTATGTGAGGAGAATCTTCTGTACACCCGAGTATTAATAGTCATTCTCTTTTGTTTATTCTTTAGTTTGGTCTTTAGTTGTACCCATGCTCCTCATCCTGTTCTCCACACTAGGCTTTTGTTGGGACCTACACTCAACAAGCTTTGCTTTGTAGTAGGTTCCATCATATTTCTCTTTAGCATTCTTTTACTTTGATTGAAAATGACACATCGACCGCAATGTACTATATGTTTGTATTTCTTTTTGTACCAATATCCAAGCTGGACATTCTGTATTATCATATTTTGTTGTATTTTATGTATTTTCTATCGAGAAATACGAAAATAAAATTGAAATTGAAATTGAATATCTAAAACATTTGAAAAGCAGTATATGACTTCCATCAGCCTTAAAAATCAATGAGATTAAATGATTAGCTTCCAAGATTTGCAAGCCCTTACAAGGAGAGTTCAAAATGTGTACCTCAGCATCTTGGGACTTTGATATCTCTACCAATGTTTTAGCTGCAGGGTGGACGATGTCAAGAAGCTTTACAATAGTTGCACCATCATTAGATATTGTCACCTTTCCTGCACGTGAAATGGATAAGAGAAAGATAATATAAATTTCAGAAATATAGCCTCTTAAAATGCAGGTACATGCAATATATCTTTGTCACATTATAAAGACACAATCAAAGTGTGAAAAAAAAATGAGACAGAGAGAGAGAGAGAGAGAGACATGCTAACTGACAAGTAAATGAAGGAGAGAATAATGAATGAAATATAATCTACAGGGAGCCTACAAGGTAGTTTAATTAAATATGTGACGGCAATTATCCTGGTTGTTACTGGCCCATTACGGCTGTTAACTCTATGCATGTCACGAAGAAAAATTCCCTGTGTGCTACATAATCATTCTGAGACAGCAAACACTTTTTGAAAACAATTTTTCAAAGCCATGTATTAACTCCTCATGGAAGCATTCATGCTAGAAATGTAGTGCACCAAAGTCGTGAAGAAAATTACAAGCTTTGCTGGAATGTACACAGTAAATTTCTATGTGAACATGACGCTGTGTCATATTGGAATTTATTGATCAGTTTATGTGCAGTTGCGCATTTGAGCAAAATATGCGAAGTTGACAAGCCGTCGACAGAGTCATGTGTGTGAACGTGGCAGTCAAAGAGTTAAATATGGAAGGTGTAATATGCTGAACACATTCTTGGAAACAATCATATGCTTTACGAAATGACAACGCTAGAGTCCCTGCTAACTAAGCTATGCACGCAAACCATTGTGAAGAAAGAGAACATCATTTTTTTGTCAGATCATTTTGGCATTTACCCGTATTCTCCACAATGAGCTTGTCCATGCCCCGTGGTCCAAGCGTGGTTCTGACAGCATCAGCCACAACCTGACAGGCATTGATGTTACTCACTACCTGAGACCGCCCCTGGGAGGCCTCCGTCCCCTCTTTTAACACGATAATCTGTGGTTGCTGTATGGTGGAGAAAAACAAACAAACAATCAAATAATGATAACAATTATGACAACAGCAATAATAACAATAAGGGTCTACAGTATTTGTAATGTGCCATCAATCTAGTAAAATCTTACGAATTCAACAGTAAAAATTTGAATGAAATCAGATGAAAAATAAGGGAGCTAGAAATGACATTTTGAAGTTTTTGCTAATTCCTGCAAAAAAGTTCTTACAGCTACAGATTTCAGACGGCAGTGCTGGTGCACTACGGTTTGGATGCCATAGGCCATGTACACAGATTAAGCAGCGCCTCAGTCAACACAGCGCAAGCGCAGATCCCCGACATGCATAATACATGTCGCCCCGAACCCACCGAGAATGCCTGCCGCTCCACCACTCAACTCCCGATTGCATAGAGAATATCGATATCTCGACTATCAGCTGTGCGATCGCAGCAGTGAGAGAGCTAAAAATATCTTGGCCTCTTCTCTCTCGGGCTCTCCGCTCCGCGATGCGCTTACCAGGTCTCACCTCGTTGCTGATTGGCTGAGCCACGACTGCATTGGCCATGTGTATTGTGAGCACTGTGTCTCGCTTGCCGCATCGCTAGCATGCACAGCACGTGAAGTCACTGCATGCTACCCCGCTCTCGTAACCCGCTTGTATGTACCCCAACAGCCTCGCAGCCCACTGCAGAAGTATCGGGTAGGTCACTCGCTACGGAAATCTAACATTTTTAACATTGATCTTTGCACTTCAAACATCCTCGCACATACATTGCACATACTCACACACGGTAAAATTAGTATCAAAACACAGATAAATCGCTTGAGAATTCATCAAAAAATACGAGGATGAAAAAAATTGCATGTATGACCAAAACTACTCCTTTGATGACATATTCCTGGCACAGATTGCCGGAAAATTCCATAATATAGGGCGAAATTATACAGAAAATCTACATTGTTTTCCAGTAAGCCACAGAGGTGCACATGGTACACTACGGTTTGGACTCCCACCGTTCATGAGCGATGACGTCATGTCTCGCTCGGCGCACTGCACGCACCATGCCGTTGATCCCTACCATAGCAGACGACGGCAAACTAGTATCGGTTGATGATCGGTTTGCTATCGCTTCTCAACTATGAAAGGTTTTCCCTCATTGGTCAGCTTGCTCTCCCGTAATGCCTTCCGAAAATGACATCATCGCTTTCTTCCATTCATAAGCTTTACGTTGATACCACGTACACCTCCGTTGCTTATTGGAAAACAACACAAATTTTTCGTATAATTTCGCCCTTAAATATGGAATTTTCCGGCAATCTGTGCCAGGAATATGTCATCAAAGGAGTAGTTTTGGTCATACATGTAGGGTGTCTGGAGCATGCAACTTTTGAAATTCTATAAAAGGTGGATTATCAACTATTTCATATGAAAGAGAATTATGTCATTAACATATATTTCAAATTTCATGGCAAAATGATTATTCTATCTCGAGAAATTTAACTTTCAAATCACTGCAATATTACACTCTTTTTTGATGAGCACGCACGAAAATGTGTCCAAATCATGTTTGCAAACAACGCCGAAAAGTAGCATTCCCGTGCGGATCTCTAGCGACCGATTAATGAGCGTACAGTGGTTTGTTAGAACGCGTAACCAGCGCAGAAGCCACGCTCCATCGTGTCGTCATACTTTGTGTGTGCTGTGTGTGTATACCTCAGCGTTGTGAATGAACACGTAGCGCATTCATGCATCCGGCCCAGCCAACATCGGCGGATGAGCAAGCATGCATGCTTTGAGTGTATTGTACTACCTACACACACGCTACTCTACTGTAATGTACAGCTGTGTGTATTATACTTGCAGTGTATGTGACGACTAGCGCTACATACGAAAAACACATCAATTCTGTCAGTCAGAGAAGATCCATCATGACAGTTCGCGTAAAAAAAATTAAGGCTATAGCCTTGGAATTGGGGCTACTTTACCACCATTTGTGTGAACATTCATGGCTAAAGAGTCTATGTTTCCGAAATCTTTTGCTTGCCCTTTTTGTCGATTGGAAGTTCAGCAGTAAAGATCGGTGTCTGTACCTTCCACCGCTTCACAATCGACATGCCTGATGCATCGATGCTGATGCGTTGTGTAGCCTAGGCTTATCTGCTATGTAGCATAAAGATCGCGAGAAAGACTGCAACTCGTGATTCGTGAGTGCATATAACAATGACTCTACGTGGTCGTTAGTTTGTATTGCTAACTCATACATTGTAGGCCTATTATGATCATTACCAATCCAGTAATAGTACAACTTTTTCAGTATTTTTCTCCGTTGAAACTGATGTGCCAGGTGGTTTACGGGCGTCCATCACTGCATCCATACATACAACGCACACATCATTATGCACATTGTGAATCATGGGCAGTCGTATCCTCATAGAACTCAGTGCTGTAGAACTATCGCAAGCGAAGCGACAGCTCTGCTTTCAGTGCTAGTGGCACTGGAGCGCACGTATTATAAGTAGACACACACACACACACACAAACACATAGCGATCTATAGCGAACCAGCTAGCTTGCTACGGTAGACACACACACACACACACACACAGTGAGCTATCTGCATGCACACACAATCAAGCTTCGCGCCATGTGGCGGCGAATGCGTGTAGATTTACATATGCATGAGCGTATTTGCGCGGACGTTACTATGGTTGTTGCATACGAAGCCACGCCTGACACGTTCGCTGAGACCAAAAAATTATTGCAAGGGGTGTTTTCAAAGCAATATCCCCAACCCAAGACGTTGAGCTAGCGAAAAACTAACCTCACCATCGGATTCAGCATATCCTAAACTACTCGCATGCCACACGCTGGCTCGAATATCGAAGCAGACGCTGAGATACGAGGACATATGTGATTCTAACGATGTTTTCATCAACTTATCGTCGGAAATGTTAGCTGGCGCTCTAATAGGAGATGGAGACCAACTTCTTCTTTCATATGATACCAAATTTGTTAAGATTTGTTGGCGGCTTGCTATGGGGAAATATAAAGGCAAAATCCGGCTCAAAATCTCAAGTCAAAATCGGCACTACGCGCGTTTCCATTGTGCCCTATGGGAGTTGCGTGTTATGAGATAGGGCGCACAATCGCGGTAATGTTGGCAGCGCACGATCCGACACCCTAATACATGCAGTTTTTTTTCATCCAAGTGATATTTTTTTATGGATTCTCGAGCGATTTATCTGTGTTTTGATACTACTTTTACCGTGTGCGAGTATGTGCAATGTATGTGCGAGGATGTTTGAAGTGCATAGATCAATGTTGAAAATGTTAGATTTCCGTAGCGAGCAACCTATCCGATACCAGCGGTGCGCTGCGAGGCTGTTAGAGTACAGTTGAACCTCTCTTATCCGGCCTCCCTTTATCCGGATCTCTCTATTATACGGACGCAATCTCGCCATGATTTTTTTTTTAAATTATTCCGGGAGGAAAGGGGGATTCCAAACTCCTTGAGAACTCCTACACAAACACACATGAAATACATTATACTTGATACATTTCTTAATAGTTATTTAGTTATTTAGGTAAATAATCCCAAGAATTTATAAAAGAAAATGATTTCATTCTTGCAAACACGAACCTCTATTTTGGGGTCTGTTACTCAGTGTAACAATGAAAAGGTTGCAGTATACACGTTACTACATGTGGTACTACAATGGGCTACTGTACATGTGTATGTATATTATGTACATGTATAAAGCATTGAGTCTCCCGTATCCGGCCAAATCCCTTATCCGGATGAGCCCCGGTCCCGACTTGTCCGGATACGAGAGGTTCAACTGTACATACAAACGGGTTACAAGAGCGGGATACATCTGTAGTGTGCAGTGACTACACGCACTGTGCATACTAGCGATACAGCAAGCGAGACACGATGCACACAATACACACGGCCAATGCAGTCGTGGCTCAGCCAATCAGCAACGAGGTAAGACCCTGCAAGCGCATCGCGGAGCGGAGAGAGCCCGAGAGAGAAGAGGCCAAGATATTTTTAGCTCTCTCCTTGCTGCGATTGCACAGCCGACAGTCGAGATATCGATATTCTGTAGGCAATTGGGAGTTGAGTGGTGGAGCGGCAGGCATTCTCGGTGGGTTCTGGGGCGACATGAATTATGCATGTCGGGGATCTGCGCTTGCGCTGTGTTGACTGAGGCGCTGCTTAAACTGTGTACATGGCATACGGCAGTCAAACCGTAGTGTGGTATCAACGTAAAGCTTATGAATGGATGAAAGCAATGATGTCATTTTCAGAAGGCATTGTGGGGAGAGCAAGCCGACCAATGAGGGAAAACCTTTCATAGTTGAAAGCGATAGCAAACCGATCATCAACCGATACTAGCTGGCCGTAATCTGCTATGGTAGGGATCAACGGCATGGTGCGTGCAGTGCGCCATACTGAGCGAGACATGCATGACGTCATCGCTCGTGAACGGTGGGAGTGCAAAACTACCGACTACTGTCTCAGTGCAGTGGATATGAATAGGGCGTCGGTAGCGCGATGCGTTTTGTCATCCCCTTCGAAATTCACGCAAAAGTCGCGAGTTCACAAGTCATCTTTGAACTAGATTTTCTAGGTCTATATGCATCTACAGAACATAAAACTACTTCAATACATTTTTTACAATAAGAGAAATCTATCATATTATCTTCGATACTAAATGATATCACGAAAGTCACATTTTGAATGCAAAAGCGCTAGCATTTTCAAATAAACTTACGACTACCAGATGCGTTCAGTGCGAGTTGGGCAATGGGCAAACGTAGGGCGCGCGTTCGGTCAAAAAGTGGACCCACAATTTTGGCTTAAAATCACCTTTCGGGCATTTTCGCGGGTTTATCCCGGGAACAAATCTCCATAAATTTGGTATCATATGAAAGCTTGTGGTGGTCTCATTCTTCTTGTCCTACGCCGAGTTTACATATCAAGACGTATTGCTACCTAAATTCAGATTTAAGCCTAAACATCGCTATAACTCGGCTGTTCCGTCCGACTGTGAAACTGGCCATACCAGTGTAGGAGGATTCAATGGTGCTGAATCCAAAAATAGCATTGGTTTTTCGCTTATTCCCCAGGATAAACCCGCGAAATAGCGATTAAGATACCCTTGTCAGCATAGTAACAGCATCAGCGAACTAAGCGAGGCGGGGCCTACAAGTCTAGACACGTAGTTACACGCCATGACTCGTGGTTACGGCGCGCACTTACGCAAAGCTCCATACAGTCGAGTCGGTTTTGCATGCATAGGTACGATGTTCAGCCTCCGCACGTAGCTGCTATAGCGCACCGCCGGTACGTAACGTGAGTACCGGTACATGTGCGCGTCTCCATGTACACTGTACTACATACGCACTGTATGCACTACTACTGTGTGCGCTTTTACTCCGCCGCGCTGTTAGACCTACGTTTGTATGTATGATGGGTCATCGGTCTCGTACGTAAACCCGTGTGTACAAATCGCGTGCGAGTGCAAGTACAAGTGCGTGCCGCGGGATCGAAGCGGGCCTCGCACGTAACACAGCTGGCTGGGTAGGTGTGTGCTAGCTGACAAGGATGCGCGCTTAGCCTTAGAAACACGCGCGCTTTGAATGTGATGAACACAGTGAATAGCACCGCCCACTGGAGTGCGCTTGACAGTGAATTTCATGACGCTCGCGACCCACTTTTTCGCCAAGGTTTTGACAGCGTGAGGATGAAAAATACCCTGTTTTTATTTGCTCATAACTTCACTATTATTCATGATTATGGTGAGAAATTTTGCACATGTATTATGTAAACTATGGACATTATGGATATGTATGTTTTAGTGTGAAATGACTTGTATTTCTCCTGTTGCAAAAATCTACCAGACACCCTAATATGAATATATATGCAAATGAGTGAGCTAACCATGTCATAACCTCACTATTTTCCATTCGGCATTGATCCTGTACAAAAAATGACAAAAATTCAATGTTCTCTTGTGTTGTGACAGTAGAATTTGCTAGCTTGCGATACAGTCAGTGTAAGTGAGAACACACAGAGAAGTGCCTGGATTCTGGAGGCCGGCCGAAAACTGGGCCGGGTGGGTTGGGCTTTGTTGGGGGCTTTTTAACCGTTTCTACACTGGTCTCGATGATAGTCTGACCAAAAAAGACCTTAAGACTGTGTGTGGCCCCTAGTGCCCTGGATGGCCCAACACTAGCTTGTTCATCAACACACGTTACCAGTGATTAGAGGCGAACACTGAGGCTAAGCGCATAGAGTTTCTTACGAAGCGGCTGAGCAGCGCAGAAATGAATACATCGGTCTATCAGCCTAGTTAGCAAAGATGAAGAAATGCACGTGATAATAAAGTTTCAAAATGCTGGAAAAAAGACGCATCAATCTGTAAAATAGAGACCGTGGTATTGAATGTAACAAAAGAGCATGTCGTAAATGCAGGCGCATATATTTTCTGTCAGAAAATCACATGGATGTTCCTGGATTCCCTCATACTTACCATCATCTTCTCTAGAATGTTCCGTTGCTACGCCCGGTCCTATGGCCTAGCTAGCTAGCTAGCTGTGTCCACACAATTTATCACAGCACTTGCACTGCAATACACACAACCGTTGCCATTTATACGTGCGTGTGGTGTACATGTCCACTACTGGCCGGTGGTGATATCGCGATTCCCCCTTCCGTGTAGTTCGCCCTCTGTAGGTAGTGAGCATAGAACCTCTTTGAAATCTCAGAGTCGGGTACTGAGTACCCATTATAGAATAAAATGTCTTTCAATCCGTAGAGCGAAGACATTTTTTTTTTTCATTAGAATGCATGAAAATGATTATTGAACTATGTATTGAACCATGTAGTCAAAAGCTGGCAGATTCAAAGGCAATCCCTAGTGAAGAGTTCGAACGTTTTGAATACTGTATAGTAGGCCTACCAACACGTCGTTGCCTAAAGCGACTTTGTGGAGTGCGATTGTGATTCTTCTTCATCATAACGTCAATAATCATGGATGCAATATTTGTGGAAATTCTACACCAAATGTAAAACCAGTGGCGGATCAAGGCGGGGGCGCACCGGGCGCCCCCTACTTTTTCCTTTTTTTTCCCCTCAAACAAAAGAAATAAAAGAAAGAATTGGAGGGGCGCTTGCGCCCCTTTGATTTTGTAAAGCCCCCTCCCCCTCCCCTTATGGAATTTTTGCGTCCGCCCCTAAATACAGTGTAAACTGAGTTTTCATAAAAGAGTTTTCATTTAAAAAAAAAAGAGCTGCAATAGTGGTGAAAAGTAATCATAATTATGCCAATAGTCATGGGGTTGATAAGTTAATAAAAGTGACAGTCACTATAGTATGAGCAACGGCGAGATTATGGGGGGGGGGGGGGGGCAACATTAATGTCCAAATGCGAAGGGTCTATTAGCTACTGCCAGCTCGTATAGGTTAACGAGATAGAAATAGTTTGCAGCAGACACTGTTACAATCACAATATATCCGTTTATCTGACTCACTCAATGTGGTCCTTCTCAGGCCAAACCTTAGTATTCGATTCTCATGAGCACCGCAAGACGGTGATACGACGTTTGCTCCTGTGACTCTATTGTTCCGACTTGGGGTTAAGATTATTATATAGGCAGGGCTCGACACTAACGGTGGCCCGGTGGCCCGGGGCCACCAAAATTGAAAGTCGGGCCACCAAATTTCCAAAAAGGGCAAATTTGGTGGCCCGCCTCGGGCCACCAAAATTTTTTGAAAAGTACGTCAATTAATTCGTAACTTTTTGCGCCGGAAATTAGCAGTTATATTTGTTTAAAGGATGGATGAAAGTGCCTGAGAGTGAGTGTTGCGAGTTTGTTGAGGTTTATTTATGAGTAGATGTATGTCCAACTTCCAATTCTTACTATGACTGGATAAAACTTAGATATTTGACTCATTAAAAAAAACAGGACTTTTAATGTTTTTTTATTGTTTTTTTTTTCGGGGCCACCAAATTTTTCTCTCGGGCCACCAAAAATTTGAAATTGAGGATTTTGGTGGCCCCATCGGGCCACCAAACAAAAAAGTTAGTGTCGAGCCCTGTTATAGGGTTGTGATAATATTATGGTTTTAGGTTTAGTTTGGTGTGAGGATTAGAATTAGGGTTAGGGTCATGTTTGAGGGTAGAATTTATGTTAGGCTTAGCGTGCAGATTGTAGTTCATGGAAGTACACTGCAAAAAGTCCGGTGTTGAATAGTGCATGAACACCGAGCTGGTGTTAAATTTTCGGTGCTCATTTATGGTGTTAAATTAATTAAATTAACACCTCCGGGTGTCATTTCCAAATTTTAAACTGTTTTTGAAGAGTTTCTTAGTAACTGCACTTCTTGTTGATTTTTGATTTAAACAAGACGATCAAGAATTTTACATTGAAATACTAGATTTTTTTTTTTTTAATGTGAAAATAAATTTACACCAAAGTAACACCAGCTGGTGTGGTCTCTTATTGAAGCTGGACGGGTGTTAAACCATTGATATTAACACCAACAAATATCAAATCAACACCATGTGGTGTCATTTTTGAATTAACACCAGTACAGTGTCAAAATAACACCAGGTACAGTGTCAAACTAACACCACGAAGTGTCGGGTGAACACTTTTCAACACCATCACAGTGCATTTTTAACACCCGTGGGTGTGGTCCTCTATTGAAGTTTGATCGGTGCTAGATTTAACACCCGTGGTGTTAAATCTAACACCGATGTTTTTACAGTGTAGTATGTCGCAGGAGCAAAATATCATGGAACCTTTTAGACACCATTCAAAATGCAGGGACTGTTAAGAATTTGAAGCGCATGTTCTGTAATATTCTCTTCATGAATGACTATCATCAGCTGCATAATCTTTTTTTTTATTATTAAGATATTTATAGTTATTGTTGAATTTTATTTCCTTGTTGAAAATTAGTGCATTTTTTTCTTTTTTACAACATTCTGAATTTCTTTCAGCGGAAGAATGTGAGAGGTATATCACTCTGCGTTTCTTATAATGTTCGTGAATCAATATGCGAACTTTCTGTATGTATACAGAAAGTTCGCATTATATAGGGTGCCTATAGTATATAGGCATAATACGCGTCATGTATTATTATGCATACTAAATACATGTAGATATTGATAGTTTTTATGTAGGTCTACGTACATACATGTGTTGATGTGTGAGGGTGGGTGGTCGTGCACTTAGTGACTGTGTGCTAAATTACGGATATGACTTATGCTGCTAATTGCTGCATATAATTGTGTGACATAAAGAGATTATATGGCGGCGTTCATGCAAACGTGTGACACATTTTGATTTTACGTTGGGATTCTCTCTTTTTTTTTTTTTGCTGCAGATTTTGCCATCGGCAGCAATATAGCTAAAATAACAAATCACTTAACAGATATTCATAACTATAAAATTGTGATAAATCTGACAGAAACGGTCTGTTGGAGTACATTTCTTTGATATGACAGGACTATGGGTTTCCTGTACTCCTGTAGCAAGGAGGTTTAAGAGAATGGAGTCACAATTGTCTAATTTCTGAACCCATGTCCGAAAATAATTATTTGAAGCATGTGCCAAACTCAGTGGATCTGCCGCGCATACAGGAAGTCTCGTGTCTCAATCACTCGCCACTTTCTAAGAAAGATATAGATCTATTTGATAGAAATTATAGGTAGGCCCTACTTTTTGCCATCCCTACTTATAAAAGATACGTGGTATTTAATGGTCAAGACACCCAGCATAATTTTTGATAGTCGGTGTTTTACCAACTGTACTCCCTTTTAAAAAATGCGCATTCAGCAAAAGCGAGTGCAGTTGGCAAAGTTGTGCCAACCTGTTGATGTAAAAACATGTATGCATCTCCATAAAAGCTATACTAGTAATGAGTCATTCATGAACTCTAATGGGAATTGGATCTTCGTGTGTGACACGACACACTCGACTTTGCCAAGGGTTCCCGTTTTATCTGCGATCTTTATCTGAAGGGCAAACATGGATCAATTTTTCCTTTTTTTAAAAAGAAATCATGTTTTTTCTTTTTACACTGTTGATTATTAAAGGCAACACGTGACAAACTCCCAGCTGAGAAAATACAGCGTAATCACAAATAGGCAAAGGTAGGCCTAATAAATTATCACGCGACGCTCATTTGTGATTTTTCTGAATCAGCATAATTATCATGATGCATTCTAGAAATGATTCAAATACCTTCCAATAGACAGTCAAAATCCTCAAAATGTGCCTTTTTGCAACCACAATCAGTAACTGAACCCGCCCAGTGAGGAGGTGTGTACAGATCCTAGCCTCATGATTGGTCAGTTACGGTCAAACGTGTGTAAGAGTTCTGTGGGTTGAACCTTTGTACTTGTAATAATGCCTTCTTTTTTTTTGCGACTGAAATGATCCAGTCGGCCTGCACCGTTGCTGGCTCGGTCTGAGAATTTGTCAACATGGGCCGTAAGTTTTCCACTACTAGTATTTACAAGTTTGGAAAGGGGAAGCAGAGCAGAAAAGATCAGCTTGCTTTTGGCTAGAGCAAAAAGGGGAAGAAAGTAATCTTCAGCTAATTGAAGGAGGCACAGACTGCCTAGTCCCACATACTAGAAAATGTGTCTGATAGTGAATCTGTTCAGAACGAAGGTTTTTTTTTTTTTTTTTTTTTTTTTTTTTTTTTTTTAACAGGTGTAACTTCATCAGTCTTCGTTGTGAATTTTCATTGTTTGCGTAAACTGTGTATGCCCGAATGTGATGAACAGTACCTCATTGTAGATTCAGGACAGGAGATAACAATTTTGGACTGGTGTGCAGTGCCTGAGAATGATTTTTGATTCTTGTGATTTTTTATTCTTCTTGACAACTTGTGTTGGGGATTTGGTAACAGGTACAGGTAGACCTACGGGAACATGCTTTTTACTCTAGTGTTGCATTAGCTAGTCTCTGCCTAGTAATTTATTTACGGGTATTATCTCTTAATGGTGCCCAGGGATGACATCTCCTAGCGCCTTGAATCCAATTGAAAGGCACTCTATAAATACATGTATCTGCTCATTATATGAAGTGGTGTCCCCCTCCCAATCCCATGTTATTTATTATTATTATTATTTACTACTGCATTGGGAACCAATAATTGTGCAATTTAGTGTAAACCAATTATGCAATTTTATTTGCATTTTGAATTCTCATTTGTGACATGGAAAATGGTTCTGGAAGACAACGTTTTGAGAATTTGTCCCAAAATTTCCTTTTTTTAAGGCTCCTAGGTGTTCAAAATCAAGTGGAAAGGAAGTGCGGATCCCATGTGGTGTGACTCTGGGAGGTACCAGTAGTGTGGAAATCAACAAAAGTCACCTCAGTCCCAGAAGACAAGTGAGTATCATTGATTCATCATATCAAAAAAAAAAAAAAGAGAAAGAAAATGGAGTACATGTACATTCATTTAGATCTATATCATGGCAAAAAACAAAAGTGCTCCTTACACCCCCACATAACTCTAACATTAAAGGTTCTCTGAAATAGGGTTATGCATGTTGATTTGTGTTGATTTATGAATCCCTCAACATCACTTTTGCAGTGAAACAAATATCTAGAAACACTCAATCCATATATTTTAAACTAATTTTTGTTCTGTTTTTCTTCAGATTACTTGGATACGCCCACAAAAAACCCTTCCAAACCAATATTCCTGTTGTGACCTCATCTGTCAGTCATTGTTAAAGTACTGATATGTTTAACAAAAGACATTGGAATGCACCTTCCCCTCGACTCAACATAACTTTCATTTTTCTGTGATATTAATGTGACTAAGACCCCGTTTACAGTGCGAGGCTCGGCCGCGGCCACCTTCATTTCAGTGTAAACGCGCAAAAGGCCAAATGTGAGGCCAAAATTGGCCGCGCATTTGGCCACGCTCTGGAGCCCGGCCTTTTCTCAGTGTAAGCTCAAACTGGGCCAAATGCACGGCCAATTTTAGTCTGGCTTCCAAACCCTCTGCCTATACTATTTCGCTATTCAGGATATTAACCCCTCGAAGTCAAAAACTAGTATAGGTTAAGGTGGTTTTGTCCTGCAAAGGATTTTTCCTTCGACAAAGGCCTTTGCCCGAACGGCGACTTCGTCACCACGGAATTCAGTTGGCAAAGGGTCTGAAAACCAGACAATACCAAATTGTGTTTGTTTACAAGCAGAGCGCCACTACTACAAAATATTAAAAGGTTTGAATTAAAAGCGCGGCCGAGCCCGGCAGTGTAAACAGACAAAATTGCGGGGCTCGGCCCCGCAATTGAGGCTGGGCTCGGCTGCGGCTCGGCCCAGCCCCGCACTGTAAACGGGGTCCTGACAAAAGACATGGCGAGAGATAGATATTTATTTCACCGCAAAAGTGATGTCGAGGGTATCATAAATCAACACAAATCAACATGCATTTGAATTTCAGGGAACCTTTAAGCCTAAGGACTGCTGAATGTAATGAATTTATGAGCCGTCATTACTGTTATTATTCTTTCAATTGATGCCATGTGTTTTTCTTTCTGTTGGAAATAAGGGCAAAGGTAAACAACAGAGCTTGTGGCTACATTTTGTAAGTATGTGACTGAAGCCCTGGCATTACCTGGACGTTGCTGCGATAACTGTAGTTTGAAAGACTCTGTTCAAATGGGGCTTAACTCTTTCCTTGATAGCACTTCACTAAAGCCAGTTCAAATGGATGTAATGTACCATGTCTGCCGGTACCGGCGTGTTCTGTTTTACCTAGTGCAGTGCTGTATGTGTCAAACTTGTAAACTGTATGGACAGTTGATTCTACCTGAAAATGAATTAATTATGTACACATGATCTGAGCACCCTCATGCAAAAACAAAATACCTGCTTCTGATGCATTTCTTCTACATTTGATTTGTAATGTATGAAGATGCCATATTGTAATGAAATGCAGACTAAGTCTGAGTGTAATCCTAGAACCCATTTCTCATAGTTGATGATAATTGAACTAGTGTACATTCTGTTTTTAGCAGGAAGCTTTATCTACATGTACTGTAATATAGATGCTTGTTAGACCAAGGAATGACTTTTTTCACATGATAGAGGTGAATTTCTTGTACACTGCTCTTGTAGGCTGCTGCCATGGCCATAGAGGTGTGCATTGATTCTGTAGAGTCTGCTTTGGCTGCCCAGTGTGGTGGTAAGTTTTGTGTCATTTCTTTAATTTCAGTTTAACCCTTCTTGAGAACACAAGTAAAATGCATAGAGTATATCAATATTCAGTCTTGAATATGTTGTACCAATAATGATATTCAAGTACTTTAGTACGGAATAATGAAAGGGTGTAATAGTACTAAACACCAAGGTAGTATAAAGTAGTGATATAGCAGTTAGAAATATCTGGATAGTTTCGACCTGCTAACGGACATCCAATAACAATTTAAAAATTGTGTGTTTGAGAAGTAGATATGAAGCCTGCTTGCATTGTGTTCAAAATGTCATTTCTGTAGATATTACACTGTCAGGTGGTCTTATTGAATTTGTCAAATTACATGGACAAATGTAAATTTGTCAAAGTGTCATATTTGTGATAAAATTTCAGGAGCTGACCGTGTGGAACTCTGTGCCAATCTCTTTGAAGGCGGGACCACTCCTAGTGTTGGTAAGCAAGGAATGCATGCATTCTTCCTCTGCAATCATTGGACATGGATACCACCAAAACTTGGCTTGAAGCATTCATACATGCAGGGGAAACACATCACCAAAGGGCACAAAAGGGACGTTGCATCTAGAAGCTCATGCAAGCGTCAAGACCCCCCCCCCCTTTCTGCGGGCCCTGTATTATACCCACACATACACAAAGTGTATGAGATATACAGGAAGCAGCATGTGGTCGGGCAGTCAGTAGCAAATCTTGCATTGCAAACTCCTACAGTTTTGAAGCTCTTGAGATGAAACTTAGGGTACATTATGTCATTTTCTTGAAAATCTTGTGGAGTGAACTACTTCCACAATTTTGAAGTGATTGAAATCAAATTTGGTTTACATTATGGCATTGAGGTATAGATGTGGATCAAGATCTGATTTTTGTGTTTGCCCGGCAAAGTGTTGCCATGGTAACCACAATTTTACCAAAACTTTGTGACATTTGGGGATTTCTACATAAACTTGGGATGTACAAGAAAGAGCACGACAAACCTGATCAAACTCACAAGGTACTACACACAGACACAGACACACACAGACACACACACACACAAACAGAACCTTTTATTAAACCCTGGTTCAATTCCTTTTTCATAGGAGTCTGAGCTGCAGGAGCAGGGGTTTTAAAGGGACTGTACAGTACTGGTTGAGGTGGAGATTCAGGTTTATAACATTAATAAGTGAGATAAGGAGAAACCTTTTATGAAATATGAAAGAGCATGTAATTTTAAGAAGGATTCAACGTTTATTTGATGAAAATTGGTTTTCAAATGGCTGAGATGTCCCAAAAACTTGATAATAAATTTGATAAAAGACAACAGGCCACGCCGTTTATTAAGATCTCTTTGTTTCACCTTGTTTTTGGATATCTCAGCCATTTCAAAACCGATTTTCATCAAATGAATTTTTGATACCCCTTAGAATTGCATGCTCTTTGACATCTCATAGAGTGGTTTCTGAATATCTCGCAAAACGTTAAAGCTAAATCCTCACCTCAACCAGATCTGTACACACCCTTTAATCACCTATTTTCAGTTATATTTCTAGCTAGAGGCTTGTATGTTCCTTGATATTTTATCCAAACAAAGGGAAACTGTGGAAAAATGAGCAAAGGAAATGGTATTCCTTCGGGATTCAAACCCGAGACCTCCAGATTGGTAGCCCGCTGCTTTACCCACTGAGTTATAGAAAGCCCTAGTTCAGTGTTTGTCCCAGAAACCCTTTAAAAATTCTCGATGCTTGTGTCGTCAGAAGCTGTAGCAGCATGTGTGTGAGGGACACACATACACACACACACACACACACACACACACACACACTCTTAACCCGACATAAACCTGAAGGATAAATCAACTTGGGGATAAATGCAAGGGATGAGGTCTCCAGTTCGAATCGCGATTGAATCCCATTTTCTTTGATCATTTTCCCAGCAATAAATTGATATTCTTTTTTGTTAGCAAAAAACATACCGGTACTTTATTGTCCCCGCCGAACGAGTTCGAGCAGGGGACCATGAAACGGGCTCCGTACGTGTGTGTGTCCGTGTGTCCGTCCGTCCGTCTGTCTGTCCGTCCGTCTGTCTGTGCGTCCGTGTGTGATCAAAATGTTCAATTTGTTACTTCTCTGTCATTTATGAGCCAATTTTGATTCTGTTTGCTTTATATGATAGCACTACATGGGAGCTTTGAAACTTCTACACAGAATTTCAGTTGTGACCTTTGACCTTGACCTTTGACCTATATTGTACATTTTGCTTCAAAATGCTACTCCTTCGCCATTTCTAACCCGATTTCGATTCCGTTTGCTTTATGTGATGGCACTAGGTGAGGGCTTCAAAACTTTTACACAGAATTTTGACCTTTGACTTCTTTGACCTTTGACCTTGATTTTTGACCTATATTGTACATTGGCTACAAAATGCTACTCCTTCGCCATTTCTAACCCGATTTCGATTCCGTTTGCTTTATGTGATGGCACTAGGTGAGGGCTTCAAAACTTCTACACAGAATTTTGACCTTTGACTTCTTTGACCTTTGACCTTGATTTTTGACCTGCATTGTACATTTTGCTACAAAATGCTACTCCTTTGCCATTTCTAACCCAATTTCATTTCCGTTTGCTTTATGTGATGGCACTACAGTCTGTAGGTGAGGGCTTCAAAACTTCTACACAGAATTTTGACCCTTGACTTCTTTGACCTTTGACCTTGATTTTTGACCTATATTGTACATTGGCTACAAAATGCTCCTCCTTTGCCATTTCTAACCCGATTTCGATTCCATTTTCTTTATGTGATGGCACTAGGTGAGGGCTTCAAAACTTCTACACAGAATTTTGACCTTTGACTTCTTTGACCTTTGACCTTGATTTTTGACCTATATTGTACATTGGCTAGAAAATGCTACTCCTTTGTCATTTCTAACCCGATTTCGATTCCGTTTGCTTTTTGTGATGGCACTAGGTGAGGGCTTCAAAACTTCTACACAGAATTTTGACCTTTGACTTCTCCCGATTTCGATTCCGTTTGCTTTTTGTGATGGCACTAGGTGAGGGCTTCAAAACTTCTACACAGAATTTTGACCTTTGACTTCTTTGACCTTTGACCTTGATTTTTTACCGATATTGTACATTTTGCTACTAAATGCTACTTCCGGCGGGGACACATTTTACGCACCGCGTAATTTCTACTTTTCCTTGTTTCTTTGTAGATCATAAAAGTATATGAATATGTATTCCTAAGTTGCTACCTGCCCATAGGCACATATTGTGAATACAAGGAAATACATTACAGTGTTACAATAAAAGTTGTCACAACGACACAAGAATACGCAAACATTTGTTGATGAAGATAATACTATAAATGAAACTTTTTCAGGGCAAATGAAATAAATCAGCACTGATATTGTTTATATATATATATATATATATATATATATATAATATATGAGTTGGTATCAAATATTGGAATTGCAGTATTGCCTTCTCACACTTTTGTGGTATTGGTAGGCTGCTAGTATCACTTTTTTCTGGTATCTTATGTTTTCAGATATTGTATTAAGAAATGATCAGAGTGTAGTTTAGCGTTTCTTATAATGTCATCATGTTTTGTCTAGTAATTTTCATGACCTCTGGATGACATTTATCTTTGAAGGTGTCCTGCAGGTGATCAAAAGAACATGCCCTGGTCTTCCTGTCTTTGTCCTCATCAGACCACGTGGAGGGGATTTCATCTACTCTGATCTAGAGTTTGAGGTGATGATGCAAGACATGGTGGAGCTGAAGGCCCGAGGAGCTGATGGCTTTGTCTTTGGTGTCCTAACAAGGTGAGAAGATATTGTCAGATGAGAACCAGAATGGTGCTATCCTATTCTAAGATTTGAGCATTAAACTACAGATAAAAATGAAACAATCAATTTTCATTGAATAAAATGTTTACTTAAAGGGAGGCTCTCCCCTAAAATTTGAATTTGAGAGGTGTGAGAGCATGTCATTAGAACTCTAGAGAAAATTCTATCTCATCACAAAAAATGTCCCAAACTGTGAAATATTAATTTTAACGAGACATGAAACTCGTCACTTTAAAGACGAGTTAGGTGATACGCTTGGGGTCATCAGATATCGGTTATCCGTGATCGACAAAGAAAAGAATGCAATATAGCACCTGGAAGTTATAATGAGATACTTAGTTGAACTTTTTTGGGCCTACATTATTCAGATCACATTTGTTTTTCTGTCACACAAACTAGGTGGAAATTCTGTGCGTGTGCGACTAAGTTGATTTACGGACTTTTTGAGTACGTACAGTGCATAAACTTAGACCCCGTTAACGGTGCGGGGCTGGGCGGAGCCGCGGCCGCGGCCAACCTCAATTGCGAGGCCGAGCCCCGCAATTTAGTCCGTTTACACTGCCGGACTCGACCGCGCTTTTGATTCAAACCTTTCATTATTTTGTCGTAGTGGCGCTCTACTTGTAAACAAACGCAATTTGGTATTGTCTGGTTTTCAGATCCTTTGCCAACTGAATTCCGTGGCGACGAAGTCGCCGTTCGGGCAAAGGCTTTTGCCGAAGGAGAAAATCCTTTGCAGGACAAAACCACCTTCAACTATACTAGTTTTCGACGTTGCAGTGGTTAATATCCTGAATAGCGAAATAGTACAGGCGAGGGTTTGGAAGCCAGACTAGAATTGGCCGCGCATTTAGCCCAGTTTGCGTTTACACTGAGAAAAAGGCCGGGCGCGACCGCGGCTCGGCCGCGGCCGAGACCACCTCCAGAGCGTGGCCTAATGCGAGGCCAAATTTGGCCCCGCATTTGGCCTTTTGCGCGTTTACACCGAAATGAAGGTGGGCTCGGCGCGGCCGAGCCTCACACTGTAAACGGGGTCCAAGGGATCCTCGGCACGTACAAATAAAACATGACAATTAAGTGTTTATAACCATCCTGGCTTTAACAGTGGCCTTTTAAAACATGACCTTTGACCATTATTTACATAACCAATATGACTCCCTCTAATCTTGCTATCATAATGATCAGTTCAGAGAGCTCTTACAGCTATATACAAGCCTGTGAGATTTATCAGCAGTAAAACCAATGAAGCCTCCGATACAAAACAAGGGATACAGAGCAAGTGAGTCTGTTTACATGAGAATGTGATTTATCCTGGACGAAAGTGATACCTCAATTAAAGAGAAAAGGGCAAAAGAAAAACGGGCCAAACGTACGGCTCCAGCGAAAGAGACATCGCCTTTAACCATGTAACTATAGGTCTCCTCCAACTAAGAGTACACTTTGAACGAAAGCATATACGTGAATGATAATTTATGACGATCTCACGTGATCGACACACATTCAAAGGGGAGAGTTAGAAGTGGAAGGATTGCTTAATCGTGTCATTAATAATTCCTAATCAATGACACCCCTACTATAGGCATATCATAATTTCTCATCTAAAATCAATGGCCTATAGGACTCATGCACCATTGCTTGTATCTTGCATAAACTTTGTTTTTTAAGCTTTGAGTGAAACGTGTCATAACATAACTCTGTAATTCCATCAGCAGTGATTGACATGATAAAGAAGAGAGATATATCACCGTATTGAACGCTTAGAACCTAAGGGGGGGGGGGGTATTATAGCATGATACTCGGTTCTTTACTGCCCAGATGCCAACAACACCCATCACCCACGGCCACGCATAGAGAAACAACCATGGCGAAAATAAAACTTTCCTTTCTCATAGGCAGAATGACACAGAACCCCGTCAAACACACTTCACTTTTATTGGCAGGGATGGACATGAAAAAATTCATTACTAATACTAAACAGCGTATGCATTCCATTCATGTGGCGCGAGATACCTCTATAGCAACATAAAGCCTGTCTTCAACTCCGTTGGTCGAACAATGACAACTTGAAATTTCAAAGAGATGAGTGAGACGCTATATTCACCTGGCCTAGAGTTAATTTATTCAGTTCTCATTCCTACTTCAAGTTGGGTTATGTTAGTGTAATCATTCCCATCTGCAGTATAACAAAACCAAAGTGAGGGAAAAGGGGAGAGAAAAACGAGAGGTGGCAGAAGTAAAACTGCATGCACAACTGCAATCCATATCATTGCGTGTGACAAGTGAAGCAAAGGTATTAGTTGTTTAGCAGTGTTTTATGAGCATAAACATGCAGGCAAATAGACAGACAATGTCAAATATAAAAACCATCAATTTAATGTCAGAGAAGATGGTAAACAAGATGCATTGAAACTGTAACTAAATCGCTGCTCTTCGACTCGGTCAAGGAACGTCCAACTTTATATTCAACAAAAAAAAAATGTTAGGGGAAAGAAACAAATTTAGATATAACATTCGTAAATTAAAAACAAGAAAAAGAAAATGTCCACGTCAGGATTTTAAAAAACGCCGCACGCCGCATTATATTCTAGATGGGAATACGGTGTTGATGCAAAGGTCCAATGATTGTCTCATTACTTTAAAAGCAATCTATGGTTCCCTTACCATCACCAGTACCACACCACAATCACGTCTCTAAAATCAATGGTAGCACATTTATCATTGCATCGTGTATTAACTCCCTTTTCCTAAACTACCAGTGGAACGTGTCATATTATAGTGTGTATTTCGATCAGTAGTGATTGACTTTAAAGAAGAAAGATAATGCAAAAAATTGAATGCTTACCACATTGCTTATAGGGCTATTCCAGTTTGGTACTGATCTGTTCTATTCTCCAAGATGCCAGCAACATATATCACCTATGGCTAACTAGTGAAACAGCCATGACGAAAATAAACGACAGAGAACCCCGTCATAATCACTACACTTGGAAAGGTGTTGCCCGAAATTCCTCATTATGAAGCAATATCAAGTCACTTCCTTCCCTGCCTGTCTTTAACTTCGTTATTTGGTCAAACAATAACAACCTGGAATTCCAAAGAGATAAGCGAGACGCCATGCACCTAGACTAGAGTTAATTAATTCAGTTCCCATTCATGTTAGTTATGTAAACGTACACGTTCCTAAATATCCTGCTACAGTATAACAAGAACAAATGAAGAGAAAAGGAAAGAGAAAACGAATGGTGGCAAGCGGGGTACTGTGTCAAGGGGCAATTTACAACATTACATGTGACAAAATTAATGAAGCAAACCCAACCTCCAAACTCCAATGCAAAACAAGGGAAATAGAGTAGCTGTGTTCATGACGTAAGAGTGAAGCTGAACTGCAGAAAAAAAAAGAAAAAAAGAAATAAAAGGGAAAAGTCCTGCGGGACTCGATTAACTTCTCTCCTTCCGGTCGGGCATTATAAACACACAGCGTGCTAAGCGATTCTGCCACACGGAAGATCCGATGATCTTGTGCGAAACTTAAATCTATCTATGTATGCTATACACAACACAAATTTACATTGATATTCAGTTTTTTGGCTATATACGTCAAGTGACTGATAGCGCTATTCAACTTCCCACGAGTGGCCGCGTGGATTCGATCAATATACAGTTACAAAGATAAATCGGGAATCGTTTCAACCAGATTCCATTCTCATTTTCAGTGATCGACAACGAAAATAATGTTAAGTAGCGACTTGAAGTAATATTGAGAAATATTCGTGAAGTCCAATTCTTTATACAGTCCTACATAATTCAGATGAAATTGTTTCTGTCATGCAACTAATTGAAAATTTCGTGTGGTGTCGGCGTGTTCAAGTAAGTTGATTGGAAAGGATATGTGAATGAATATTTACCAATAGGTCTTTATATTGTAAAAAAAAAAAAAATCAAACATGGCCATGCGGTATTTTAAGAGTCATCTTCACTTTAACATTTGTAATTTCAAGTCCAAGTTGCCTGTCAAAGCAATGTGGTCTCCAACACAAAACAAAGGGATATTGTGTGTGTCTGTGTGTGTGTGTGTACGTTTACATGAAAACGTGATTTCTACATGGACGAAGGTGAATACTCCATAAAAGAGAAAAAGCAAAAGATATAAGTATTTTGTTTCGTGCTCCTTTGGGGTTCGAACCCGTACGTGTGCAACATCACGTCTCTTGTGACGTCGCCTTTATCCTCTCGGCCATGTACGTCTTGACGAGAAAATTTGAGGAACGTAAGCTTATAATGTGAAAGATGATTCAGGAATCGTTTGGTCCACATTCCATTCTCATTTTCAGTTTTTAGCTGCAAAATTATCAACCTGATGAGGAGATTTGAAAAAATAAAATGCATGATTACTGCAGCTTATTGTCTGAGCTACCACATACTTAAGTTTGAGAGGAAATGGAGCAAAATCAGCTGAAATAAAGGTGCTTAAACGTTGTCAAGTCAATGCATGGTTTAAAAAAAAATCACCTCCCATAGACATAACACGTCAACTTGTCTGATTTTGAGTCTTTACCTTTAATCACAATTTGAAGTATGATGGTAAGTCTTCTCGAACTAAGAGTGTGGAACGGAAGCTTCTACGTGAAAGACGAATCATGACGATCACCCGTGACCGACACATCTTCAAACTTTCAGTGAAAGGTGTCATAACATAATTCTGTAACTCCATTAGCAGTGATTGACTACATAAATAAAGATATATCAAATTGAACGCTTAGCGCGTATAACTAAGGGGGATTTTAGCCTGATGCTGTGCTATTCACTGCTCAGATACCAACAATACTCATCACCTACGGTTACGTATAGAGAAATAGCCATGACGAAAATAAGGTTTTCCTTTTCTTTGGCAGATAGACACACAACCCCTTTGAACACACTATAATTGACAAGGAGGGACATGAAAAGTTCATTACTACTACTAAACAGTGATGCCTTCTAATCATGTGGCACAAGATACCTCTATAGCAACATAAAACCTGTCTACAATTCCGTTATTGGGTCAAACAATAACAACTTGAATTTGAAAGAGACGAGCGAGACGCCATACACCTGGCCTAGAATTAATTTATTCAGTTGCCATTCCTGCTCCGGTTGTGTTATGTAAATTATTTTCCGACCTGTCTTGTGCAGTGTAACAGGAACAAACGTAGAGAAAAGGAAAGAGAAAACGAAAGGTGGCAAGCGGGGCACTGTATACCAAGGGCAATTTACAACATTACGTATGATAAATGAAGCAAATCCAACCTCCAGCCTCCGACAAAAAAAAGGGGGGAACTTGAGTGACTGTGTGTCGTGGGGTAATGACATCGGAATGAAGCTGAACTGCCAAAAGAAAAACAAAGAAAGAGAGAGAAAAAAAATAATAGCGTCCTGCGGGTCTCAAACATCTCGTCCTAAGGTGGTGTGTAATGACCATGCAGCGCGCCAAGTGACTCTAAAGCCACACGGCTGTCCCGAAGATTGGATGTGAAATTTATATCTTTATACCATATACAACATGAAAAAGTTCATTACTACCACTAAACAGTGATGCCTTCCACTCATGTGGCACAAGATACCTCTATAGTAACATAAAACCTGTCTACAACTCTGTTATTAGGTCAAACAATAACAATCTGGAATTTCAAAGAGATGAGCGAGACGCCATACACCTGGCCTAGAATTAATTTAATCAATTTAGCTCCCATTCCTGCAAGTTATTTAAACGTACATGTTCCTACCTATCCTGTTACAGTATAACAATAACCAATGAAGAGAAAAGGAAAGAGCAAACGAAAGGTGGCAAGCGGGACACTGTAACAAGGGGCAATTTACAACATTAAGTGTGACAAAATTAATGAAGCAAACCCAATCTCCAAACTCCAATACAAAACAAGGGAAATAGAGCAGCCGTGTTCACGGGTTACGTACACTTGATAAAATAATATGATAAATGACATCGGAGTAAAGCTGAACTGCCGAAAAAAAAAAGAAAAAGAAAGAACGGGAAAAGTCCTGCGGGAGTCGAACTTCTCTCCTTCCGGTATGGCGTTATGAACACCCAGCGCGCTAAGCGATTACGCCATACGGCTGTCCTGAAGATCGAATGAGAAACTTAAATGTATAATAACACTGTCGTTATAGCGTTGACTTGTGATGGCGCTATTCAACTTCCCACAAGTGGCCGCGTGGATTCGACCAATATCCAGTTGCAAAGAACAATCGGGAATTGTTCCGTACAGATTGCATTCTCATTTTCAGTTTTTAACTACAAAATTGTCGACCTAATGAGGAGATTTGAAAATATAAAATACATGATGACTGCAGCTTATTGTCTGAGCTACAACATACTTAAGTTTCAGAGGAAATGGAGCAAAATCAGCTGAGATAAAGGTGCTTAAACGTTGTCAAGTCAATGCATGGTTTTTAAAAATATCACCTCCCATAGACATAACACGTAAACTTGTCCGATTTTGTGTCTTTACTTTTAATCACAATTTAAAGTATGATGACGTCATCAAATTTTAAAACCATGACATGGACTTGAAAGGCAAATGTTCAAAGCAAAACATATCTGAATTTGGGGTAATATTAAGCTTAAACAATAGAGATACGAGCAAATGAATGTCAGAAACAGTACCTCAAAAAAATTAATTCCACTTTTTTGATTTCAGATGATGATATGATGACGTCATGAGTTTTCCTGGCAATATCGGTACTTGAAACGTTATTTCCAATTCATATGCTTTTGTAATATGCAAGAGAAATATAGGGTCAATGGACGATTTAAAGAGCTATGGCGAAATAAACAAAGACATGTTTTTTCACTATATTTGCAGAAAGACGCGCGCGCGGAATTTCAACTTTGACGCCAGTGCATTCCTTTGTTATAGGTCAAAATCGATCGGAAATCAATGAATATTGTTACTCAAAGTATCAGAAATCCAAATCGGTCAAAAAAATTGCATTTTCATGTTAGTTACGCCCTCTGCACGCGAAATTGCGCGGACGGACGCGCACGCGAGAAAATGTTTGAAACGCTTAAAATTGTCTGAAACTTCGAGATTTCCCATTGGGAAGTCGTTTTGAGCCTTTTAAAATTTTGACGTGCGCAAACGCACCAGAAACGCAACAGAAATGATATCTAGTTATGAAGTTATGATCGATCATGTGACAAGGTCCGAAAATCACAAAATGGCGCCTAGATGACGTCATAGATATGTTACTGTCATGAAAACCTTATTGTGGCTAGATATTGTTATGAGACATGTTGACTGAAAATGTCATGTTATTCCGTAATGTCATTGTTGAGATATTGACGACACAAAATGTGGCAGAAAGAAAGAAGAATAAAAAACGAGATATGAAACTCGTCACGCTGACGAGTTAGGTGATACGCTTGGGGTCATCAGGTGTCGATCATCTGTGATCGACAAAGAAAAGAATGTGATATAGGCACCTTGAAGTTATATTGAGCGTGCATGCAAAACCGTTTCTCTAACCACTCGGCCACGGGACATCCCCGGAAATGGTAAGGCAAAAAAGAAATGTATAGATATTACAGGGGGAAAAAGTCAATGCCCACTCAACAATCGTGGCCCCGTGAACATGTATTGCATTGCTAGACGGAAATGCGGCCTTGTAACGACTGATGTCGCTATGCCATTTCTTGCAACTTGGGAAAAATACGCGCCGTAGACATAAAGCCTATAATCGGCTGGTTTTGATACCTTGCCTTTAATCACAATTTTCAGTGTGATGACGTCATCAAAGTACAAAACAATGACTCATGGTCTTGAAAGACAATTGTTCAAAGTACAACACCTCCGTCGTCGTCATTACATACTATGATCGGTTTGACAAAGTCAGCCTGCAAAATTTTGCAGCAGTCGAAGCAATGTGGTCTCCAACACAAAAAAGAGGGATATGGTGTGTGTCTGTGTGTGTGTATAGGTGCGTTTATATACAAACGTGATTTCTACATGGACGAATATGTAATACAAAATTGAAGAAAAAAAGTAAAATAGCTAAGTATTTTGTTTCGTGATCTTGTGGGGTTCGAACCCGCAACCTCACGTCTCTGAGACGTCGCCTTTAACCACTCGGCCATACGTCTCGGCGAGAAAATATGAGGAACGTAAACTTATGTATGTGAAAGATGAATCGGGAATCGTTATGTCCACATTCCATTCTCATTTTCAGTTTTAAACTGCAAAATTGTCAACCTGATGATGAGATTTCAAAAAATAAAATGCATGATTACTGAAGCTTATTGTCTCAGCTACAACATACTTAAGTTTCAGAGGAAATGAAGCAAAATCAGCTGAGATAAAGGTGCTTAAACGTTGTCAAGTCAATGCATGGTTTTAAAAAAATCACCTCCCATAGACATAACACGTAAACTTGTCCGATTTTGCATCTTTACCTTTAATCACAATTTAAGGTATTATGACGTCATCAAATTTCAAAACCATGACTTGGACTTAAAAGGCAAATGTTCAAAGTACAACATATCTGAATTTGGGATAATATTGAGCTTAAACAACAGAGATACGAGCAAATGAATGTCAGAAACAGTACCTCAAAAAATTAATTCCACTTTTTTGATTTCAGATGATGATATGATGACGTCATAATTTATTTAGGGAAATATTGATACTTGAAACGTTATTTTCAATTCATATGCTTTTGTAATATGCAATAAAAATATAGGGTCACCTGACGTTTTAAAGAGCTATGGCGAAATAAACAAAGACATGTTTTTCGCTATATTTCCACATAGACGCGCACACGAAATTTCAACTTTGACGCCAGCGCATTCCTTTGTTATAGGTCGAAATTGATCGGAAATCAATGGATATTGTTACTTAATGTATCAGGAATCCAAATCTGTCAAAAAATGTGCATTTTCATGTTGCTTACGCGCACTGCGCGCGGAAATGCGCGGACGGACGCGAACGCGCGGAACGCTTAAAATTGTCTGAAACTTCGAGATTTCCCATTGGGAAGTCGTTTTAAGCATTTAAAAACTTTGACGCGCGCTAATGCGCGCGTAATGATGTCCTAGGTAATTAGCATTAAAATGTAAGATAGAACGTGACCTGAACTTTACGTCCAACGAAAATGATACAGAAATGACCTTTAGTTATGAAGTTATGATCGATCATGTAACATGGTCCGAAAATCACAAAATGGCGCCTAGATGACGTCATAGATATGTTACTGTCATGAAAACCTTATTGTGGCTAGATATTGTCATGAGACATGTTGACTGAAAATGTCATGTTATTCCGTCATGTCAATGTTGAGATATTCACGACACAAAATGTGCCAGAAAGAAAGAAGAATAAAAAGAAAGAAAGGAAGATTTTGACAAACACAATAGGTGATACGCTAAAAGCGTATCACCTAATAACAGGGGGAAAGTCAATGCCCACTCAACTATTAAACGTGGCCGTGTGAACATCTATTGCATTGCTAGACGGAAAAGCGGCCTTGTAACGACTGAGGTCGCTATGCCATTTCTGGCAACTTGGGAAAAATACGTCCCGCAGACATAAAACCTATAATCGGCTGGTTTTTGATACCTTGCCTTTAATCACGCACGTGTGCAACCTTACGTCTCTGAGACGTCGCCTTTAACCTCTCAGTCATACGTCTCGACGAGAAAATATGAGGAACGTAAACTTATATGTGAAAGATGACTCAGGAATCGTTTCGTCCATCTTCCATTCTCATTTTCAGTTTTATGCTGCAAAATACTCAACCTGGTGAGAAGATAAAAAAAAAATAATAAAATGTATGATTACTGCAGCTTATTGTCTCAGCTTCAACATACTTAAGTTTCAGAGGAAATCAAAATCAAGTGAGGTAAAGGTGCTCGAGCGTTATCGAGTCAATGCATGGATAAAAAACAAAAATCCCCTTTCATAGACATAACATACAATCTTCGCTGATTTCGATATCTCGCCTTTAACCATACCTTCTAGCATGATGACCTCATCAAATTAGAAAATAACGATATGGACTTGAAAGTTGTTCAATGTATAACATATTCATCGTATGTTGTCAGTTTGCTATTGATATGACGATCGATCGCCTGAACATGAGGCAGCTATTAGTACCTTTATGAAATTATTATAGGCATGGTTATCAAATTCCCCTAAAATTTCCTTATAATTGCTTTATTTTTACACACAGTTAAGCTATCCCTTTAAACTCGTCACAGTTTAATTAGAATCATTAACATCATACATTAGTACCATATTCAGTTCCATAGCTGATCACGTTTGCTAATTAATTAAGATTAATTGTCTAGAATGTGTCATATGGCCAACCTGTATACACACGTACACACACACACACAATGCTAAATGTATGTATCAAACCTCTGTAACACAACTTTGAACTAACTGTAGGAATTATCGCTGTACTTATCATCTATACTTTTTATCACTATCTGAAACTCCACAAAAAACCACTAATTGACAAATAATCATCAATACAGAAGACTGACTTAAAGGAACAATTCAAATACCTTTTTTACAATGTATAGCTTGTTCCATGTATAAATCAGCACAAAGTAACCACGACTACATTGTGTTACTGAATTGATATGAACAAATTTCATGTTATTACAATATTTTAAATCAGTTTGAAAAGCCCAGCCTGCAAAATTTTGCAGCAGTCGAAGTAATGCAGTCTCCAACGCAAAACAAAGGGATACTATGTGAGTGTGTGCGTATAGTTGTGTTTACATGCGAACGTGATTTCTACATGGACGAAGGTGTAGTACTCCATTGAAGAAAAAACAAATTAAAAAAATAATTATTTTCTTTCGTGCTCTTGTGAGGTTCGAACCCGTACGTGTGCAACCTCACGTTTCTGAGACGACGCCTCTAACCACTCGGCCATACGTCTCGACGAGAAAATTAGAGGAACGTAGATTTATGTACGTGAAAGATGAATCAGGAATCGTTTCGTCCACATTCCATTCTCATTTTCAGTTTTAAATTGCAAAATTGTCAACCTCATGAGGAGATTTCAAAGAATAAAATGCATGATTACTGCAGCTTATTGTCACAGCTACAACATACTTAAGTTTCAGAGGAAATGAAACAAAATCAGCTGAGATAAAGGTGCTTAAACGTTGTTAAGTCAATGCATGGTTTAAAAAAAACTCACCTCCCATAGACAATACACGTAAACTTGTCCGATTTTGCAACTTTACCTTTAATCACAATTTAAGGTATGATGACGTCATCAAATATCAAAAGCATGATATGGACTTAAAAGGCAAATGTTCAAAGTACAACATATCTGAATTTGGGATAATATTGAGCTTAAACAACAGAGATACGAGTAAATGAATGACAGAAACAGTACCTCAAAAAAATTAATTCCACTTTTTTGATTTCAGATGATGATATGATGACGTCATGAGTTTTCCTGGCAATATTGGTACTTGAAACGTTATTTCCAATTCATATGCTTTTGTAATATGCAATAGAAATATAGGGTCAATGGACGATTTAAAGAGCTATGCCGAAATAAACAAAGACATGTTTTTTCACTATATTTGCAGAAAGACGCGCGCGCGGAATTTCAACTTTGACGCCAGTGCATTTCTTTGTTATAGGTCAACATCGATCGGAAATCAGTGGATATTGTTACTCAAGTATCAGGAATCCAAATCAGTAAAAAAAAAATGCATTTTCATGTTGCTTACGCCCTCTGCGCGCGAAATTGCGCGGACGGACGCGCACGCGAGAAAATGTTTGAAACGCTTAAAATTGTCTGAAACTTCGAGATTTCCCATTGGGAAGTCGTTTTGAGCCTTTTAAAATTTTGACGTGCGCAAACGCGCGCGTAATGAAGACCTGGGTAACTAGCGTTAAAAAGTAAGATAGAGCGTGACCTGAACTTTATGTCCACCGAAAATGATACAGAAATGATATCCAGTTATGAAGTTATGATCGATCATGTGACAAGGTCCGAAAATCACAAAATGGCGCCTAGATGACGTCATAGATATGTTACTGTCATGAAAACCTTATTGTGGCTAGATTTTGTCATGAGACATGTTGACTGAAAATGTCATGTTATTCCGTAATGTCATTGTTGAGATATTGACGACACAAAATGTGGCAGAAAGAAAGAAGAATAAAAAAAAGAGAAATTTTGACAATCACAATAGGTGATACGCTGATAGCGTATCACCTAAAAAGAGAAATTTTGACAATCACAATAGGTGATACGCTGATAGCGTATCACCTAATAAAGCAGCACGCACTAGTGCATGCTGCAATAGTAGCCAGATCTGAAAATAATAGCCGCGCGTCGACCATCGGTGTGTGCACGTTTCCTTCATTCGCCTCCGTCTGCACACAGCTATATCGAATACTGTCTATCGCCTCATCGAGCCATGAATGCATCCGCATGAGCAGAGGCTGCCGTGGCTGCCTGGTCAGTGGCCTGGCGGTAGCACCAACCCAGCTGTGTACGTGGCGTGGACATTTGCGTGCGTTTGCGTGTTTTGAGACTATTGTAGTACATTGATCGTACAGAAAATTATCGAACTACATGTACGCAATCCAATGCAGTCGATAAGGCCAGAAGACTACTCTTAGATCAAGGCGTATGTAATTTTTGGCATTTTAGAGATTGCTCTATGTCTCTTTATATATTGTTATATCTCTGTATGTGAGTAACGTTGCACTCTTATATTTCATAGGGATATTACCAGTGCCATAACCTATATCAGAAAAATAAATTTCTGTGTACAGATACACTTTAATCACAAGTGGGTAGATTTATAAGCATTGTTCCAAATATCAGGTAAAATCTTACCCTTGTGGTTTTGATTTTTAACATGTTACAGAAGATGAAAATATGTCAAAATTGACTCCCCTGAAAAGAAGAGATCAAGCTCTACAACATGATACCAACAACTCAATACCTCCCAAAATTGTGGCAACATCCTTCTGGTTCTCTGCCAAGGGTATGTTCTGTGGTTGCTGGTTCTCTTAAGTAATTTGTAGGTGAAAGTTAAAAACGAAGATGAAGAAGAAGAAGGAAAGAACAGGACAGAAGAAGGCATTTCAGTGTTCTACTTGCGTCATTTTTGTCTTCTACTTGTGTCATTTTTGTGTTCATAGGGCTCTTGTGCAAGTTAAGTTTACAGAGATACATGTCTATTATGGTTGCATGTAGCTTCTCCATCACATCACTGTGCTACTATTTCTCTTTCTTTCTAACAGCTCTGGACAAATAGATAAAGAGAGATGTAGAAAACTAGTGGGTAAGTTTGTACATCTTTAAGATACTCCTTTAAGTTAAGTTGAGATAGCCCTTTTCATGTTTTTCCCATCCTGTGTGTTTTCCAAGTTTTGAGTCTGTAGAGTTATCAACAAACAAAATCTTTAGTCCTCATGTCAAATTTTAAAAATTGCGGCAGGCCTCCTATGAATATGCAAATAAGAGGAAACATTTTTCTGTATATATGTTTTATTCTTACAAAATCTGTCCCCTTCAAAAAAGTGTGCTTTGGTGAAAATTTCAAACAAATGCCTTGTAGAAAGGTTACGACTGAAGATATGTTTAGAACACTAAACTATCACAAATGTATTCCTATCTTCATTTATCTTAAATAATTTTTAGGAATACAGGTCTTGTCACAGTCCTATCCAGAATTCAATGTCTATGGAAACAGCCGCATTAAATAGAAAAGGAGATAATGTTTACTCTTGTCAAGCAGAAAATGTCTTAGGATATGCCATTAATAATTGAATTTCCATGAAAAAAAAGATTCTTTGATAGATTTCACATTGCCATAATTAATTCAATTTACACAATGTACAAAATCTTTATCATCCATACAGTTACATGTTCTCTGATGTACATTTGGTGAGGTTTCATCAGGGTGTGTGTTGCATTTTTCATAGTCTTTGTTTTGTTTGTTTGTCTATATTTGTGATCCTAGAACAATGCCAACCATTGCCAGCAACATTCCACAGAGGTAAATCTTTTCATATTTTCTGCATGTTTCAATTTAGCTTTTAACCCATCAAGTCCCAGGCTCTAGTTTCTGTGGCTTGGTGCTGTATCTGTTTTATAATACTGTATCATAGACTGCTGGCATTTCATAATCTTCATAAAATTCTTTATTTTTCATTATCTTTCATTTAATTCCTATTTTGGTAATGTACCATCATTTACTTCATTTTATTTTATTTCATTTGTTTTTGGTTTTTTTATGCCTCCGCCACGAAGTGGTGCCGGAGGCATTATGTTTTCGGGTTGTCCGTCCGTCCGTCCGTCCGTCCTTCCGTCCGTCCGTAATGAATTTTGTGGACAGGGTAACTATCAAAACCTTTTGAGGTAGACTAATGAAACTTGGCATGTATGTGTATTAGGGGGTGAAGTTGTGCCTATCAACTTTTGGGTGCACATGCTCAAGGTCAAAAGGTCAAGGTCAAATGCTTAAAATTCAATTCAATTCAATTCAATTCAATTCAATTCAATTTATTTCACATCTTTCAAAAAACAAACAATGATAGACATACATGTATGTATAAAATGTACAGAACAGAACACAGAAATATACGCAAAACAAGGCATAAACAGTACAAGGACAGTTACAGTGAGGTATAAACACAGTAAAACAGTAAGAACTGCAGCAGATGTGTGGGAATGACAAAAGGCCATTGGCCTGTCAAAGGTCAAACCCTTGATGGACTGCATCTTATAAGTTTGCATTTTAAAAATTGTGTTTAAATCATAGAACATATAGGAGACAAAAAGAAAGACAGTTAAGAACAATATTGGCAAGAATAAGATAGAGAGAAGTAATGACAAGATTTACATGTACTAAACTCAAAAGACAAATACAAACAAGCTAATGAGCTCCAACAACAATAACAAACAATACATGAACAAACAACAGGCAATCAATAAAACTTAAAGATACCTCATAATATATTGCATATTATTTTTTCTGTAATAAATAAAATTTATACTTCCTTTTAAAATCACTTAAAGTGGAACATTGTTTAAACTTATCTAACATATTATTCCAAAGTACAGGACCTTTATATGAAATCACTGTTCTTGAGAATTTATATCTGTAAAAAGGAATATACATTTTATGGGAATTTCTAGTAACATACATATTCACATCAAAATTATAAATAAAATAATCATTAAAAGCATAAGGTAATAACTCTTTGGTGAAGGAATACATAAAAGAAGCAATCTGAAATTCATTAATACTATAAATATCCAATAATTGCAACTTTAGAAATAATTCTTTAGTGTGTGCCAAATAATGTGCTTTAGTTATTGTACGTATTGCACGTTTTTGGAGTTTAAAAAGTTTCTGCGTTAAATACGTTGCACAATTACCCCATACAATATTACAATATGATAAATGTGATAAAATCATACTATTGTAGATATTCACTAAAATTTTCAAAGGCAATATATGCTTCAAATTATGCAGTACTCCAATTACTCTTGATATTTTAAAAGAAATATGATTGATATGATCTTTCCAACTTAAACATTCATCAATAATAACACCCAAAAATTTAATACTTTTGACTCTCTCAATCTCAACATTATTAATCATAATATTAATTGAATTCGCATCAACATTTACATTCCGAGATTTAAAAATCATATAATTTGTCTTTGTATAATTGATCTGTAATTTGTTGGCTGAAAACCATAATTGCACTTTTTGCATTTCAGTATTGATAAGCTCATTAATCGTTACAACATCTTTTCCAGATAAAAACAGGCTGGTGTCATCAGCAAATAAAATTACAGATAAAATATCACTTACATATTGCAAATCATTGATATACATTAAAAATAATAGTGGTCCAAGATTTGATCCTTGTGGCACACCAACTGGAATATCTCTAAAATGTGAATTAACATTGGTTATACGAACATATTGCTTTCTCTCACTTTGATAACTCTGTAACCATTTCATTGCTATACCCCGTATACCATAAAAACTAAGCTTATCAAATAAAATAGAATGGTCTATACAATCAAAAGCTTTCGATAAATCTAAAAACACTCCAACTACTATTGCTTTATCTTCAAAAGCTTTGGCAAGTTTATCTACTAAGTCGATTATTGCATGTGATGTACTGCACCCTTTTCTAAAACCAAACTGTCTCCGATATAAAATGTCATGTTTTTGTATAAAACAGATCATTTTTTCATAAACTATTTTTTCTAATATTTTACTAAAAATTGATAAAATAGAGACAGGTCTGTAATTATTTACAGACATTTCATTACCATTTTTAAAAACTGGTATCACTTTGGCGATCTTTAATGCACTTGGAAAAATACCTTGTTCAATAGATGCATTAAAAATATTGCACAAAGGTGACAGAATTGCATCAATAGAAGTTTTTACTACTTTTGTGTTAAATCCGTCATACCCTGCTGCTTTATTTACATCTAATTTAAAAACTACATTTAAAACATCTGAAACTGTTATAGGACTAAAAAACAAAGAATCAGTGACCTTTCCACACATATATTTTTTAAAAGAATCATTTTCAGATATGCTTAACTGTGCATTATCATGAATTTCTTTTCCAATTTTACTAAAAAAGTCATTAAACACATTGCATATATCTTTTTTATTTGTGATTACCTTACCATCAAACTCAATTTCATTTATCGACGCTTTCTCTTTTTTCTTACTCAATATCTCATTTATAACTCTCCAAGTGGTTTTTGCATTGTTCATAGCATGTTTGAATTTAAGATCATAATAATTTCGTTTTGCAGTTCTTATCATATTATTAACTTTATTTCTATATTGTTTATACAATTTCCTTCTACTATCTATTGGGTTTCTTAAATATTTCTTAAACAAAACATATTTTCGTTTACACAATTTTTTTATTTCTGCAGTTAACCATGGCTTTCTTTGCATATGTTTTCGTTGTCTAACCTCTATTTCAGGAAAACATTCATTATACAATTCAGAATAAATGTCTGTAAACCGGCTGTATTTCTCATTTACATCATGTATATCATATAAAAATGTCCAATCAACTGCGTGTAATTTTGAACAAAATGTATAAATTTTTTCATCATCTATTTCTCTTTTTTTATATTCTGCATCAAAATCATTCATAACTGCCTTAGAATTAATCAAAATAAATGGTGTCAGATGATCACTGACATCAGTTAGAATTATTCCACTCTTTTCTATTTTTTCAGAATAATTATAAAATATGTTATCCAATATAGTAGCTGAATGAGAAGTTATTCTAGTTGGTTTGAATATTTGGGGTAAATATGAATACGAAGTGAAATTATCTATAAAATCATTCACATACTGACAAACATTTATTTTCATTAAATCCACATTGAAATCTCCCATTATGATATTTTCTTTCCTCTCATTTGATATGGTATTTAAAGAAGCTTGGATATTTTCTACAAAATTTTCAACTGTCTGCTGAGGAGGTTTGTACATCACTCCAACAATATAATTTTTTATCTTATCATATACCTCAATAAAAATACTTTCAACGACATCATTGCATATATCTAAATCTGTTCTTCTTTTGAATTTGATATTGTTTTGAACAAAAATTCCAGCTCCTCCTCCTCTTTTTCCCTGTCGAGCATTACCAACAAAAGTATACTGTGGGAGAGAAATAAGCTCTTCCTCACCATCTCTCAACCATGTTTCAGTTACTCCTATGATTGACATAGGCATATCTAACATTTCTACACAGTAACAAAAATTATCAAAATTGCGTTTTAAACTACGACAATTGAAATGAAACAAAGATAATATATTTGAATTCTCAGTTGATTTAACATAATCGCAAAATTCGCTGGGAGTATAATACGCATTATGAATTGCAACTTCACTATCAAAATCAGATATATGTGAGTCATATTGTTGAATGTTTCTGTTACAAAGAAAACAATTATCACAATTTATGTTAGAATTTTGCCTGTTACACAAAACACAAACACAAGAAATCGACATTTAATATTCAAACCAGGATATGCATAAACAAAACAAAACAAAAAAACTTTAGTTCAGTATAAAAAGGTAAGTTGTACACCAGGTAATGATCAAATATGAAATATAATGAGTGATTCTGAATCACATTGCAATATTTGTGATGGGGTTATGAATTTACAGTTTTTGCAAGTCAGTAATTGAATGTATCCTCTTTTTCACAGTGCCCTCATTCGTCGCTTTGAGCAGCACCAGGATCCTTCCGTCCGTCGACCAAGCTGCGGTCACATTGCTGTTTGTTTTGACCAACTCATTTGCTTTTTGTAGCAGATTCCTGTTTGTTGCTGTCAGGTCCTCCTCGATGCCAATATGCTTCCCTTTCAGTCGCTTCCTGTTCCTGATGACAAGATGGCGAACACGGTAGGTAGCAAACTTGACAATGATTGGTCTAGGGGGCTTTGTCTTCTCTCCTCTCTTGACAGGACGTGGAGGACCAATGCGATGGGACCTGTCGATGTCCTCAGGCTTCAACTTCACATTCAGCTCTTTGCTGGCTAGGTCGAGCATCACTTCATCGGTGTCTTCATGATCCGACTCGGGAATGCCGTACAGCCGCAAGCAGTTCCTGCGCGAGTATTGCTCTGCATCGTTCAAGGTGCGCTGCAGATTGGTGATTTCGTCTTTGTTGCGTTCCTGTTCTTTCTGCATCGAAGATATGATGGTGGCTTTTGTCTTGATCTCATTTTCAAGGTCCATGACTCTACTCTCTGTCTGTTCAAGTTGGTCGCGGAGGGTTTGCAACTCCTTTGTCACAGCATCGACAAGAGCAGACTTGAGCAGGTCCCTGAATTGCTGGCTGCTGAAAAAGTCTCTCACTTCTTCACACATCTGTTCACCTAAATCCACTGGATCTGTTGAGTTGGAAGCTATGTTTTTCTTTCCTTTAGGGGGCATGGTTCAAGCCAACAGATGCTGATGAAAAGAACTTGTTAGGGGAATCTGCTGTTGAGCGATAAGTCCACAAAGCTGACAGGTAAGAGGATTACACTTGACGGTGGTAGCGATGGAGTTGAACAATTGGTCCCTGGTACAGAAGGTTGCACAAGCACAATACAGGCCTATGGGACTCAAATCTTGGTAGTATGCACAGTCTGTAGGTAGGTCAGTTGTCAATCTACCAACACCAAAATGTACCTTTAGGACTATGAATCAAACTCTGTGAAGTGTTGAGGCAAAGTAGTGTTTCAGAAATACACTCAAAATTCATCAATCACGAAATTTCCTGGTGTGACATACCTCCAAAGGTGTTCTACGCCATTAAAGAGACTCTGTCATCTGGGCATATCCGTTCAGATGTCACAAAATAGCAATTCATAGAGTATATTTTAATAGTTCCCCACAGCTCACAGCTCCTCACACAGCTCCTTATGTACACCTTATGGCATAGAAAAATTGCACTATTTCCCCCATATCTATGCAATGCCTGAAGATATTTTCTTGAAAATTAGTGTATACATGTATTACCCAATTAAGATTCTTTGGTGAAAGTTTGGGGTCATGAGGTCAAAAGGTCAAAGGTCAAAAGGTCAAGTAAAATGTTAAAATTTCACTTTTTTCTCTGTATCTTGGAAATTGTTCAAAGTATCTTTATGGAACAAAGTATACATGCATGTACTGACTGTCAGTAGTTAGCTAGGGAATTTGAGGTTTATGGGGTCAAAGGTCAGGGGTCAAAGGTCAAGGGCAATACTTCGAAATTTTACTATTTTCCTTATATTTATGCAATGCCAGCAGGATTATTTTTTTAAAACTTAATGTATGCATGTATATTACCCACTAGAGATTCTCTGGGATTTTTTTTTTTTGCCAAGAAGGTCAAAGGTCAAAAGGTCAAAGATCAAGTGAAAGTGCTGAACTTACTACTTTTTCCATATCTCAGAAGCGGCTCAAGTAATCTTTAAACTTAGTACATATTTATGTATGTTCTGCCTGACAGTGATTCTCTTAGGAATCAAAGGCCAGATGAAAATGATAACAATTTACTGTTCAATACAGAAATTGCACTTTTTCTCCATACCTTGAAAATTACTCAAGTGCGTAAACTTATGAAAGGGTCAAAGTCGAAGTTAAAGTACATGCTCTCCTATTCATCCAATTAAACATAGGTCAAGGAAGGTAAACATTCGATGCATTTGTGACAAACATGTCATTTTAATATTTTGCCAATTTTGTGAAAATGTAATCACACATTGTCCACATGTACTATAGACCTATTAGGAGAATTGTGCATTATGGCGGAGGCATACCAGTCGCCATAGCGACATTTCTAGTTTTTTTCAGAATTGAGTACTTCAAGACTTCCAAATCACTCAATTTATACCTGATCATTAAATTGGCAACACATTTCGAAAGATTAAAAGGTAGTGTTGCTTATCATGAATTGGCAAATATTTCTCCCTATCTCCAGCATTTGACATGTGTCAAGATCCAGCCAGTGCTCTTGAAGACATCATCTCATTGGGTTTCCAGCGGCTACTGACCAGCGGTCAAGACTCAACTGTCCTTGAAGGACTTCCCCTCATCAAAACACTGATAGAGTTATCAGCAGGGAGGATTGTCGTCATGCCTGGTCAGTACCCCAGTCAAAGTTTTTTCACCCCAAGCTTGGTGCTCATAAACCAGAAATAAAGCTAAAATTGGCTTTCCTACTTTTCATGTTTGATGTAAAAGAGAAAGAGACAAAATCCTTCCTCTTATATCTCTTGGATGACTTCTCTGTTTTGCTATTAAACACTTTTTATGCCTCCGCCACGAAGTGGTGCCGGAGGCATTATGTTTCCGGGTTGTCCGTCCGTCCGTCCTTCCGTCCGTCCGTCTGTCCGTCTTTCCGTCCGTCCGTAATGAATTTTGTGGACAAGGTAACTATCAAAAGCTGTTGAGGTATCCTAATGAAACTTGGCATGTATGTGTATTAGGGGGTGAAGTTGTGCCTATCAACTTTTGGGTGCACGTGCTCAAGGTCAAAGGTCAAAAGGTCAAGGTCAAATACATAAATTTCACTATTTCCACCATATCTATGCAATGCCTGAAGATATTTTCTTGAAACTTAGTGTATACATGTATTACCCAATTTAGATTCTCTGGTGAAAGTTTGAGTCATGAGGTCAAAGGTCAAAGGTCAAAAGGTTGAGTAAAAAATATTAAAACTTTTTTTTTTCTCTGTAAATTGGAAAATTGTTCAAGGTATCTTCATGGAACATAGTATATGCATGAACTGACTGGCAGTGATTATTTAGAGAATGTAGGGTTCATGGGGTCAAAGGTCAAGTGCAACACTTCAAAATTTTACTATTTCCCTCATGTTCATGCAATGCCAGCAGGATTATTATTATTTTTTTTTACACTTGGTGTATGCATGTGTAACCTAATAGAAATTCTCTGGAGAGTTTTTTTTTCTTTTTCTTTTTTTTTTTTGCCTCAAAGGTCAAAAGGTCAAAGATCAAGTGAAAGTGCTGAACTAACTTTTTCCTCCATATCTCGGAAGTGGCTCAATTTATCGTGAAACATACTGCATATTTATGCATGTTCTACCTGAAAGTGATTATCTTATGAATTTTAGGGTCAAAGGCCAGATGAACATGGTAACAATTTACTACAGTGGACTCCCGTTATAACGAAGTCCTCGGGACCGGCAGTTTTCTTTCGTTATATCGGAATTTTGTTATAACCAAGCAAATAAACAATAGAAATACATAGAGTGGATGACATTGCAGCCCAAATTTTTACTTTGTTATAACCGTGTTCGTTATAACGGGAGTGCACTGTATTCAGTACAGAAATTGCACTTTTTCTCCATACCGTTACCATGAAAATTACTCAATGCATAAATGTATGAATGGGTCAAAGTCAAGTTAAAGTCCTTAAATCCCCAAATACATGCTCTCCTATTCATCCTATTAAACCAAGGTCAAGGAAGGTGAACATTCAACACATTTGTGACAAACTTGTCATTTCAATATTTTGCCAGTTTTGTGAAAATGTAATCACACATTGTCCACATGTACTATCTAGACCTATTAGAATCATGCATTATGGCGGAGGCATACCAGTCGCCATAGCGACATTTCTAGTTAATGTTTTATGTTGATGAAATGTGTTAAATACTTGGTCAAGTTAAAACTGTTGATGAAATGTGTTAAATACTTGGTCAAGTTAAAACTATTGATAATAAAATTTCTTCATAAACCTGGTGAACAGTTGCTAGTGATGCTGATTCTTAATGTCAATACACTGTCATATCGTAGGTATTTTGTATTGCTGCTAAGATTCAAGAAATGCTATTCTATCTAATGTCACACTCTGTGAAGACGCCAGGAATATATGGAATAAGGAGTATATAGGGAATTTACACTTGGAATACCTGAGGGTCATGTTTATTTTAAGAGCCATCGTTTCCAAAATTTTTGTTTGCCTATTTGTAATTCAACAAAGTTGAGACCAGAATATACATTAGACAGTACATGTGTGTAGTGTGTTAGCTCTGTGTATATAATTCTGATATTTCTCATCTATTCACTGAAGGTGGAGGAATAACAGAACGCAACTTACAGCGAATCCTCGACGGATGTGGAGCCACCGAGTTTCACTGCTCTGCGAGATCAGCCCGTCAGTCGCCCGCCGTATTTAGGAACAGCAGTGTTTCCATGGGGGCAGCGTTGAGACCCCCAGAGTACAGCCTGAAGTATGCCGATGAGGACTTGATTAGGAGATTACGAACCATTCAGAGAAATGACACATTATAAAGTCATGGAGAAGGGGAATTTTTTGTACTTGAGGGTACCATGCCAGCTACTCGATTCTCTGGTCTCTCCACTGACGGGGAAATGGAACAAAGTATTTTGTCACCCCATCATCCATGACTTACCTTGTTTCTGCTTGATTGTTTCCATCATATGTCCATGCTCTACTGCAATTGAAATTGTGAAGTTTACCTTGAGATAACTTTTAAAACTTTATGCAGGAGTTTGGATCAGTGCAGCTGAAGTTAAAGTTTTAAGACTTGTGTAGGAGTCAGGAGATGGTTGGTCTGTCAGTCAGTTTATGATTGGTCAGTCACTCAGTAATGCAGTTAGTCCTTTGCAACATCATCGTTTGGAGTGCACTACAACTGAGCAGATACTTTCAGTCATTCAGTGAGTCATGTCATGAAATACATCTGCCCTAAATCAATCTGAACTAGAGTAAAGGGAGCTTTCATTGTTTATGCCCATATGAGCCTATACCCTCTCACCATAGATTCTTATATCAACAATACATGTATCTCTTCCCTTAAAACAGTACATGTAATATGTACATGCTTCTAATAATATGCTTCCAAATTTTAGAGTTAGGATACTTTGTATATGTGACCGTGCATCACAAAACAACAAACAGTCGCACCCCTTGATTTTATGTGAGGACTCAAAAGAGGTGAAATGGGCTTTTAGCCAAAGTCAATTTTGAGTTTTCCATATTTTTTGAAAGAGCTATTCTTCTACATTATTCCTGAGTTTGTGATCATAACACGAATGGGAAAGTGGGTTTTCAGCAGTTTTTCTGCAATTCTTTTTCGGTAAAGTAGTTTGATCAGGTATGTCTTAGAGGCCCCTATTCATTTCTGGAAAATCCTTTGCACACTCTTCACTTTCAACTCTTAATAACTGTTGAAAGGATAGTGCTACTGCTGTGAAAGTTGGCGTTAATCATGGACAGAATGTGTTGATAGAGCATGCTCAATTACAGCTTAATCTGATGATCCCTTCATTATTGTTGCTACCGTGGTTTACATCCCGTGTTTTGTCCCATTCATTGCACAGGTAGCACGCCTAGTAAAGTGAAGATTAAGTGCTTGAATAGATCCTTGAAAGCCTGTTTTCTCAGTTCACACTTTTCCAGAGTGTGTGTTTTCTTTGCAATACTTAGATATGCTAGGAGAGTCCATTTGACTCGAGTTATACAATGAACATAATTTTAAAGCTTAGAGTCTGCTCTTTCAGAATCTGCCCTTAACTCAAAATCCATGTCTGGCGACTTTTTGTTGGTTTTGTGGTGCAGGGTCACATGATATACTTACATTGCTCTTCCTATTGACACAATGCCTCAAAACCCTGGGGCAGGGTTTTCCAATAGACAAAGTCCACAGAGCAGAATTTTGAATATTATTTGTAGCAGTATTGAGTAACATTTTGAGGTGAAATACAGTGTACACTCATCAATGGTACAAGTATTACACCTCTTTTTTTTCATTTTTTTTTTTTTTAGACTGAAGATATCTGATTTTGTAGTTTCATATCAGACTGAAGATAATGTTTGAATGTGCAGTTTCATATTAGATTGAAGATAATATCTGAACCAGAGACTTGCACAAGATAATGTCATATCCTGTACCTTAAGTTATATGCATACTGTATTTACACGTGGTAAGGAAACAACAACTTAATCACCAAATACAGGGGAAACTCGGTATAACGAACACTGCTATAACGAGATATCGGTTATAACGAGGAAATTTTCTCGGTCCCAAATTTCCTTCCACACAAGTCTATGTAAGATGTTACTCTTATAGCGAGATCGGCTATAACGAAATAACTGCTATAACGAGATGAATTTTGTGGCTTCCAAACAAAGAAAAACATAGTAAATCAAACCTGCTATAGCGAGGTAAAGCAAAATGCCTTCGGTAAAGCTTTACTTCGCCTGTGCTATCATCTTCCGAGATTGTAAAGCTTGATGCGCCAAAAACTGTCTTGTACACACATAATCATTTTCTTCAGTGCACCAGCTAGCACTGCATGTTGTAGTAGTAGTACGTGTGAAGTGTGTGTGCACGCACACTGATACATGCAGAAAAATGTGGCGGGACGGCCATATGTATACATGACATATTTACTTCGCCTGTGCTTTACTTCGCCTGTGCTATCATCTTCCGAGATTGTAAAGCTTGATGCGCCAAAAACTGTCTTGTACACACATAATCATTTTCTTCAGTGCACCAGCTAGCACTGCATGTTGTAGTAGTAGTACGTGTGAAGTGTGTGTGCACGCACACTGATACATGCAGAAAAATGTGGCGGGACGGCCATATGTATACATGACATCGTGACGTTTAGCAGGTGTGAGGCAATCTGATGCTGTGATTGGCCTTCTACTTAGGGAATTCCCCGTCTTCACACACACGCAGTCATAATGTACAGAATGTGTCACATACACACACAGCATTGTGCAGACCATATTCAAGCTTTCCACACAACACACACCCATACGATATAACCACATACCAATCCACAGACGATCTTGATACAATCGCAAGCTATATAAATTTACAAATTCAAACATCTACATTTAATAAGAAACACATTCTTGATATTGGATTTCCTTGGCGAAAAACATCTTCTTACCCATAAAGGTGAGTAATTCCCTCACACACAATATCAAGTTATCAGTATTGATTGAAATATGATGGGTAGTCCCACATGTGCAAATTAATGTCTTTATTTTATGCCTTCTTTTATGCCTACTGATATAACGAGATATCGGCTATAACGAGGAAAATGACTCGGTCCCGACCATCTCGTTATATCGAGTTTCCACTGTATGTTTTGCAACTGATCCGCGAAGATTACTTTTTGATATATAGATGTTCATGTATACTTTGGAGGCTCACATTACTTTTGCAAAGATGATGGCTCTAACTCTATGGTACTGAAAGGGGAATAAAAGTGAAGCATATACATGTACAGCCTGTTTGTGGATTGAGTGAATGCAGTTGTATTGAACATATCAGTGAAAGTTTGAGGAAAATTGGACTATCTGTTATGAATATGTACAGTATTTCAAATTTTGGTGCAAACTTCGCTGGAAAATTCCACAAAACTTCATGTTTTATAAAAAGTACACATCAACTTAATACTCCATGTACGTATTTCCTTTTTTTTTTTTTTGGAAAGAAATTAGTCAAGTTCCCTTTCATTATGTTAGAAAAGCAAAAGTGTGTTGAATGTCTTTAAATCATTGTCCATACATGACATCAAAGTCTTGTAATCTTCTCTTCTAGCGATGGCAGCATCAAAACTTTAAAATTCATAAATACATTGTATGTGCTTATTACTCTGTGTGTATGTGTGTGTGTGTGTTTGTGTGTCTGTCTGTCTGTCCCTGTTTGTCTGTGGGTGTGCAAAAGATGGAAAATGATTTGGAGCAGCTGAGCATAATTATTATGAAATGCCAGAACTACCAGTGTGACTCAAGGGAAATTGAAAACTCAAACACACTCGTAAACATTAATCTCCACGCATTCCTTATTCACAGCCCTCAGAATTCTCATATTTTTCAGCTTGCACAAGGTCGGTCAAATGTCAAGACCTGAACATGTGTGACAGAACTCCCATGCAGAGTAACATCTTTTTACAAAACATAGAGCAGTAAAGAACAACTCAGAAAATAAACCCAACAGAGATTCTAGACTGAATTACGATTTGCACATTTTATTGAAAAATTATGTGAAAGTGAAATACTATTATTACAAAGTACATAATAACTAATACACATACAATATACTTTGAGTAATTACTGCAGATGCATTTGTGGTACATGAAACCATGAAAGACTTAAATAAGAATTTGCAACAGAGTTATGTTTATATTGCTACCTTCTAAAAAGCAATATGTGTACACTGTAGTGAGAAGAGATAACTGCTGTGCAGAATTTATAATGTGTCACAGTATCACAATATCAAACCCTTTAACAGGTATTTCTTGAGACCAGCCCAAGGTTAATGATTCTACACTGTATATTCAGTTCTTTTTTTTTTTCACAAATACAATTACAAGAGAAATAACACTCTTTAAATAGTGTTATTGTTTTTTTTTCAATGAGACATAAAAAAGCAAACTAAAAGGAAACAATGGATTAAATGTAAGTAGAATTGGGAATGTTCTTAGAATGCATGGACACTTATACAATGTAATATCAGCATTTTCTCAAGGGATGCTGATCTTTATCTCAACATGCAAAGTCTACTAATTATGTCTCTGGGCCCCAGAAGGTCCACTAAGTATTTTTGTGATTTGCACAGCTAGCCACAGATAACTCGGAGGAGAGGGTAACGGAAACTACTGGCCCATGTTGCATTATAGACTAGCTACAATGATGATTCACTACGTTTACAAATACCATGGTCACGTTTACAAAATCTGAGAGCTTACTGGCTGTTACAAGTTTTTATGCAAGAAAATGCTAGCTTGGCTTTCAACTACATACATGTATTCTCACAGTCGGACATCTGAGTGGTTGGGGGCTAGAGTGAAAACAATACCACAATCGGCATATTTTCAAGATGGAATAATCCACTTTTCTTCTATGATTGACTTTGAAATTCCATGAAACTATGAGATATTTAAAGGGGAAGGCTAGTAACTGATCAGTGGGAATCAGTGGAAATGCTGGGAGATGATTGTTCCAATCCTTATGGGATTCATTCAAGAGTACATTATATATCTATTGTTGTGTGAAAATTATTTGCTTCTGAATGGTCTCATATTCAAGTAATGTGCAGTTTAATGTTTCCAGGTAAGCGTCCCTGGTCAGTGACGGGGCATTAAACTGCACATTACTTGAATATGAGACCATTCTGAAGCAAATAATTTTCACACAACAATAGATATACAATGTACTCTTGAATGAATCCCATAAGGATTGGAACAATCATCTCCCAGCATTTCCACTGATTCCCACTGATCAGTTACTAGCCTTCGCCTTTAACCTTAACATTTATGATAGCCAAATGAAATATTGATAAATTACATAAAGGAATAGAGAAAGGATTCTGAACACAAACGATTCGTCTGTATTTGCAACATAGATTCATGATTCATACACTGCATGCTTGCATGCATGATGCACTGCACTCACACTCCAGCTCCACACATGTACTGTACAGGCGAGCTGCTTGTTTCATTCCAGCTATACCGGAAGTGATGTATAACCAACCATGAGAACAAAACTTGCAAGGGTTCTGGTATGAAACCACATACCATGCCATGGTTATATTTCAGCAGGATTGCCATCAGGTTTGAAATTTGTGAGACTAGTATACAAATGATGCACAGGTCTGGGTGTGTCAGAGTTGTGTGCATAACGTAACTATGGAATGCTTAACCAACAAGGTGAAGCCGAGTGGGTTTAGGCTAAATTCCATAGTTACTGCATGCACACTATTGCGACTGACTTATGAAAAGACGTGTGTCATCTGATTTATAGAATGGGGGACAATTTTTTTTTTTTTTTGATCATGTACTCTGGTGGTAAATTTACTGGATGCATTTTCTTTTGGCTTGCCATAGACAAGAGCCATGCATCCAGTAATTACCGAATGCATGGCAAAAATACTGGATGCATGGTTTTCTAGCTTGCGTAAAAGTGCGCAAACTCTTGCTAAAAATGTTTGATATCATGTTCACATTGGCTCTCCTCTGTGAGGCAGAAGAGTGCAGCCAGTAAAACTCAACACACAGCTCTTGACCAATGAGATGAGACTGTAGGATTTTCGCTACCCATTCTATAACATATATGTACCACTACTGTCTTAGTCTAGCTCACTGGCAAACATTACCCATCAAGGCTTCCATTGTGGAGATACTTGTGAGCAAGGCTTGCAGTTGCACCTTGAGTTCTTCCTTGGATTATTATGCAGTAAGGCAACCTTGAAGTTCTGATTATCATTGACTGTTAAACATTTTATATGTCTGTTCTCCTCAACATTTCGATTACCGCTACCCTAATTTACAAGAATAATGTTGAGCAACCGCTTAAGCATAATATACTCAAGTAAATTCTAAATACTTAATTTACTTGATGTATAATTTGTCAAGGTGTATATATTTATGAAATCTTCATTATGTTATTTTCATGAGATGAACAAATACCCTTTTCAGTAACTTATGCATTATTTGCCAGCTCCTGGCCCGAGCTAATTTGGCCTGCGCCAAGCAGTAAAAATTGCGTTCAGTAACTATAGCAGAGCCGCGCTACTTTTACGATGACCCATTCATCATGAACTCCCCCACGTAAAGCATAACTAAAATGGTAACTGAACGCGCACTCTGGCAGAGGGCACGGCCAGGTAATTGTGACCTTTGACATGCAAGGAATTTTGGCCTGAGCTGATATCGTTCATAAACTCTTCGATCAGCACCAGGCCCGAGCCTGACCCACTCCTGGTGCTAGCTTCAGCAGCGCCAAAATAGCCTGCTCCTGGCGCGGGCCACTTTGGCCCTACCCATTCATAAACTCAAATTTTACAACTTAGCTCGGGCCTGGTCCGAGCAAGAGTTACTGAAAGGGGTATAAGTCTAAGACCACATCAATACACACATTTTATAGGTAGAGCGTTCCAAATGTAAGTTGTATATTGAGATATTAAGTTACATATAATTCATTTTGTTACAAAACACGAGGCAGCAACTCAACTACGAGACATTGTACAACAGTTTTGCATGCTAATAAAGAACAAAACAATATGAATTTGATTTACTTGCTCCAGTCAAGATCCAAACCATTGAACACAAATACAGATATAGACTATTTCTAATTGTTGCAAAATTGTATGTAAAAATATAACACTTTATTGCCTGCACAATCTATCCATATGTGCTAACATTAGATCCATTGTATTATAACAACTCTTAATGTGCCAATCACCAATGAGCATGAATCACCTAATGGGTTCACACAAAAAACAAAACAAACAAACAAAACGGAGCTTTACACTAAATCAGCTACAAGGCCTGCAACTGACACTTTGAATGTTAATGCATGCAAGTACTTTATGAGTACAATGTAAGACTGTCCAATGGTTTACCACTTCGTAAATATCCTGACTAGAATATTACAAGGTACCTCAACACCTGGCCAAGAAATCCTTGTGGTTCTAGACCCTAAAAGTCTTTTTAGCTCAGTGACTCCTCCCGGATAAGTCAGTATCCACATGTGTGTTTACAAATGAATACCATGTCAGCGCATTAAAAAAAAATGCTTGCTCTGCATTATAAACAGGTCTCAAAGAATTATACTCTGACTTGAATATTTTTGGCAGTCTGTGCAGCCTGCCTTGCCTTTACCACCACTTCCTTAGCACGCTGTCTCTCTACTAGCCGTGATCCATCAAAGAGACCCTCATTTCTAGGTAAACCGTGGGTACCATCAGCAAATGTGAGAAGACCTGTAGGACCAAGGGAGTGACATACACTGAAGTTAGAAGGTAGGATGAGTTTGAATTGTTTAACAACAATAACAATAACAATAACAAAGTTTAACAGTAACAGCAATAGAAATAAAAATAACAATAACAATAACACTGGTTTGAACATTTGGGCTCACATATCTTACCCAGTCCATTCACTTTGCCTTGCTTGAATTCACCCTCAAACAGCATTCCATCTGGTCGTGTGAAGACGCCAAGACCCTCAAATTTGCCCTGCTGAAATTGACCTTCATATCTGAAGAAGAAAAATGGAAGAAGAGATAATGATGTGGGAAGAACATCCAATGCTGCAACCCTGAAGCTACAGAAACATTTAATGTGTGAAAGGCAAGCACTCACATCACACTACATTGTAATAGAATCTTGACTTATACACCACACCCAACCATGAAAATAAAGAAATGTCAATGCCCTCAGTAGCTGTCTTACCTTTTTACTTTGAGCAAGTTGTAAAAGTAAAAAGTGTCTAACTTTAAAGGTCAAGTTCGCAGCTAAGCTGAAGCACTGCAATTATGCAAATAACACAGTGAATTGGTACTGTATACGCCATATATTTAGCGAGTTTAAATTTTTGCGAATCAGGACTTCCCGACAAGTTCTCGAGTGGTTGAATTCGCGATCAGGGAGTACAGTACTGAATGGAGAAATGTGTGCGTGCACAGCACATTCACGTCGGGATCAGAGTCAATATTTTCGCGTGTATTTAAATTTGCAAATAGCACCTGATTCGCGAAATTCACGAAAATACAAACCTCGCGAAATATTCAGCATATACAGTATTTGACTGAGAAGTATGTCAGAATGTGCACAAATCAAGGTCTTCTTTCTCCCACGCTTTCCCTTTTTAACAAAATCTCTCCAAACCTGCCATGTACATGTAGACTAGGTGGTATGTTGTTAATAACAATCACTTAGTGCCAAGATGTGCAAGGATAATGAATATCAGCAATATACTTCTCATGTTTGTATCCTTCAAACATTTTAATCTTTAACTTAATGTTTATAATAGGTTGAGGTCATTGGATTAATTGTGTATCGGATTGATATTCGGGAGGATTTGATGTCGGGCATGAGTTTTTCTGAGACGGGCTATCATTATAACATATAATTATGAAGTATAGTTGAGATGTGTGTAGGGTTTGCATTTAGTCGAGTTCATTGTTTTATGTGATGGGAGTGTTCTGCCGTCGGGTGGGCTCTGGCTTGAGGCTTTGAAAGGGCTCTTCTTTTGTCCATCTAGTCTGAGTACATTTTGTTATTTTGAGTTATGTGAGGGAAACCAGTGTCTTTCAAGATTTATCGGGACAGATTGTCGTCACTTGCACTTCTTCATTTGTAATCTATTTGGTTAAGAATTAAAATGGGAATGTTAAAATTTATTGTTTTGATATAATTTAATTTTAATCTGTGGCCCTATGTTTAGGTTGAGGCCACTGGATTAATTGTGTATCGGATTGATATTCGGGAGGGTTTGTTGTCGGGCATGAGTTTTTCTGAGACGGGTTATCATGATAATATATATATATATTTTTAAATATATATGAATATAAATTAAAGGTTTATAATAATGGGGCGTCCCCATCCGGGCCTGGGCTATTCCAGGGTTTTTGTTTTGTTTTGTTGTTTTTTTCCGGTTCCCCGGGGTGGAGTCGTCTTATGTGATATTGATAATTTATGTAATTTATTGTTATTGTTATGTTAATGGGGCGCGGAATGAATGACCGTGTCTCATTGTGAATAATTTATGTATGCGGAATCGCCCCACTTTATTATATTGGACTCACTGGAATACAAAATAATGCAAATGTTTGTTAAAATTCAATAGGTATGTTAAATGCCGTCAAGAGAAAAGTGTATCATGTATGTACTACTCTTGTCCTAGTTTTCTTCTCCTTCTTCGTCTTCTTCTTCTTCATGCTATTTTACTTTTCTCCTTTTCTTTCTTAGTCTCCATTTTCTCTACTCCTAATCTTTCTGGTCTCATTTCTTATCCTTTTGCCTGCTTATACAATATTTTTCACACTTTGAATATGTGTAGGATTCTGTCAAAGTTATGTGTATTTATGTTCGTAAATCTTCTGTAACATTGTGTGATATTTATGTATATGCCCTGCTTATTCTGTTTATCCAGTTATGTCCTGGGCTTTTATGTTTTGTATTTATGTATTCCTTTGTTTGATTTGTATATCAATAAAGTGATGAAATATATGGTACTAATGCCTTTTCTGCATCCAACAGCTGTGCAACACAAGAAACCAATAGGGTGTGTTAAATGAATTACAGGCACTTACAGTAGATTTTCAAACAAAAGTAGGGGCATAACATGCAATATAAATGAGACAAATAAATATGACATTAATACACCTTTTACATACATCAACAGTCAATTTCACAACACCACAATACAGGGTGTACTGTAGAAGTGAATAGCATTTTCATGAGATTATTATTATTTCTTTTTTGTAAATGCCCCTCCCACCCCCCACCCCCCCACACACACAAAGAGACAAACAGACACATACAAACACATGTTATTGATTAAAAACTCTTTTTTTTTTTTTACATTAGATCTTATTGCTTATTTTTATTTTATCTTATTGCTTACAAAAAGAAGCCAAATCAATGACTCTGAAAGAACAGAAGAATGAAAGAAGTAGATTTTAAAAAGAGCAGTAGCCAAAGCTATGTAGCTGTACCTGGATCCATCAGGAAAGAGTATTGTACCATGGCCGGAGCAGAGACCACTGTCAAATTGACCAGAGTACTTTGTTCCATCTGAGAGATACAGCTCTCCTACACCATGTCGTTTCCCTGGTAAGTATATAGCACAAGGGATGAGAGATATGAACTGAAAAGAATGTACATGTGTATGCCAAATTATTAACAGCTTGTTGTAATGACTCCCTGGCTACAATCTGCCTACATTGCTTTTTGTTTTGTTTTCCTTCACAAATAATATTCTATATCCCTTCAATATTAATCATTCTAACTACATGACTGGTACTTGGTATCAAACGCCCTTAGTAGTGGCACAGGTACATCATCCCTAACATTTCAGAAGGATAAAAACATGAAAAACAAAAAGGAATGAGAATAAATATTTTAAACACCCCTTCATCATTTGTTAACGAATGCATTTGGAAAAGACAATGAAAATGCATTCTCATGGCTGATGGATAACACATGCTGCACAAAGAATGCTTTACAAAGTATGAGAAATGACTAATATTGAACAGATGAAAAGTGAATGCAGTATTAGCTAATCAAAGCTTTCCAAGTAATGGAGTTATTAACAGAATATGTTATGACAATATGCTAAATAGTGTGTCAGTCCACCATTTATAATGAGCAGATACGAGGGACTTTTGGGCAGGACAATGGTCACATTGAAAGGTCAAGTGCATCAACTCTGAATATTAATTATTAAATCAATAATGTACTTCCATCACTCCTAGTGTAAATTTGAAATACGTCCACAGGAAGTCAATGTAAATTCATAATTACGATGATATTCAGGTTGAGCTAAAGATAATACTGTACATTCCGTATAATTGTCATCATAAAAATGGGAATAAATCAATACAGTATTGACTATATCAACGGTAAAGTAATAAAATGTTTTTTGAGCATTTACAAGCAAGTGACTATGGCATTAACTTCACGGTGGCCAGACTGCAAGCTTCCCATAGGCTAGTGGCAAAATAATTCCACAGATCTTCTGAAACTTTTTGAATTGCTCCACCTCCAAGTGAATGAATGCACACTCATGATTGTCATATGTGACAGTAAAGTCACTAAAGACCCACAGTATGACACACTCTCTGTGCTTTATCAAGCGTGTCATCACACAGAAATCTACATTTCGTGAAGGTGTCCCAACTTCAGGTCTTGTAGAAATGTACATCAACTAATCAAGAGAGCTAGCCCTTTTACATGTACCCTAAGCAAAACTCTGAACACAAATGCTGTTTCATATCCAAATAAACCAATGTGTATCAAACTTCCACAGAATTAAATCTTTATATGTATCAATTCCTTTATATAAATCTTAATTACATGCATAGCAGAACATGTTTTGTTCAGTTTTGATATTCAGTGGTGGCACTTAGTACTGGTAAACACATGGTCGCAGTTGACATAGTGCATGCTGTGTTAAAACATAAGTGCTTAGACGCAATCTACCATAGGCCTACAATGTACTTTGTTTTAACAAATTTGAACTGACTGGGCCATACTGTTACTGTTTTATGGTCCCCAGGGCAGTGCCGCCACCTAAAATTGAAGTTGCATCGACACTTCCCATAATCTGACGTGTTCTAGCTAAAATTCATTGGAAAGATCCCACGCACATCGGAAAATATTTTGTGCAATTTTCAAGCAGTTACCGGTACGTTGTATCTAAAATAACTCTGTCCATAAGCTTGGATTCCAATCTGCATCAGATAGTTTCTAGCACTAGTGCAAAACACTGTGTCTTCATGTGAATTTGGTAGAAATGGAATTGACTGCGACCAGCCCGAACGCGAAGCCACATATAGCTGTGTGAAGGAGCGCCCCAGGGTTAAACTGAAATATGACTGAACACTCACCTTCCAGCCATTCTCCTTTGTATTCTTCACCGTCAGGGTACTTGTAAACACCATGGGCAGTCATCATGACCAATTAATGTCACTCTACAAACATGACAAAAACAATACAAACAAAAACAGCCATTAGGCCAAATTATGCATTGCCATTAGTAATAGTACAGATTGACTCCTCTGCTCATCTATACAGTGTATACAAAGTGGTGTAGATCCTATATTTTAGTGGGATTGGGTTTTGGGGGCAGTCAGCCTTGACTTCCCCCTCCTCTCTACTGTACTTTACGACCTTAATTTACATCCCGACTAGCCCCGGAGACCGCGCCACCAGGCGCGGTCCTGGCGGCTTCCCCGCAGTTTCGCTTATGTTAGTTCCTAAGTATTCTGTGCGCTTGTGCAAGTGATTGTGAATTCTGTGAACATCGGTGAGCTGCTTATAAGACATCATTTTGTGCATCACAAGCAATGAAATGCGTCAAACAGTCGCCGATGATAGTCATTTAGGTTTCATCGACCCATGTAAGTATTCCTAGTAGTTTCTGTTGAAAAATTAAGGAAATATAGCGCCGCAAAGGCACCCGTTTGTTCAACATGAAGATCTTTTATGGGAGCACGGCGCAGCCGCCACACTGCGTGTGGCGGCTGTCGCAGTAACATCCCGACCAGATGCCCTGCTGGGCTGTGTAACTCATTAATATAGTTACCCGAACGCGAACAGGATCTCACTATCTGTGTTACGGAGCGCCCCGGGGTTTAATAGTACTCTCGATCTCTACACAGGTTGAAGTCTTGAAGTTTCTTATAGGTGTAACGTTAGGGGGTCATTTATAGCCTGACCGACCAGACGCTGTGTTCTTTATACAGCGACTGGGCTGTGTATCGTTAGGGGGTTAAATTATACCAGAAAAATAGATTCTACACTCACCTTAGCCCGACCAGACGCTCCCTGTGCGATTACAGCGACTGGGCTGTGTATAGTTATACACTCACCTTTAACTACACGCAGCGCAGCCGCTGTCGCGAAGCACAGCGGTCTGGTCAGGCTACACTCACCTTTAACTTTTTAATGTTATAATGTCAAAAAGCAGAAGAGACGAGTCATCTGCGCGACGGTAAATTACTGTTAAACAGTTTAATAGATCCCAAGTCACACAATTCAACTGACGTCGCCCCGTTGTTTGTTGTGACGAGGGTGCACGGCCATGGTAGTGATTTGTAGGGTTGGTAGTAATTCGGGTCACCCCACCCAGTACAGTCCCGGATCTTTGCAGTCAGGTGCAGTGAGTGATTCAGTGAATTATTTCTAATGCCACGTTAATTACTCTGTTGTAACGATAAACTCTAACACTAAACCCTCTGTAGCCATTTAGGCAATATGTTACTCACCTTTTAAATTTCGACAACACAAATCGAAGACAACTAATACGGTTAGATTCTACTAACTTGCCTGATCTTGAGCGCAGTATACTGTGTACCACCAGTCTAGTCAAAGAGGTTGTAATCAAAGATCTTAGATTTTGCTGTGTACTGTATACATGGACCAAAGCATGGACATGGACAGCTCATGAGCGCACACACAGTCTAGTTGTGTGTCGAGTCATGTCCCTTTTGTATTTACCCCATACTCAAGCGCATGCATGCGGATGCAAGCGTTGATTGTCATCTGCTGGTGCGTGCACGCTCGGATCAGTCAGCTGTGTATTGTATGTCTACGTCTGTGCCAGTTGAAAATAGAATACACAGCCTATAATTCTATGGTGTCTTTGTAGTAACTAAAATATATCAGCAAACCATTCGACGTACACGTTTTTTCAACGTATGCAATTCAATTCAATTTCAATTTTCAATTTCACTTTATCTGTTCAATTCCACCAAGAATAACAAATCACAAAATAATAATATTGGGCTAAAAGACAAAAATCAAGGTATAATTATAATGCCCCCTTTCTTTACCCTTTTTGGTCTTTATAGGGGATGGCTATATAGTAACTGATCAGTGGGAATGGGGAATGATTGTTCAAGTCCTTGTGGGATTCTTTTAAGAGTACATTATATATCTATTGTTGTGTGAAAATTATTTGCTTCAGAATGGTCTCATATTCAAGTAATGTGCAGTTTAATGTTTCCAGGTTAGCATGCCTGTACAGTGACACGGGGCATTAAACTGCACATTACTTGAATATGAGACTGTTCTGAAGCAAATATAGTTTTCACACAGCAATGTACTCTTAAATGAATCCCTCAAAAATTGGAACAATCATCCCCCAGCATTCCCACTGATTCTCACTGATCAGTTACTAGCCATCCCCTTTATATAAAAAGGGCAAGGAATGATTTAGGCATTTACGTATTTCTGCCAGATATTTTGAGACAATCAAAAGGAACTGTGTAGTACTGATTGAGGAGAGGATTCAGCTTGTATAGTTCTACGAGATATTTAGAAACCACTCTAAATGTTAAAGAGCATGCAATTCTAAGGGGAATCAAAACTTTATTTGATGAAAATCGGTTTTGAAATGACTGAGATACCAACGTATATAAAAAACAATGTCAAACAAAGAGATCCTAATAAAAGTCGTGGCCTGTCTAATTCTATTACGATTGCTTTTTCTTCTTCTTCTTCTTCGTGTATCAACACCCCTTAGTAGGGGCCAACCGGACAGGGGGTGCGCTGGTGTTAAAAGTTGCGCGGAGAGAGAAGTGTGGGGTTTAGTTGCTTTGCTCCTGGATGTATTGTATGGTTGCTGCTTTAAAAGAGTCCTTGCTTGCGATGTTAGAAACTGTTGATGGGAGTGAGTTCCAGTCTATGATTGTTCTTGGAATGAACGAGTATTTATAACAGTTTTTGTTCGTGGCGATTGGGATGAAGCTTGTAGTGGATGATTTCCGGAGAACCCTTCGGACCGGACGCAGGGCTTTTCGAACTGGGATGGATAGGCGACCCGCAAGCGCTTCGCGGAATGTGGTGATGCGGCCTACTCTGCGTCGATGTTTCAGCAGCTCCCAGCCCAGCTCACGCTTCATTTTAGTAACACTACTGTGTCTAGAGTAATCACCTCTAACAAAACGCGCTGCTCTGCTCTGCACTGCTTCCAGTCTGTCTACCAGAGTCTGAGTGTGGGGGTCCCAGACTGTAGAACAATAATCTAGTAATGGTCTAACAAGAGTATGTCGTATCTTTAATTCTATTGTTACAGTCATGAAGGTTTCGCCTTAGAAATCCTACAACACTGTTGGCTTTAGCACATGTTCTGTCGACGTGCGCATTCCATGACAAATCTGATGATATATCAACCCCCAGGTATCTGTGACACTTTGTCTCTATCAATGTGCTGTTGTTTAATGAGTACTGGTATTTAACCGGGTTTTTTGCATGTGTGATGTGTAAGACATGACTTTTTTGGGATACCTCAGCCATTTCAAGGCCAATTTTTATGAAATAGCTATGAATCCTTCTTAAAATTACATTCTCCTTCATATTTCATGCAGGTTTCTCATTATCTCAACAAAAGTGTATAAACCTGAATACTGCACCTCAACCAGTTGTACCAGATACAGTTCCTTTGAGCTCGTCATTGGGTATATGATCGCTTTTGGAACAGAGTCCATTACTTTATATGCTCGCCAAAAGTAAGGAAACCACAACTAATTGAATGTGGATTGAGTAAAAGCAGCAATGTAGTACATGTCAGAACAAATCAACGAAATTTTGAGCAAAATCAGAATCTTGATCGAAAAGATATGAATTTCAGTGCCATTACCACTGAAGACTATATTAGTATAGCCTACAAATACTGCAGTGGTGCACATGTGACTGCTGATGACGTCATGAATGAATGAATGAATGGATGAAATTGTATCTTTATTCAGCAAATCATTGATCGCAGCCAAAGGCTGAATTACAAATGATTTTACAAAAAATGAAAAATATACATACACAGTATTGTATAAATATAAATATGTAAAATTACAAAATCATAATAACACGCAGGCTCATACAAAACAAGAACAATAAAGAGAGAGAGGGAGAAAACCCTCAGGCACTGCATACATATTAAAAATAATGAAAGTTTGAATTGTGTGGATACCACGACCTTTGACCCAAAAGTTTCCAAGACAATCACTGCCAATCAGTTCATGCAGATACTCACTAAGTTCCAAGTGAATGTACCTTGAACTATTTCCGAGATATGATTGAACAAAAAAATGAATTTTAACATTTCCACTTGGCGTTTGACCCTAAAGGCAAACACTGCCAATCAGTACAAGCATAGGCCTATTCACTGAAAGTTCCATGAATGTACATTGACCGATTTCTGAGATATGAGGAAAAATTTGAATTTTAACATTTTCACTTGACGTTTGACCTTGACCTTTGACCTCATGGCCGGCCCGATATATTCTCTCTCTTAAAGAGAAAAATCTTTATCAGGTAATACAAATACACATCACGCTTCAAAAAATACCCTCCGGGGATTGCACAAACATACGGGAGAAACAATGAAATATTGAGCATTTGACCTTGACTTTATACTTTATGCTCTTTGTACCATTTAGGAGCCTTGTTTACTATGTAGTGTTATTTGTCTCATTTGTCTATTTGTCTCATCCCCTTATACGGAGGAGGGCCGTAAAAGTAAGAAAAATATGATAAAACTCCTCCGGAAAGACGGGTTTTTCTGTCCATGTTTTTTTTTTCTTTTTTTTTCTGACAGTCACCATAAGGCAGGCGTTCCTAGCTAGGGGATCCTCCTTGCTAGGGGATCCCCCTTGCTAGTATACTCGCGAAGATCTTTGGTACACGTGCCAGTAACCACGCCCCCTTGACCCCATCCGGATCCACCGCATCATCACGATGCACACATCATGCTGGTAGTATACTGGGTAGTGCGCGTCTGGTGGTTTTCCCCGAGCTGTGGAACGCGAAAGGCTCGGATACGTGCTGGCTACCAACGACGCGATTGAGAGCCGTGAAACAGCGACCATACTGTTACCAATGACCTCTGATGTTATTAGCGAATGCAGGGAAGGACACAACCAGGCGATCAACCAAAAGTCAGACTATTTTCACTGTTTACTGATAATATACCGACTCAGCTGGTGTGTATTCGAACTGCGACTAGAGTCTCACTAGACTCTGCATCCAAGCATCTGCCCGTGCATATCGAGGATGTCAAGGTGTAGACATCAAAAGCAAACGCTGACAACACATACTGCAGTACATGAATCTAACGGTGGTTGACGTAACCGGAGCAGTAGCAGGCAGGGACACATAAAGGCAGGGTACCCTGCTTAGCCAGAGCTGCACATCCGTTCTGGTTCAAACAACAAACTGTCTGTTCTAGTAGTGTTCAGTCATTCTTAGGTGAGTAGGACCAACGTCATACTGTTCTGGTTTAATATTAGTGTGATTCGTCGTAGGTAGGGCCTAATGAAAAAAAGTGTAGATTTTAATGAACAGCAAGTCAGCATCTCGACAAGTGCTATTTTGGAAAATTACCGAATCAGTGGGTCAGACATAGAATCTATGTCAATACACAGTGACTGTGTATTTCATTTGTGTATACAGTTAACGAGTTAGTGATGATAAGACTTAAGGTGGTATTCTGAAATCCTTCCTAGGAAGAAATTTCTTCCTAAGTCAGGATTTTTTCCTAAGTGGTATTCTGAAAATCTTCCTAAGTTTCTTCCTAAGTAGACTTAGGAAGAAACTTAGGAAGGGGGCAGGAATATGCAAATTTCTGACTTAGGAAGAAGTTGGTATTCTAAAATGCACTTAGGAAAGAATTTTAGGAAAATATTTAGGAAAGCTCCACCCCTGTCCTAAGTACGTTGTTAAGAATAGCAAGCTGCAAGCATCGTGATAGGCGCGCTTGTCAGTCATTGCGCGCACATGTACTTTGATGCGCGAAATGAGCGTGAGAAAGGGGACATGCCGCGCACTCGTGTATTTGACCCTACGTCATTGTAATATGCGATTGTCATTGGTTAGTTCCTTATAATACGGCATTTCGCATTGGCTTAGGAAAGGACGTGGGCGGGGATAAGGATGGCCTAATTTGCATTAAGAAGTGCCTAGGAAGAAATTTCAGAATACCAATTTTGTCTTTCCTAGGCACTTCCTAAGTTTCTGACTTAGGAAGAAACTTAGGAAGAAACATAGGAAGATTTTCAGAATACCACCCTTGGACTGGACAAAGTAAGAAATAGAATGCACATATGATGTAAATTATGACAATGACGTATAGTACATGTACCGGTATTTCTCATTCTGTGTTCATCCAGGCAGAAAGAAATCCCATCCAGAAAGATGGAAAAAGTGGATATGTTTGTTTGTTGAGGTTTGCGTGACATCAATTTATGCAAAACCTAACATGATTTTTTGATAAAACAATATTGATGCGAGATGTTTAAAGAATTGTGCAAACCAATGGAGAGTTGCACTGTATACTGTAAAACATCATATTCGCGGCATGAAATTTTCGCGAATTGGAGCCGACGGCCTTTTTTGCGGCATGAAATTTTCGTGAACTGCCACTGGCATTCAATGCATATAGTGTAGACAAGAACTCTCGCATTCTAATTTCGCGAATCTCGGCGCTCTCGAAATTCGCGAAATTAGAATGCACGCGAGCATTCCTATTACAGTCAGGCCTATAGTTATAGGGTGATGACCCCAATTCGGATCCCATACTCTCTAATCAGAGACTCCAACTCTCCCGTTTTCGACGGGAGATCTCCCGCCGAAAACCCATTTTTGCAAAATCTCCCGTTCTCCCGCTTGAGATTTAATTTCTCCTGCCCTGGCTCTGTGTCTCCCGTTGGAAAGGATTTCTTACTTATTGCTATTGCATGTTGAAAAAATAAGCCTTAGATAGCACCAGAGAGCATCTGAACTTCGCGCTTCGCACACATCAACTTGGAGTCTCCCGTTTGCTAGGGGTTTCAGGCGGGAGAATCTCCAGATCAGAAGGTGCTTTGGGTTGGAGTCTCTGTCTAATACTTTGCATATATTTGGATAGAGATTGCAGAGATAAATTATCTAGCTGTTTCATGAAGATATGTTAGACTTCTTACCTTGATTAACCTGAATGTTAGGAATATTAAGTATACAGAACTTGTTTTCCCCTCTGCATCCTCCTGAGTCTTGCTGAAAATCATATCTTTTGCACTCCTACAGTATTTCCAATGGGATCATAAAAAAAAAAAAACTTATCTGTTATATTCAGTGTTGATTTGTGCCAACTATTCATGTGATTTACATAATTTCTATCTTTTCATGTGACTGAAAATCTGCATTTTTTTTAACACTGAGATTAACCGAATTAAACCAGAAAACAAAAAAGCAAAAACTCATTAAAATGAAATTCATTAATAATATGAAATGGGAAGCTAAATGGACATTATTTTGCACATTTATTTTTAGCAACCCAATGTATTCAAATTTGGTGAGGCAATGTTATCACCTCACAATGTTGGACTATTACTTCATGCATAAAATATTATGAATATTGTATACAGTCAGTAATGTCAATCTGATGACAAGTACATGAGTTCCCTTGCTCTTGAAAAACCATCATTTATATGGTGAGGTTGTACAGCTCTTCACTGCTGATTGAAGGATTTATTGTGTATCCTCAATCCCCCATTTTTTTTTTTAATTTATAAAGAACAGAAAGTTGGATTAAAGAAGAAATGGTTGACACATAAATTCTCTATCTTTCTTATTCATCATAGATATACTTCTACCATTCTCTTTGTTGGAATTTACTCATATGTAAGCAAATTGATGGAGAATATAAGATAAAAAGGTCAGCCTTATTTTTTTTGAAACAAGAATGATTAGATATCCTGAGTAATTGTCAGCATTATATGGTATCGGCCTTCTGCAAAGCCATTAAATTTACATGGCAAGCCCTATAAAGTTGACAAAGTTCACTGCCAGAAATTTTGCTATTGGATGATGTGTGCTTATTTGGCAGAAGTGTTACTATGAAAGACCAAATTTACACAAATTTTATAAGTAATTTTAGGACTTGGTAGAAATTCAGATTAGACAATCATAGAGAATAAGACATGTGATAGTGATGTGTTCATGTAATTTTGATATGTTTTCTGTTGTCCTCCATTGCACAACTACTTTCATGGCAGAGCTAAATAACATTCTTTTATGCATCACTCATTGTTTCAGACAGGTACTTGATTGTGCAGCATGGCCACTGCAACATCACCAAAGATTGCAGAAAGTCTGCATTCCCATCTTATGTGCCCCATCCACCTTGACATTCTTAAGAACCCAAAGACTCTGCCTTGCCAACATGTTGTGTGTGCAGAATGCATCCAAAAATGGATCGATGCTCGAGGTGGGCAGCTCTTCTGTCCAGAGTGTCACGTGATGCAACCTCTGCCAGCTGAGGGTGTGCAGGGTCTCCCAAACAACTTCAAGATGGCAAGTATGTGTGACTTAGTAGAATCCCTCATGAAGTCTGAGAATGAGGTGGCTGCATGCGAAGAGCACCTGAAGAAACCTGTAGCCAAGATCTGTCTGCACTGCACGGTGCCAGTCTGTGAAGATTGCGTCAAGTCCAAGCACAAAACCCACAAGACCATTGCCATCGAAGAATTCCTCAGGCAGATGGGAGACCCACTTCCCAAGTTAGTCACACAAGCCAAGGGCAAGCTGCAGGAAATTTTCCAGGCTGTTGAAGTGCTTGAGAAGACCAGAACTGAGCTAAGGACCAACCACGATGCTGCACTCAAGGAGTGTGATGATCAGGTGCACAAATGGATGAAGGCAATCACTCAAGCCCAGGTCAAGATGAGGAGTGATATTGAGAGAGTCTACTATGAGAAGGAAGCGGGATTGATAGAGCAACTTGAATCTCTCTCATCAGCAAGGGCTGAAATAAATGAATGGATGGCAGTGGAGACTGACTCTGATGCAGAATCTAGTATGACAAAGTCAGTGATGACTGCTGCAGGTCAGCAAATGTGGAATAAACTAAACCAGCTGATGCAACAGAGCTTGAGACTTACACCAGAGCAAAACAGTCTGATCTCTTTGAAGTGGGATGCAGTTCTTGATAGTGCAATTCAGAAGGAAAACTTGGGATCTGTGGTGACTAAGGCTGTCCCTACCAGCCAGCAATCATCTTTGTCAGTTTCTGCACTCAGAGCTCCAGTACAGTCCGAAGTTACGGTCCAAGTCACACTTCGTGATGCTGTTGGCTCTCCTGTGCTTGGTGGTGACAGCTCTTCCCTCTCAGCATCCATTCAAGCTCCTGGTGGTTTCACTGGATACCTGCAGTTCGAATGTAAAAATGATAGTACATGTGTGTGTGAAGCTGTTTTCACACCGAAGTATATAGGCAAGTACAAGATAGAAGCACAGCTTGGTGGGAAGACTATCAAGAACAGTCCACTCAATATCATTTCCACACCAAGGGGTCAGATGACTCTTGATGAGCGAGGCAGTCTGAACAATCCTCATGATATTGTCAAGCATGACGATAACTTTTATGTTGCTGATAAAGGTAGCGGCCAGGTGCTCATCATGGACAAAGAATTCAAGCTGGTTGGGAAATTTTTTCCTCCGAGTGGGCAGGGATTGCATCAATACCAGCCGTATTCCATAGCCTGCACTGGCAGGACATTTGTGGTCTCTGACCCGAAGAATCACTGTGTGTTTGAATTTATTAATTCAGCCTACCTTCAGCGCTTTGGTCAGGATGTCCTCAAGCAACCTACTGGTGTTGCATGTGACAAAGCAGGAAAAGTTTATGTAGCAGATTGTCAGCAGCATTGTGTGCATGTCTTTAACCCTCTGAGGGAGCACATTGCAGTCCTAGGAGGACCGGGCTCCACCAGGGGTCAGCTTAAGCAACCTTGGTTCATTGCCATCAACTCCATGGGTGAGGTAGTGGTAGCAGATTTCGGGAACCACCGCATCCAGGTCATCAACCCAGAGACTGATGAGGTCAGCCGGCTCATCGATGTCCATTTGAACCAGAAGGTGTGGGATGTACGGGGTCTTGACGTAGACAAGAATGACAACATCTATGTCACAGTGAGACAGTCTGGCAACATGCGGGGATGGAGCTCAGAGTGTGTCATTGCCTACAGCCCAGAGGGCGTCTTCCTTGGCAACTTTGGAAGTGGTTTCAATTACATCCGAGGACTCACCGTTATCGAAGATGCTGAGAATACCATCGCACTGGTTGTTGATGGGGCTAATCATCGCATAAAAGGCTTCAAAATGTGAGGATCCTAAACTCATACTCAAGTGCATTCATAAATTGAACTTCACCTGCATTCAGCAGTGGAAAAATGACCAGTAGATTAAAGTACATACATAACATGATAGGACATTACAACAACATGCAAAGTTTCTGTTAATTTCAGATTTAGAGATAAGTTTACATCATTATGAAAACACAGGCCTGTTGTGTATCATGACCCTGTTACATTATGTCTTCATCTCTGGAATGGAAAATATAAGATGAGAATGTACTGTTTGTGTACACACCATAATCTCTGATGTATTATTTGATAATGATTCTGCATGCTGTTTGGTGGATAGACACTTTCTGCTAGAAACTGCAGAGCAAGAATTGGCATGCTGATGCATTCCAAGCTTAGTTAATGTGGTGCCAAAGAATTTTGTACAGTATCAGCAGGGAGATGGGATATCCCACCTCCCTGATACCAGGTTGCATGATTATTTTATATCGTGCATTAGTTACAAGATCACATAATTGATTGTTATACAGTGTTCTTATTAAGTACATGACTAAGTGCTAGTCAACTGTAGAAATTATTACTTTATCTTTGAAAAGAAAAAAAAATGTGAAAGTTGTTAGGAGAAAAGGAAATTGATCAAAAAATTAATGATATACATTGTATGTGCCATAACCTACATAATTACAAAAGAGTGTATGATACATTTTTATGCCTCCGCCATGAAGTGGTGCCGGAGGCATTATGTTTTCGGGTTGTCCGTACGTCCGTCCGCATTTGTTTACGCGATAATGTAACTTGAGTAATGTTGAATGGAATTTTACCAAACTTGATCCAAGTATAAAGTATGATGGGGCAATTATTTCATTAGATTTTGGGTGAAATCAACCGTAGGCCAAAGGTCAAGGTCAAATCATGAAATTGTATCTGTTTACGCGATAACTCAAGACTGGATCGAGCAAATTTCACCAAACTTTGTCCGAGGATGATGTATAATGAGACAATTACTTGATTAGTTTTTTAGTGAAATCAGACAGAGGTCAAAGGTCAAAGATCAAGGTCAAATCCTAAAATTTATCTGTTTACTTGATAACTCAAAACTGGATGAAGCAGCTTTCACCAAACTTGGTTCGAGGATGATGTATGATAGGGCAATTAGTTAAGTAGATTTAAGTGATATTGGCGAGAGGTTTAAGGTCAAAAGTTCAAGGTCAAATGCTAAAAATGTGACTATTTCCAAAGATATTTTCTTGAAACTTAGTATAGGCATGTACTACTGCGTAAAGATTCTCCAGAGAGAGTTTCATGTCATAAGGTCAAAGGTCAAAAGGTCAAAGGTTAGGTGAAAATGTTGCAATTTCACTTTTCTCGCGAATGGTTCAATGTATCTTCATGGAACTTGGTACATAGGCATGTACTGACTGGCAGGGATTATCTAGGGAATTTAGGGGTCATGGGTCAATAGTCATGGGTCAAAGGCCAAGGTCAACTCCTCCAAATTTTACTATGTACTTCCCTCATATACTAGTACATGTATATGCAATACTTGCACTATTAGTTTTAAAACTGATGTATTACCGAATGGAGATTCTCTGGGAAATTTCCAGCCAGAAGGTCAAAGGTCAAAGGTTAAGGATCAAAGGCCAAGTTTAAATGATAAAAAAGTCTATTTTGTACTGTAATTACACTCTTTCTTCATACCTTGAAAATTGCTCAATTCATAAACTTATAAAAGGGTCGGTCAGAAGTCAAGTAAAAATCCTCAATTCCCCAAATACGTATACCTGCACTCTTAGACAATTATAGCAAACCTAGTTCAAGGAAAGTGAACATTCAAGATATTTCGGACAAACCTGTCATTTTAATATTTTGCCATTTATGTGAAACTATCATCACACATTGTGAAGACATTGTACTATACACCTATTGGGAGAGTCATGCATTATGGCGGAGGCATCAGTCGCCATTTCTAGTTAACTACTACGTGCATATTTTGCAAACCATTAGTTGAAAAAAATGGTAATTTGCAAGTCTTTATTACATAGAGCCCAAATAAGACAAACCATCAATTTGGATGGCCAGGCATATGCTGCGAAGGGAAATTCTGTTTGTGTTCTCATATCCCAAATATGATTTCAAGGCAATGTCAGTGGCGGATCCAGAGGGGGGCGCAAGAGGCGCACGCCCCCCTTTATTTATCGTTAAAAACAAAAGAAATAAAAAGAAAATATGAAATGAAACCCGGAAGTGGCACCAAAAATAATAGTTATGCCCCCCCCCCCCTTTACAGAATTCCTGAATCCGCCCCTGAATGTACAAATTCATTACCTTTCTTTGATGGATGAACATGAGCTCTTCATGGGAGCCAGGCATCTTTGAATGTTCTAGATTAATGGTACTATTTATTTATTTTTTCTTTTTCTGGTCATCATTATCATCTTCAATGAAAAATCACAAATCTATGATTTTATTCAAATACTGTACTGTATTTCAATGTGTGTGACTGCTATTTTGAACCTTGCTTTTTATGTGAGATTACATCTCTTCCAGTCTAGTGCATGTAATTTTTTTAACAAAAGCTTTTGCTGTATAAGCCTGCTTGTTTATAAAGTACATCTACACATGTAGCTTTGTACACACACACTCACACACAAGTGGATGTGTGTGATGAAAGTGAATACATAGTGAAGTAGAAATTTGAGGGGGTAAAACTTACTAGAAACAATTTGCTGCACATGCTAATTTACTGTTTCCAAATTGAAGTACATGTAATTGCACCTTCATACACATGTATACATACATACAATTTGTACACACACACAGTCACACACACACACACACACACACACACACAGAAGTTGAGGTGTCTAGTGAAAGTACAGAACTGTACATGTACTGTAAAAAGTACACAGTATGCATGTTTACAGTATTATACAATGTAGCTCTATAATCATAGCATTATGATCAAAGCTAGATGAAGATGGTTTAAACCAGATGTACTGTAAGTTTTTTTTAGTATATTTATATGTTTATGATGGACAAATGATGTACATCTAAATTATAAAAGAAGGCATGAATCTTTCACAGATGCTGCATCTGTTTGTTAATTTTTTTCAACGATGGGTAATTAAGCTTTAAAGATTATTTCTATTTCTGTAAAGTACATTCAAGAGTATTTCTGTTGACAATTTAAAACGAGGTTGCTTTTGATATTTGTTGCTTAAAGAACTCTTTGATTGAGAAGTACATTCCAGTAGAATTTTGCTTTCTGTTACTGTTCATCTTCTCAGGTTGATAATATCATGGACTTCCTATTCACACCTACTGATACCTAGAAAAGGTATATTTGTTCAGCCAGTCCCAGTAAATAGTTGTATACTAAATGTACCATGTTTGAAGTTTGAAGTTTGAAGTTTGAAGTTTTATTAGCAACAACATTTGAACATGTACATTTTCAATCATTACACAATTGTATTTACATACATATATGAAAAAAAATACTTATCTATTACTCCTTTACAATAACATGATTAAATGAAGACATTTGAGATTTAAATGTGATACATGTAGCTTAATTCTACAGTAATACAGAAATATTCCCAAACAGGCAGTAAAATCGTCTGTAGAAAACAATAGTTATAGATAATTATAGTGTTTCTATTGATGACTATAGTCAGCCTGTAATGTTTTGATAATCACTACTTCATTGCTTGTTTTTAGTACCGCTTACGTGACACTAGATGCAGGACTATACAGTACAGAATACTCATCACTGATGGCTGTTTTGAATTAGGAGGATTAGAAGCAGCATAAGTTTTTGAATGCCTTGCTAGACATTATCAATGGACATTAATTTGAAGAATAAACCCTGTGATACAGCTAAAGACAGGGTATTGTTTTAGTTGAGATGGGGATTCAATTTTTAACTTTTTTGTGAGAAAATCAGAGACCACTTATGAAATATGAACTCGTTGAGGACGAGTCCTGAGTATACTCGGGCAAGTGTCTGTGGGAAATGTATGTTGTAGCAAAATCAGTCTGTCCTCAAAGGGTTAAAGAGCATACAATTCTGAGAGGGATTCAGAGTTTATTTGATGAAAATTGGTGTTCAAATGGCTGAGATATCCAAAACCAAAGCAAAACAAAGTGGTCCTAAATACATGTAGAAGGCGAGCTTCACCATTTGTCAGGACCGCTTTGTTTTTCGATATCTCAGCCATTTTAAAACCAAGTTTAATCATACAGAAGTTGAATTCCTCATATATTCTTTCATGTTTCATAAGAGGTTTCTCATCTCACACAACAAACATTAGAAACCTGAAGTCCCATCTCAACCACAACTATACCACCCCTTTTGATATTGTAAAAGGTCTCTTGTACCTGGTAAATATTGGTGACTATGAAGGATGCAGCTTGCACATGACATGGATTTTGGGTCATTTCAATTTGCCGTGTTCAAAAGATTTACAAATCATTTGTTTAAAAACGTAGAATTAGTGAAATACCAACATCACAAATATTTTACGAGTATGTAATATCAATCATATGTCATTACTGGTATATTGGTAAATTGATAAGTACTTGATTGATATTGATGTTGAGTGTAGCATTTCATGTGTTCATCACCATTTGATTGGCTTTTTATGACATACATTGTATTTCACATTTCAATCAAGTTAATGCCAATATCCATGCATTAGATTTCAATAAAAGTATCTTTTACATTGCAGTTTTCATTGAAATATTATGATTGCTAATTGGGAAAATTGCATATCCATGCTAGAAAATTGCTTAACTTTTCTTGCCAGGGATGTACATACGTATGATGCTTTGCTGTCGCTATCTTAGTAATGATCCTAATGATAACTACAGTCAACCTTGCTTTAAGTCGACCTCGCATAAGTCAAATACTTGCCTATGTTGAGGGTGTTTTCAAGTCATCTTCTCTTTATCTTTTTTTAATCCATCATGAGTCAAATTTTCTAAGTCAAAGCTATTTTTTCAGACCAAATAGATTCGACTTAGACAAGGATGACTGTATTTTACTATTAATGCTTTGTGGATGATGATTAGTGACATTATGCTACCAATACAAGTACCATTATTGTGACCTTCACTGTAACAAGCAGTACTTCATAGGTTGTAGTTGAAACCATATATATGTCATAGGCATGCAGAAATGGACTGGTTCTCTGTCAGCAGGAACTACATGAGGTATGTAATTATGTACACCATGAGACAACACACCATTCGATTAGCCTTGGTATTTCACTCAATTGTGATGTCAATTCGTAGAGCCAATAAAGATATTATTTTACAGTGTTTTCTGGCAGCTGCTGTGCCATGCATTTCTTCTCTCTCTCACAAATGTGTGACTACATGTACAATGTGAACATTCTGACTTTGTTGTACTCTGTGACTGAAGGTTTTTCTTTCACAACAGTCTCTATAATAATACACTGAGCTTGGGGGCTTTCATGAATTTGAGATCTGTAGTAACATGTTATTAGACATATTGAAATACCATGTTCTGCCAGTTGATACCAGTAAGAATGTACCCATACATACACATTTATTACAAATGTGACTGTTTTGTTCCATTTTACAGGGGGAAATGTAGGCAAACCTACAACAACATGTATGGTACATAGAAAGTGTGTTCATGTATAGCTCAGTGTAGGAATGCTATAATCAAGGTCTGCATAAGTGACAGGAGTGACGATGTTCATGTTTAAACCCTACCTGTTGTACTTCGAAATGCAGTGTAGTTGATCTTTTTGATTTGTACATTGCATCATAAGGGTTTAGAATACATTAATAACCAATCATCGCACAGTTACTGAAATATATTCAAAATACATGTAAATGCAAAACATATAAAGCATAATGTGAGAGGAGAGAATCTCACTTCATACACTGAGTCATTGTTTGATCTTGCTTATGGAGATGGTAATATTTCATGGAAGAAGAGGACATTTGCAGTATTTGGTTGTGCTTATTTGGACTCTGGTTCTACATTTAAAAGTAAAAAGAATAAAAATATTCAGCAACTGCAAAATCGATCAATATCTCCCTCCCATTCTGGTCCCAAAGTACTCGGCACTCACTCACACACACACACACACACACACACACACACACACACTGGGATGAGGGAAAAGAGCAAGAGCCATCAACTAAACGGGTTACTTAATTAAACTGCCATTTTGAGATACCTTGGACCCATTACAACTGAAGATATCGATCAGATATCATATTCTACACAGTGATAACATATGGACTCTTCACTTTGATATTGTGCTTGTGAAGATCTGTTATACTCATTCAAAGTGTCCCTATACAAACAAAGTGTGCAAAGTCCAAATCCAAAAGGTGTGTAAAGCTACCTAAAATAGTGTTTTACTAGGGTGATGAAGGCATCTCTATTAAGCGCTTATTTTTAAAGAATGCAGTGAAGTTTCAGAATGCAGTAGAGGAATGAATGTGTGTGTGTGTGTGTTTATTGTTGTGTGTTTTTATTGTTGTGTGTTTGTATCTAGCACAATGACTGGGTTCATGAATGAATGTGTGATTCTGCCCTTCGAAATTTTCTATGATGGATATAGTGTGCGACGAGTTGAGCGTTAAGAAATGTGTCTCGAATAAAAAATCATCCTCTATAATCATAAATACAAGAGAGTTTACACTACAGCAGGGGCCGCAAAACGTTTTGCAAAGTGGGGGGGGGGGGGGAACAAGTCTTCGTGGTACTGTACGTATAGATAGAAGTGGAAGAGAACCTTCAGGAGTGTGGATAATATTTCAAGTTCCGATTTTGGTTACGATGTTTTTTGTTTTGTTTTGATTTTGTACAGACTCCCCCAAAGTGTGTGTGTGTGTGTGGGGGGGGGGGGTACTCTCTCTCTCTCCTTCTCTCTCTCTCTCTCTGTATATACATTGTATGTAAGGGTTAATGTGCCGATTTTTCCCTTTCGTCCCAAAAAGTAAGTTTGTATGTGTGTGTGTGTGTGTGTGTGTGGGGGGGGGGGGGGGGGCTGCAGCCCACCCTTCCGTGGCCCCTGCATTGTTGTATCTAATTCACATTCGTGACGTTACGAAGATCTTTTCATCCAGCGCATTTCAGTGTCTGGTGAGTGGTGAGGCTTGTGACGGGAGTTTGACTGCAGAGTGATAATCGTAATTGTATTTTAAGTCCTTGCTAAAAAAAAAGTGGACGTCCCAAAGTAATAGTGAATTCCCCCACAAAAAAGTAAAAAATGCAAAGCGTAAAGGTTTATTGGTCAAAATCAATTGATTTTCATCGAATATGTCTTAGGGTCGTGGGTGTTTACCCACAAAAACCCTATGATATGTCATACGAAGTATTTTGGAAAAATTTATATTGAAATACAAGAAATTCATTGTAGGCCCCCTATAAATCATTTTATTGTCATTTTCACTACTAAAATCCAGGTTATTGTTGTTTGGTTGTTGTTGTGGTTTTTTTTTTTTTTGAAGAAAAATTTTGCCAAATGTAAAGTATAGTTGATAACAAAGCCCGAATCTCATCGTAATTCATACTTTGAATTGGTAAAGTGTGTATGATGAACAATTATCGCTGTATGACAGAAACTGGATGGGAAACCGGGAGAAACGGGCAAGCTACATGTAACACCAGACAAACGCCATCAGAGCCTTATCTCATTTCTACAATAATTATATAGAGATTGAGGCCCGCCATTCAGACTTTGTACTCTACAACCCCACCAAATTCAAACAATATGGGGCAAGAATGATGGTGTATCAGGATTACAATTAATATTTGGCATGTATATAGCCCCAGGACGTGCAATAGTTTTTCATAGTACAGTGTATTTTAGTTTTCATATATCGGGTGAAAATGTCCATTATGTATTGTACGTGCAGGTACCTTCGCTGTGCGTATGCAGTAATCGTCGCCAACACTGGGTGGGTGGGTGGGGGTCTACAGGAATGAGACGTATCTTTCTAATTCGCACAGGATTCAAAGGGCGAAATTGGCACCAGTCAAAATCATAATGTACAACTCACTGTACAAACATTTTCATGAGGCTACTGAATCTCACCTTCCTGGTTTCATTAATAATTCTGCAGCATAATATATAATCAAACAAGTGAAACAACAGCTTAAAGGGAACTGGTGATTAACCATTCACAGGAGTGAAGAATATAAACTGTAAGGAGCACCGACAGAGCATGCAGGGAGGAGATCCACCTCCCTGGACAGAGCGAATATATGATAGATAATCTCGAGAATCGTATGGGCTTGACTGTATGACTAATGTATAAATATCATAGCTTTCTAGTAGGCATTGATAAGCGGCATAATTCGCCACGTGATTTTTACGACAAAATGCAATGGTCCGCTACAAGTGAACTTTAGCATGATATGGCGTGAAATTGTTTACACATGGTGCAATAGAGCATGATGATTTGTCTGGTGATATTCAACTCCTATACCCACCTCTTTTATATGCACGCACACAGTCATACGGACTGAACCGGCTGCTATGCGTTGAGGTATGGGTATACACAGCGGGATACGATAGTTTCACCGTTGTGTCTTTTCATTGACTGTGGACTATACAGTGGCACAAATCAGGATTTGACTCTTTTTCCAGAGTTTTCTTCAACGACGCTGGTGCATATCTGGTAAGAAAGCAATGACAAGTCATGCACGATATAGTGTTCAAAACATTTTGACATTTAAGGTTCTGTACCATGTCTATATAACACTGTAAAGCTTTTCAGTGAGATTTATTGTCCATCGAGGACACTGTGCGCTATTCGTCTTCATACAAGATAAACGTAGGGCCTTATAGGCCTATTTGGAATGCTCTCTTTTGGAGATAGCTTTCGCTCGAGTTTAAAAGTCCAGTGCCATACACCATCACTATTATCGATAGGGCCTATAGCTTCTATACTCGCGGAAAAGAATTGCAGTGATTAATCTATATAATTTCATTCATGTAACCTTTCTTCTTTGACTGAGCTTGGTATAGGGCCTATTGTATAGGTCTATACCCTATACCACTGAGTGAAATATCGTGTCAATACTTTCGTGCATTCCCGTTGTTGAGATTGAGCGTCCTCAGAATGAACATATCAAACCCAAATTTTGGAGTGACCTCAGGGATCACTCAAAATTAGTAAAAAATGAACATTTTCACTCAAATTCACTCCAATTTCACTAAAAACTCACTCTTTTTTGTGTTATTCACTCCTTCAAGAGTGAACATTTTCACTCTTCTTTTTTAGAGAGTATATAAGCAAATAAATCTATGGTTGTAGTTCCGAGTATAATGACGAGGATAATAAGTTAACGTACGTCATGACCCATAGCAATATACTTATCGTTACATGAGAGTAAAGTCATAACCGATTCCTAATTTCATCAGCTATATGTTCTTCCCGTCCAACTGGAAGCATGCTACATCATTGGCACCTCCCAGAAATTGTCCTTGTTATCCAGGGGCGGATCTAGGAATTCAGTAAAGGGGAGGCGCCTTTACAAAATGGGGGGGGGGGGCGCACACGTCCCCCCCACATTCTTTTATTTCTTTTGTTTTAATAAAAAGATAAAGAGAAGGCGCGCGCCCGGTGCGCCCCCTCTGGATCCGCCACTGCTTATCTATGTATGCGTCGCAAGCATTTCCATCGTTCCCAATAGTTAAGAGAGAGATACATTTGTATGTGTATACGTGAGAGAATAGTTTACATATAGTTTGACCATGATATTTCGATATTGATTGAGTATCACAAGATCTTTGTCAAAACTATAAGAACTGCAATTTTAGTTTTTCCTATGAATGATCTATATCATTTGGACATGGATATGTTATGCCGAAAAACATGCGTTTGGGCACTCATAGGCCTATTGATCGTTTCAGATCTGTCGGTACGTTGATTCTGCTCATTATGTGAGGAGCCAACTGATTTCAATCAATCTATTATGGTACTATTTCAGACGGAGATGGCGGCCTTTCACGGTCCTCCCGTTCCGGACGCAAAACAGTCTACGGTCACTGTATCGGCAACCAAGATGCCCATTGGAACTACATTAGAAATCCATCTCAGCCTGCGAGGTGTCCGCGGAAACCCGATGGTAGCTCCCCAAGCCTTGTCTTCATTAGACCTTCAGATTGAGAAGCCTGGCGGTCGTTTGACCGGCCACGGCCTTCCAAATCAATTGTCGTCGGCGGGGATATGCGTCGTCCGGGTCAACATGAAAGACGCCGGCCCGCACAAGATTCACGCCAAGGTGTGCGGAAGTCACATGAAATACAGCCCCGTCACAGTCGTCGTAACGGTTGAAGGAAAACTGATCAACACTTACAAGCCACCGATGAACCAGCCTCATGATGTCATCAAGCATCAAAATGTCTTTGTCGTCACAGACAAAGGAAATAACCAAGTTCAAGTGTTCGACACTGAATTTCGGCCGGCCAACAAGTTCTGCTCGCCAGAAATGCCGGGCTTCGGTAAATTCGATCCCTTCGCTGTTGCTTGGACGGGACGCACGTTCGTAGTCACTGACATCGCTAATCACTGCGTTGTGGAATTCAGCAATTTTGTCCCCACCCAGGTGTTCGGGCAAGAGACTCTCCAACAACCCTGTGGTATAGCAGTAGCCCGAAATGGAAACGTGTACGTTTCCGATGGCATGAAGCACTGCATCTTTGTCTTTGACAAGCATCGGGAATGTATCTCTATCCTGGGCGGTCAGGGAACGGCGCTCGGGAGAATGGATACTCCGTGGTATATTGCAATCAACTCTCATCAACACCTCGTTGTGGGAGAATTCAAGAACCGCCGGATCCAGGTCTGGAATACGCACAACAACAAGGCACTGCGGATCATCGACGTCAAGTACAACGGCAAGTCATGGGACTGCAGAGGTTTAGCCGTCGACCACCATGACAATATCTACGTCGCAGTTCGAAGCGGCTTCATGCGAGGTTTCAGCGTGGAGACAGTTCTTGTGTACAGTTCCACTGGAGAGTTCTTGGGCAACTTCGGCGAAGGCTTCAACTACGTGAGAGGTTTGACCGTTACACAGGAGGGACAAAAGACAGTGGCCTATGTCGTGGACGGAGCCAATCACCGCATCATGGCATACGCGTTGTAATAATCAATAACTGATGATGATCATGCGTTAAATTCACTCTGTGGGGTGCTGTAGGAGCAAATAGAAAAGAAAGAGAAGATTGTAAAACGTTTAGAAAGTACAAAAAACAAAACTTTTGAAGGAGTTTGATGAAGAGCTCTTTTTTCTTTAACTGCAGGGAGAATATTCCATTGATTTAAGATGGGACTGATGGCGTGGGCAAGAGCTCGTGTGCCCCAAGTTGTTACCAATGTTGGAAATACAAGAAGGTCGCAGCTGGATGAGCGTTATAGAGATGTACCAGCGAGCTGTTGCATCGAGATGAGCAACAACTGAGTCAAACAATGAAAAATCAAAAGTAAAATCTTCAATATGAAATACGATGTCTGACCCTTAATCACTGGATTGATTTCAAAATGGCGCCGGTGTGGGTGTGTTTCTTGGATAGTGTAATGGTACGTGCTGTCGCACGTCGCCTTTGTTATAGTAATAGAGAACTGAGCTTGTGGTAAATTAGATATATTGGAATTCCCCAAATCAAGCCTACTCCTTTTTTTTTCTGATCGATCGATTTTCTGAAGATCGATTTGAACATTTTCTGATGATAAAGCAATTATTGTCAATATTGTATGACAGTATACCTCATGACCCTCCATTGCACTGTCGCATCCGGTGGCAATGTACATAGTGTAATTATAGTTCATGTAATTGCTCTTTTTTCTTTAACTGCAGGGAGAATATTCCATTGATTTAAGATGGGACTGATGGCGTGGGCAAGAGCTCGTGTGCCCCAAGTTGTTACCAATGTTGGAAATACAAGAAGGTCGCAGCTGGATGAGCGTTATAGAGATGTACCAGCGAGCTGTTGCATCGAGATGAGCAACAACTGAGTCAAACAATGAAAAATCAAAAGTAAAATCTTCAATATGAAATACGATCTGTGACCCTTAATCATTGGATTGATTTCAAAATAGTGCCGATGTGGGTGTGTTTCGTGGATAGTGTAATGGTACGTGCTGTCGCACGTCGCCTTTGTTATAGTAATAGAGAGCTGTGCTTGTGGTGAATTAGATATAACGGAATTCCCCAAATCAAGCCTACTCTTTTTTTTTTCTGTTGAAGATCGCTTTGAATATTTTCTGATGATAAAGCAATATTTTTATATGACAGTATACCTCATGACCCTCCATTGCACTGTCTTATCCGGTGGCAATGACATAATTATAGTTCATGTAGGTGATAAATGAACATGCCATTCTAATTACCCAGACAGCCTTGTCGCACAAATTATTTCCCCTCATTTTAACACCTATCCACATATGTCAAAATAAACATCTTATGCTAATGTCAAGCCTGAGGAAGTTTATACGAGCCAGGGTTAAAGCTCCGGATCTCCTGTGTAATCAGCCCATGGCTGGCGACAAGACTCTGAACTATTATTGATATGATGCCAAGTATCATACAGATGAATTGCAATGATAAGCGAATAACAAGATTGATAGTAATGGTGACAATAAAGACTTTACACTGCAAAAAGTCCGGTGTTCAATAGTGAACACCGAGCTGGTGTTAAATTTTCGGTGCTCATTTATGGTGTTAAATTAACACCTTCGGGTGTCATTTCCAAATTTTAAACTGTTTTTTGTAGAGTTTCTTAGTAACTGTACTTCTTGTTGATTTTTAATTTAAACAAGACGATCAAGAATTTTACGTTAAAATACTAGATTTTTGAAAAAATGTGAAAATAAATTTACACCAAAGTAACACCAGCTGGTGTGGTCTCTTGTTGAAGCTGGACGGGTGTTAAACCATTGATATTAACACCAACAAATATCAAATCAACACCATGTGGTGTAATTTTTGAATTAACACCAGTACAGTGACAAAATAACACCAGGTACAGTGTCAAATTAACACCACGAAGTGTCAGGTGAACACTTTTCAACACCATCACAAGTGCATTTTTAACACCTGTGGGTGTGGTCCTTTATTGAAGTTTGATCGGTGTTAGATTTAACACCCGTGGTGTTAAATCTAACACCGATGTTTTTACAGTGTAGTATGAACCATCTCTCTTAATTTAAGAATATTACGAAATATATGTCTTACGCTATTAATATGTCTTATGCGCTATGGTTGTACCCCCTTATGTTGCCGTTTTGTTTTTATGCTTAGACAAGATATCAACGTTCATCAACACGATAAAATACCATACCTGTACACGCATGACCCCGTAATAAATAGAAAGCAAAAATTCTCTTGGTTTTGATGAAACTGTCGTGCTTCTTTATGTATCCTTTAAACCGAAATGTATAAGATCGACTTTTATTTTGTCAGCATAATTATCAATAACGCAGGTATGATATACATATTGATTGCTAGCTTTAGTGAAGTCATCAAACAATCATCTTCCACCCGCTCCCTCCTCTTGTGTAATATAGTGAGGAGGGTCTGGGACATGTTTTGATTTGACATATTTTACCACATAGGAGGAACTTAAAAATGTAAATATGCGGTGTACCGTTGTCTAACAGTTTAGCATAAAGTATCTCACTATACTTCCAGTCAAATAGAAAAAGAGGCGATCGAATGATCTGCTATCTTCATCATATAGGGAACCTTAAGAGAATGCCACAAAGGAGATCCTGAGTGGTTGCAGTGTTTATAAGGATTACAGCAATAAAGTTACAGTCATTGAAGACAGAGAATGCAAGCAATAAAGAAAGAAAGAAGAAGGGAACAAACCTCATATTGAGAACAGGTGTGTCGAGAAAATTTACACACACACACATACACACACACACAAAGAAAAAAAACTGCACTTTCGGTGTTTTCGGCACTTCGAGAAAGAAAACGTAATTCTGACCAATATATTTGAACTACAGTGTTATGTTCATGTGTTTTATATAGTTGCAGAATGTGGAAATGTAGTTTTTATACAGCAATTTTCTTGTCAAAGTCATCTACATGTTGTAACTGATTTGCGTCCTTTTTTTAAATAATGGTTACACTTTACATAAGAGGGAATCACTGGTCGTATTTCATTATGTCACTGAAAAAATGAGAGAAAGACCGTGATAAAATATTTCTATCTTTGTCTCAATACAAATGGTCGTGTTATCAGACCAATCTGGGGTCCGTTTGGTCGTTCTTTTACGCATTATTCCTCCCCTCAATCTTTTTTATGTTATAAATCGTGTCTACACTTTTTTTTTTTCATTTGGAATGGTACAAACGCTTATCATGATAGTTTGCACAGTAGATATTCCGATAATGTTTTGGCATTGTTATGATTGTACCGTCAAACATCATTCTTTGAAATACATATACAGTAACATTTTACTGCATCGATGTAAACTGTGCGTTAGTATCTTTGATTAAAAAACAAAAAGCGATAATCGTGCTCTTTAAACTCAGTTATTGCCATTTTCACGTGGTGACGTGGTGGATAGAAGCATGCAGAGTTCTCGGGTTCCTATATGTTTGAATTGCAACGAGAGAGCTATATTCAGCCAAATGCGTGAAAGCAAGAGAATAACATGAAATACATATTAAGAACCTATCACAGCATGGCAACGCATGAGACGAGTAATGCGACAAGTCGTGACCCTCAGTCTCCCTTCTGAAATATTATACATGTATATTGTTCCAGTCTGTGTTAGGTATCTAAATAAACATTAATATCTCCGTCCCCATCTAGTCGGCTTTGATGTCTCGTCTACTGATATAGATGCCTATTATTCCAGATGAATACAAGTCTTGTGATAATTCAGACCCCGTTATAGTGCGTTCTGTTTTGCTCTGTGTTTGTGTAGATATGACCTGTTATTTTTCTTTGGTTTTGATTCAGTTTTGTCTTCTTTGGACTATTTGAAATCAAAATGTTTTATACCCAACGAATTTCAGTCGAAAGTAGTCGAAAATGCTAAAACCGTCTAACTAAGCCGACACACCCATACAGCCACATTTTTAGGAGAATGTAGCTCCTTGTTTTCGCTGTAAATCTGCTGTTTATAACAATAACAACGTGTACATCATGTTTCAGGGTTGTAACTGCAAGGCTAACAAACAACACCACATTTTTAATAGTATTGTAGAGTACAATAATCGTCGATTACTTTATGAGAGAAAGGCCTGAAAGTATAATGTCATTATGACAAAAAGAAGTACAGACTAAGAGTTCATTTTGCAACATCAAAGGAAATTCCGGCATGACGTAAATTCCTTTGCGTAAATTGCGTGCCATGCTTGACTACATGACTATTGTATTATGTTCTATCTCTATCTGCTTGTCTCCCACTTTAAGAAAACATAGTACACTAATAAAATTGTATTATGGAGATATGTTTGTTTCAACCGATTTGCTTTCATAATCCGCGGACATACATTAAACAATTCGCCAGACGGATTTTTCGCTATTATCACCCCGTAAATGAATTGCTCTGATTGTGTGTGTGTGTGTGCGTGCGTGTGTGCGTGTGTGTGCGTGTGTGTGTGTGTGTGTGTGTGTGTGTGTGTGTGTGTGTGTGACTAATGGTGATTTCTCATTTTCAGTTTTCCAAATGATTTTCCAAATGAAAACAAAGATAAACAAATCAAGTAAAGGTTATATAGAGCCGAATTTATCTAAACTGCATTTTCAGTTTCATTTCTCATGAAAAGCTACAATCTCGCGACAATTCTCTTTCTCAACAGAAAAAAAAAGTTTCTATAACACAAATTACCGAGACGCGTTCCTTTTAAATCATTGGTGTCGAAGGGGGAGAAAATCTCCAAATTCAATTTGATATACACAGCTAGACAAACATTTTGGTGTCTAATAGTATTAATATGCTTCAATGGCCTTGATTGTAAAGCATCAAACCTATGATCAGTGATCAGTTGCAGCAATGCTGGCTGCGTTTGGGAAGAAACCTTAAGAGATTTCAATCATCTACTCTGTAATCAATTCTTATCTCTTGGTCCAATAATGAACAAGATAATATCAAAACTCGTCACTTTAACCAATGTTTCCTAGAAGTATCTTGATTTCGTACACTCGGATGGTTATTTTCTGTTTCATTCTTATTCCAATGGCACATAAATACACTCGGTAAACATTTTGTACATAAACCTGTACTATATGTAACATTACATGACTTGTATATCCATACCGGGGTTCACAAATGAGCCCTTATGAGTAGGCTGATCGACATGTACCATGTATATAATATGTTTATATGTTTATGTTTATATTGTACTTTGTATAATACTCTATGATATAATGTCCACTATATGCACGAATAAGACGAGTTAAGTAATACTGGGGGGGGGGGGTAGATCATACGAAAGAATACAAACTTATAATGGTGCTTTGTGAGCTGTTTAGTGGAAACGCTCTAATTGTAGAGTGCAAGTGCATAATAATTATGCCCTGTCGTCCAATCAATACCAATACCGAGGAAATGTGCCCCGCCCCTTTCTAAAGGGCCGACAGACTCCTATTGCAGGTGGACGAGTATGCGCCGCTCCTCGCTGCAGCTATAAGCGGACACGGAGCGATACTCCGTTGCAACACGACGTTTACAACTACTGCAGCGTCACACAGGAGCTTTACTGATAGCAGCTGAGCAGAGGAGTCGAGCACAATCTTCAGTGAAATCTGTATAGGTGCATGTCACGTAATCCGGTAAGCGAAATCGAGTCGTTCACACGCCATATATTGTTCTAATTGCTGCAAAATAAACGTCTTATTCAGGCGAAATTACAGGCCGTGAAGATGTCAACGCGCGCGTGCATTTGCATATCATAAACCATGTTTCTGTTTCCAAAGAGGTTTAAGAGATGGAGCTCCAACGGGCTGTAATTATTCAATCTGTTGTCACCTTTCTATTGATGTACAAAATAATTCCACAGGTGCATCTGTGCCTTTGGTGACGGGGTTTGATGACGCCGTCTTGCTGAGCAATCTGAAGATTCATTTCGAACGTTCAATTAATATTGACTTTATTTTGCTTGTTTATCTATTACATGAAACGAAATCTATCTTAGTGATAAAGCACATTAAACAAAGATCAATCCCATCCAGATTATGTGCAAAAGTGTAAATCAGAGCTGTATCATGTGAAAGTGTTTAAAACTGTACCCTCTGGAAAGCTGATTTTACCACTTTTCCACTCAATTCCACCAAATAAAATTGATATCGAATAATCTTCAAGTATAATAATATTCTTTATTAATAGATTATCAGATTATTGCCCGGGCATACCCAGTTGAGTTATTTTCACTCTTATTTCACCATCTCAGCCCAATTTCTATTCGCGCATCCCAGTATCTTTTACCATTATATGATATCACCTATCTTTTATAAGTAAGGATGGCGAAAAGTAATTACCATCACAAAGGCATATCTTCCGTAGAAAGTGGCTGGTGATTATGCAATGAGACATGAGTGACTTCAAGGGCATGTGGCAAACTGGATCTGCTGCTAACATAGGAAAACGATTGACTCATGTCTCATTAGGCGTTTTCACATCAGCCCGATAAAAATCCAAGCTCGAGATATTTCTTAATAGGCGTTTTCACATCAGCCCGATAAAAATCCAAGCTCGAGATATTTTTCGCAGAAAATAGTCAACAAAATAGCGCGCTATTTCGAAACATCGGGCTGATGTGAAAACGCCTATTAACCCGTTCCATACGGGAACCTGGTGGCCTGTGTATTAAGTCTATGGGGATTTCAGAATCCAGTAGTGAACGGGTTAATAGGCGTTTTCACATCAGCCCGATAAAAATCCAAGCTCGAGATATTTTCCAATTTCCCAAGTCAGAAAATAGCGCGCTATTTCGAAACATCGGGCTAATGTGAAAACGCCTAATGTCCCAAGTCAGAAAAATAGCGCGCTATTTCGAAACATTGGGCTGATGTGAAACCTTTCTAAGGAAGGTATTTCTTTGTGATGGTAATTACTTTTCGTCATCCCTAATGGTAAAGACATGGGGATGCGCGAATAGAAATTGCAAAAAAACAACAACCAACAACAACAACAACTATGAAATGAGCATTTAAACTACTAAACTGGCAGTGCCCGGTTACTAATCTGATATCTGTTGATAAAGAATTATACTTGAAGATTACTCTACATCAGTTTCATTTGGCGGAATTAAGTGGAATAGTGATAAAACCGGCTTTCCAGGAGGGTACAGCTCTGATTTACACTTTTGCACATATTCCTAGAAGGGATTGACCTTTGTTTAATGTGCTTTAGCTTGCCCGGAAAGGTGTGACAGGGCCCAATCATGACTGCGGGTAAATATGATTTGCGTGCGCACCTCCGGGCGACTACGGGCGAGATACGTTCTATAGTACTGTCATATGCGGGCCATTTGCGGGGACCTCCGGATAGCAAAAAAAAAAAAAAAAAAAAAAAAAAGGTCTCCGCAAATCACACGCAAGGCTTGCCTGGAAAGGTGTGACAGGGCCTTAAGTTTTAAATCTTCTTTTCGACATATAGACGCTATGATATAGTCGTGTATTGTCCTCGTGGAGAGCAGGGGCGTCACCAGCTTTTTTTTTCAAGGGGGGGGGGGGTGCGTTTTGACAGTAAATGTAAACTGTGAGATTTTTTTTATTTGATTTATTGGCTCCTGTGCCATCATGTACATTTACACATACTCTATATATTGTACATATTTTATACATGTGATTGTATACATACACGAATCTTTCGCTATGAAGGACTATACGGGGGTACATTATGTGACGGTGTGAGATCCTCGGCGATGATCCATTCCGCTCCTTCAGTGCGGAGGGTGTGGGAGGGGGATACCCCCTCCCACGGTATGAACTTTTTGTAAAAACAAGAGTGCAAAAGTCGCGTTTACAGAGCATAGTAAAAATAGAAATACTATGAAGGACTATTACGGGGGTACATTATGTGACGGTGTGAGATCCTCGGCGAGGGAGCGAAGCAACCGAGCGGGAGAGGGTGTAGGAGGGGGATACCCCTCCCACGGAGGGACTTTTTGTAAAAAGAAAAAAAAAAGGAGAATTGCATAACAATATTATTACATGTGAGCGAGCGGAGCGAGCGAACTTGAAAATTTTGATATCTTACAATCCCAAACTGCGGTTTGTAACTATATTTTTTCGCTTTGGAAATGAAGGGGGGCCCACCGGGCGCAACTGCTGGCAATTACTGGCAGCAACATGAGGATAATGGCATAAGGATTAAATGCGAGCGAGCGAAGCGAGCAAGCTCGAAAATTTTGGCATTTTACAGTTTAAAAAATGTCGGTTTTAGCTACATCTTTTCGCTTTGAAAATTAAGGGGGGGGGGGGCGCGCACCGGGCGCAACTGCTGGCAATTACTGGCAGTAACATCAGGAGAATGGCAAAGCGATTAAATGCGAGCGAGCTTGAAAATGTTGACATTTTACAGTCGAAAAATTACCGTTTGTAGCTACATTTTTTTCGCTTTGGAAATTAAGCAGGGCGCACCGGGCGCAACTGCTGGCAATTACTGGTAACAACATCAGGAGAATGGGATAACGATTAAATGCGAGCGAGCGGAGCGAGCGACCTTGAAAATTTTGACATTTTACAGTCAAAAAGACTTCCGTTTGTTGCTATATTTCTTCGCTTTGGAAATTAAGGGGGGCGCACAGGGCGCAACTGCTGGCAATTACTGGCAGTAACATCACGAGAATGGCATAACAATTAAAATAAAAATGCGAGCGAGCAGAACGAGTGAGCTTGAAAATTTTGACACAGTCGAAAAACTGCCGTTTGTAGCTATATTTTTTCGTTTTCGAAATTAAGAGGGGGGGGGGGGGGGGGGTGGCGCACCGGGCACAACTGTTGGCAATTACTGGCAGCAACATCAGGAGAATGGCATAACGATTATATCGTCTGTATCACTTCAGTCAATCAATTTTCCTTACAACGTTTTTGTTACCCCAAGGTTCCACAATTATGTTTTCTCAATTTACTTTGTTTTGATTATGCAACCTTATTCTATGTTACCAAAGAAAGTGAAATGTTTATGTTCTTTTCGAAAAATGAAATAAAGTTTGAATTGAATTGAACTGAATTGAATTGAATTGAATAAAATGCGAGTGAGCGGAGCGAGCGAGCTTGAAAATTTTGACATTTTACAGTCTAAAAACTGCCGTTTGTAGCTATTCCTTTTCGCTTTGGAAATTAAGGAGGGGGCGCACCGGGTGCAACTGCTGGCAATTTAATACTGGCAGCAACATCAGAAGAATGGCATAGCGATTAGATACGAGCGAGCGGAGCGAGCCAGCGTTAAAATTTTGACATTTTACAGTCCAAAAACTGCCGTTTGTAGCTATGTTTTTTTCGTTTTGGAAATTAAGGGGGGGGGGCGGTGCGCCACTGGTAGTCAAGGATGTCGGTTTATGTTCATGATTGGGGGATGTATGACCAGCGAGGGGGCGTCGAAGTGACCAAGCGGGAGAAGGATGTCCAAAATTTGCACTTTAGAGCATCCCCTAATTGTTTTTGTTTGTGTGTGTGTGTGTTTTATACATGGAAAAGTTGGGAAATAGCCCAGGTCAAGTCTTATTATTGGCAATGCAAGGCATTTTAATATAGACTATAGTATGTAAAGCAACACTCAATGATCTAGCTTTGATATAACGAAGTGTACAGAGGTGTACATTCTACATCACATTGCGCAACATTGCAGCGACTCTTTGCCGTTCGGATGTTCTGAGTACACTGCTCCATCCTGCTTATCATTCAGAATGCCAACCAGGAATCATGCTGAATCACAATCTTTTATCGGCTCCGGGCTTTTTGAACAATGTTATACACTATTGATGCCTCTTTAATTATGGTTAAAAGAAATCTTAGAGAAAAAAATTTCTTGCTCACCCTTTCATGTCAATTTCAAAAGCAGTTTACCAACCCTTGAAAAGCCATTTTGATTTTTTTTTTTAACCAGCGGATTGGGGGGGGGGGGGCACGTGCCCCCCCCCCCCCCCCCCCCCCAGTTATGCCACTGATTGGAGACCTATAATGGGGGAGGGTGTGGGCGGGGTATCTCCCTCCCATGCAACGGAGCTTTTGCATTTTCTGAATTGATAATCCGTTGCACAATGAATGAAATATACCTTACGTATACAGTACGGGCGATAGATAGTAAACACGTGATGTATGTATAGCATCAGTGCTGCCAGAGCCGGGGTGCGATTGGTTTTTGTTTTTTGTTTTTGTTTTTGCTTTGTTTTTGTTTTGTTTTGTTTTTAGTTTTTTAATCCTGATGCAAAATTAAAAAAAAGAACAAGAAAAATAAAAAAAGAACAATTATTTAGCGTCCGGCGTTGAGGTCGCTCGCAGACTGAAGCGTGTTTTTTTTTTCTTTTTTTTTAAAGGTTCTGAAGGGGGGTGCGTTCGCACCCAGCGCACCCCCCTTGGTGACGCCCATGGGAGAGGATTATAAGGTAAGGAGGCTCATACGTGTAAGATCATCCTTGGATAGCAATCTCGTTAGAGCAAGGAGGTTTCAGAAATGGAGTTCCAACTATCTGTAAACATTCAAACAGTTGTCAGTTTTTTTTTTTAATGTACAAAAGAATTCCACAGGTGCATTTGTGACTTTGATGATCGGGGTTCGATGCCGCCGTCTTTCCGAGCAAAGAGATGTTTCCTTTAAAACGCTGACATAATTGGCAATATTTTGTTTGTTTTTGTATTAAAGGAATTAAATTTCAGCTGATAAGGCATATGAAAAAGAAAGTAACTCCTGTCCAGGATTATGTCAAAAAGCGTAAATCTGAGCCGTACGTTGTAAAAATATTTGAACTGCACCCGTACTGGAAAGTTAATTTTATTATCTTTCCGATCACTTCCGACATATGAAACTGATATGGTACAATCTTCAAGTGTAGTTCTTTATTCAATCGTTTGTTAGATTGGTGTAAAAACATGTCGAGTCGGGTAATTCTAATTCTTAGTTCATCAATTTTTGTGGAATTTTTATTCGCACATCCCTGTGCCTGTACATTTATATACTGTTCATGTTTCATAAGAAGGGACAGCGAAAAGTAATTACCATCATAAAGACATAATTATCTTCCATTGAGATTAACGAATCATGATGCAATGCCACATTCATGAAACAACTGTCTTCCTATCTGTGAGTCAGCTCCAGTTTAGCACATACTTCAAGTATTTCATAGTGGCGGCATCAAACATGGGATCAAAGGAATTAACACTGCTGTTACTCCATCTCGTGAACCTCTTTGGTTAGAGCATATAAATGCGTTCAGGTCTTTCATAAACGATCAAGTTATAGTAATTGAGTTTTTGGACAATAATTTGAAATCCCAAATCCGTACGCCGTCCCCGACCCTTTTTCCATTTTTTTTTATATACGTTAAAAAATAGATATCAAACGAATTTGGAAAACTTAAAAATGTGCTTAAACGTCGAAGAGCTATTCATAGAATTTTCAGAAGTCGAAGTCAAAATAAATTTTTACAAAGAATTATTTCATGATAAATGTATGTTCACAGAATTGAAACTGTTTCAGAATTGCAAATATTCAAGATATCTACAGTACCAGTGCGCATCAAAAAAAGGTAATCCAATTTTGGACGGCTATCATTTCTTAATTGTCAGCTATGGAGAGCTCAATTTTAGTTGCGAGGAAAGGGGAACTCCTCCTCTTTCCATTGATACCTAATTATGTTTACAGATGTCATGCATGACTGATTACATGGACTGTAAAGACAACAATGACAAATTGCCCTTTTTCCAAGTTTGAGTGTCACGTCATGAAGGAACAATGAATGTCTCACTGGATGAATGACATCTGTTAATGAAATTGGTCAGATTAACATGTCAGCCTGTACGAATGACGGCATGTTTGTGTGTATGGTTTCTTTGAACCTTTTATGGTCCATACCCTTCAACATGGCCATGTTGTTGATTATACTTGGTCACTCCCAGAAAGGTTAACCCATTATTCGTTTTCTCCCTTAATTCTCAAAACATGGTTTGTCGCTATGAGTCATGCGTGGAATATGAACAGAGAAAATGGACTCTATTGGTTGGCCTTGTGGGAGTGACTATTTATATAATATTGGATGGCCTTGAGGTTGATACAAGGAATTATCATCTATATAGGACGTTTTAGCGGCGCATTAAAAACGCGTATTGTAGTCCGCTCAATTTTTACCGTTCAATATCAGAGCTTATTGAACGAATCGCATAGACCAACGTATTAATTCCCCGTAGGCTACCGTTGTTACTTGCCGTTCAAGATCACACGATATTCAATTCTGTCTCGTTTATTGCGTGAGCGCTTGCTGAATGCGCAAACGGTTGCTACTAGTGCGCGTCATTTTTTCACAAGCGCGCAAACATCTTGCTAGTTGTTTGTTTCATACGCAGTTTTAGGGGCTTCCCCTTTTTAAGCGCCTGGGATGGGACTGCCGAGTCAACTTCAAAGACGAGTAGAAGCCGGGTAATTTTGTGCAGTTTATGCTTGCTCTGCTTGATTGTATAGATGATAATAATTATATTGGATGGCCTTGATTCATGGAAAACCACGGAATATTGCACTCGTTAGGGTCAATATTGCACTCATCTTCGATTCGTGCAATATTGGCCCTAACTCATGCAATATCCCCTGGTATCCCATTCATAGCCATCCAATATAATATAAATATTGGACGAGCTGTGCACAAATATTGGACGAGTCGAAGACGAGTCCAATATTTTGCTTAGCGAGTCCAATATTTCCTTGTATTAACCGAAAATAGGACATCCAATGTCATCATTATCATCCTACAGAGGATTTTAGCAAAGAATATTTTTATTTACCAACACAAAATTGTAGAAAAAAAACCCCGATATCTTAGTTAATTCGTGATTGACCAATCACAGACGTTTTCACTTCATATTTCGGGTCATCTCGTATATCTGAACCAATCACGGTGCAGTTTCTAAAAACTTCGGGGAATCCCCCTCTTGCCGTCCAATATTTTAGATATTGGTCACCTCGGCAAAAAATTATTGGTCGAGTTCAACAAACTTTCTAAGTGGGTCGGAGGTTATTAGGTGTGTCGACAAAAGAACACTTATACACTGCATTTGGGCTCTAAAAATCCTCTGTATGGATAATAATGCAGGTTATTGGACAGGTGGCCATGTTGCTGGTTTAATACGGACTATAAAATGTTAGAAGAAACCCTGAATACAAACCTAAACACAAACGCGCATTCGTACAGGCTGGCCTGTTTGTTAATGACAATTTCACTGACAAATCTCATCCCTTCAATGAGATATGCATTGTTCCTTCATGTGACACTCAAACTTGGAAAAAGGGCAATTTGTCATTGTTGTCTTTATAGTTCATGTGATCAGTCATGCATGACATTTGTAAACATAAATAGGTATCAATGGAAAGAGGAAGAGTTCCTCTTTCCTCACAACCAACATTGAGCTCTCCATAGCTGACAATTCAGAAATGGTAGCCCTCCAAAGTTGGATTACCTTTTTTTTTAATACGCACTGTAGAGCAATAGATAGTTCAAGACATAATGCTAATTTCTGTGCAATAACTATAAATCTGTAATCTCTTTTTTTTTCATAACACTTTATGGCAGGTCACTGCAACACTTTGAATATTGTGAAGCTTTAGAACTGCGCAGTTTATGTGTTCGGCGTAAATGATGTGATTACAAGATTCACAATACTCTATTATTATCATGTTGGACTTTTGCAGACGAAAATGTCATACCCCGGAGCTCCATCTGTTCCAGACGTCCAGAAGACGACAGTGGGTGTGTCGAGGACCAAACTGCCAGTTGGGTCAATGCTTGAGATCAGCATCACCCTGCGTGGGAGCCATGGAAACCCTATTGTACAGCCACAAGCTCTGTCCACATTGGATCTAGTGATGGAGACACCGGGTGGTCAGACAGCCAATCTTGTGGTTCCCAACCAGCTGTCTGCCAGCGGAATATGCGTCACGAGGGTGTCTTTGAAAGACATCGGGCACCACAAGATCCACGTCAAAGTCTGTGGCAGTGACGTAAAGCACAGTCCCGTCTCGGTCCTGGTCTGGGTACGGGGGAATTTGGTCAAAACCTTTAAGCCGCGTATGCACAATCCTCATGACGTTATTAAGCACGAAAACATCTTCGTCGTAACCGACAAGGATTCAAACCAGGTTCAAGTGTTCGATTCCAACTTTCGACCAGTCAATAAATTCACCTCTCCGCAAAAGTTAATGCAGGGCTCGGGTAAGTTTGACCCTTATGGCATTGCTTGGACAGGAAAGACTTTTGTTGTGACGGATCTCGCTAATCACTGCGTTGTGGAATTCAGCAATTTTGTCCCCACCCAGGTGTTTGGACAAGAGACTCTCCACCAGCCCTGTGGTATCGCAGTAGCCCGAAATGGAGACGTGTACGTTTCCGATTGCTTCAAACACTGCATCTTTGTCTTTAATCAGCAGCGCCATTGTACTGAAATCTTAGGCGGCCTGGGATCAGCGCTCGGACAGATGAATACGCCTTGGTTTATCGCAATGAATTCGCAACAACACCTGGTTGTGGCAGAATTCAAGAACCACCGGATCCAGGTCTGGAATACGCATAACAACAAGGCACTGCGGATCATCGACGTCAAGCACAACGGGAAGTCGTGGGACTGCAGAGGTTTAGCCGTCGATCACCACGACAACATCTATGTCACCGTCCGTAACGGCTTCATGCGAGGTATCAGCGTGGAGACAGTTCTTGTGTACAGTCCCACCGGAGAGTTCTTGGGCAACTTTGGGGAAGGCTTCAACTACGTGAGAGGTTTGACCGTCACACAGGCGGGACAGCTGAACACAGTGGCTTATGTCGTTGACGGAGCCAATCACCGCATCATGGCCTACGAAATGAGATAAAGAACGTACGATCTACTACGGAAAAATAATGAGAGCTATTTGAGCAATCAGTAAGAATTGTTTGAAGCGGAGTGCTATTTTGATCCCCATTCCAACAACTCTTCTATTGCTGACAAGATGCCATTTATAACATCTCATTACAAATTTGGATATACTTTATACTTGAAATTCTGCTGAGTAAAGTGGTTGGTACAATGTATTGATATCGATTTTCCGTCAAAATAATGATTTCATGAATTGCTGAGACTGCTCAAATGCAAAATGTGAGGATTTTTTTTTTTCGTGGAGCTCAGCTGTTTTCTTAAATGGGAAGTGATTTTGTTTGTAGACAATGCATAGCACTGTAATTTTTCGTTCTGATATGTATATTCATAAAATCCTACCATTTTGATTTCTTTGTCAGATTTGCCGCATGTTCTCTCATCTTATAAAGAGGTTGTTCTATTTTTTTTGTAGCTAAGTCATTATCTTAGGGAATGCGGTTCTTCTCCATGTGACAATTTCGATGGAAAAAATTTTAATTTGCTGCTGACATTAGCATTCGTTTTTATGTGTAGGGTATAGTGTGTGCTTACGTTTGCCGACGAATAATGATTGATTGTGAATTAATAAGAGCATTTTCAGTAAATATTACAAAATATTAACTCGCCTTATAATCACGATATCTATAGGAACCTTCAAAGCTATTTTTGCTGGAGATAGTATTTTTTTTTTTATTAACCTTTCCTTAGAGAGGAATATTCCCGTTGTCTTCGGGGAAACCTAGGGCCCGTTTCATAAAACTTGTCATCAGTGACAAGTTGTCATAGATGTGACAAGCTACTGAAATCCTTGCATCTATTTGGTTGAGAGCAAATTTGTCATAGAAATGTGGCATTTGCCACTGATAACAAGTTGTATGAAACGGGCCCCTGATTGATGTTGTGCTTTGTGCGGAGTCGGTGGAGGTATTGAATTCTCACAGAGGGCGGATGAACACTGTTCGTGCTTTAATATGCATACTATGATGCGTTGAAACTAATTGTTCCGCAGTTTTGCAAATACGATATTTTGCATTTGCGTCATGTGATTAAAAAGGAAAAGAAAGAATTATTCGTTCAGCTCCGATCTAGGCAGGTGCCATTTTTAGAACTTAAAGTCACATTCCATACTTTCATGTTGTACTGGTTAACATTGAGTAATTCGAGAAGGGATGATTATTCTTTCTTATGAAGAAGATATAGGCCTAGCTGGTTTATGGAACGTTCTTTGTTTTGAAGTTTTAAAGAGTCTGAACCATGACTATAAGACGCATGTAAATAGTGTAAGGTATTATAGTGATGTGCTCAAACCACAACATAATTTGTGTCCGTTATTAAATAATAAAAAAGTAACATAGACTGTATACCTGACATGGGTATCTCGTTGGCATGGAGACTATAGCTGATAACCTGGCGGCAACTCGAATCTTACTGGTTGTGGAGGCGTCTATACTGGAGACTAGCAGAGTCTTCGGAGAGTTGCGGGAGAATCGAACATCTAATTTGTTATTTTCTTTCCTGGAGACTTTCTCTAGTCTCCGACAGGTCTCGGAGACGTCTCTATCAGTTGCGGCCATGTTGCAGGGACAAATTATTTTATCTGCGTATGTTTTCAGACCATGCATGCGAAGGCTCATGGCGACTTACCCGGCAACAATGCAGAGAAGTCTCGGCGACGTGCGACGTTCTCTCGACTTCCGTGCGAAAGAGTTGTAACGGTAACCCTGTTTGGGGTTTTTGTTTTTTGTTTCTTTGTAGTCTTTCAAGTCGTGAAACGACTCCTCCAATGAGATAAAGCCCTTTGGAGAGGCATTTTCTTATGAGGAGGTAAACAGAAACAGATTGCATGTTTCAATCTCATAGGTTGAATTACACGCCATCTTGGTGATCTGAAATACTTGTTGATGATGAAACGTAGGACTCTGTCATTGAGATGTAATGATTGCATGCCAAAAATGGCGTGTCATGTATATTCCGATGGTACTGGCCAAAATAAGTACTATACTTTGTAATATATAGAGTTTAGTAGATTCCAATGATTTTTCCTATTATTTTCATGTCCGATTTTATTACATTGAAACATTCACGGTTTGCTAGCATTTTCTGTGCACATGCAGAGTCACAATGAACAAAAGTAAATGTACTCGATTTGTATGCCTATAGGCCTACGTATATATATATATAATACATATCACGTGATCGATTACCAATCGTTAGGACATCTTTCATATAGTGGGTCTTACATTGTTGTATCCACTTGCAAACACCCGTTCATCTTGTTATGTGACTACTGTATGATGCGACTGCTTCTTCAAGCTGTATGCCGTTGATCAAATGCTATTTGTTCGGTACTGTTTTCTGGGATATATAATATTAGAACTGATTGACAAATTACCCTATCTAGATCGACGTGAATAATTTTAAGTCAATGTAGGGTAATTTATCAATCAGTTGCAATGGAAACACTTCGACGGAAGAATTTCATGAATTTGAATACATTATGATATTGTTCTTGAAATGCAAGCAGTGGCATATTTTACAGTGAATGCGTAGGACAAAAACAACTCTTCCTATATCCGGATCCCTCATTCTTGGTGTTTGTTTGTTTGTTTTTTCGTCTTTATACATTCCAACTTGTGTCGTCCTTTCAGGTCAAATGACATTTAAAATACTTTGAGATTTACGTTATTTGTTCTACGTGTGTGTATTCCGTTCTTCTAGTTAAAATAAAAATGTTACAAGGCATATTATGTTCAGAGGCTCTTGTCCAAGTCATGCGATTTGCTTATTGGTAACTGACTATCTCCCCCACCTGTACACTTAAAGATCAGTATAATGAAAATCATGCATTATTTCACACGATAATATACTTGTTAATCTTGTTTATATTTTCATGGCTTGTGAAAAAATATGTTTGATATTGTTATACTTATTTTCCGTTATGTACAAGTGGAGAAATAAAAGTTACTGAAACTGAAACTGAAATTGAAGTTACACGCATTGTACAAGTGGTTTATATCTTATACAATGTACTAATACTATATAACTGTATGAAGATGTACATGAGCTAACAACCTTTAGTTGAATGAGAGATTATCATTGTGTCGAACTCTCAATAGGCAATATATACTTTCCATAACAATCTGTTCTCTCATGTCTCTCTTTTCTCCCCTCTCTCTTACACACACACACACACACACACACACACACACACACACACACACAGGGTCCCGCACTTTATTTTGTTTCCTTCTATATAGAGGCAAATCTGCCAGAGTCGAAAGGTCGTTGGTTTCGTATTGCGGTACGTGATCCGTAATTAAAGGCACCGCATGAATGATGGAAATTGAAATTATATAAGAAGTGATGGCTATCCGAATCTGAATAATGCAAGATCTTTCAGGGTTTTGCAATGTTCAAGATAACCGCCAAAATAGAAGCTGGAAATCAAATATATTTCCTTAAGTGCAAATGATACAACATTTTGTAGTTTTTTAAAACAAATTTGCAATGCTAACAAAAAGGCGTCTTGCACATCTTTATTTGATAGCCGTCACACATGCCAAATTTTGGGTTAATTGCTCAAAAAATGAGAGAGAAGTTAGATCCCAAAGTTTTTTTTTTTTACTGAGAATATGCTCTTGCCATGGCAACGCATTAATGTTATAATGATAATAATAATGATAAAAGGTGTTCCGCACATCTAACTTTGATGGCGGTCACACATGCTAAATTTGGGGTCAAGTGTTCAAAAAATGAGAGAGTACACTGCAGTTCGATCCACAACATTTTGTAAGATTTTTTTTTTTAATTGCCTTTGCCATAGCAACGCATTATCGAATACTAACGAAAAAGATGTCTTTCACATATTCATTTGATAGCGGTCACACATGCCACATTTGGGGTCATTTGCTCAAAAAATGACAGAGTACTAGTAGTTCGATCCACAATTTTTAATGAAAATATGCCGTTGCCATGGCAACACATGTGATACTAACGAATAAGTTCTCTTGAATATCTGCCTTTAATAGCGGTCTCACGTGCCAAATTTGGGGTCAATTGCCAAACAATGAGAGAATAGTTTGATCAACAAGATTTTGCAACGGTAAATTTGGAAAATTTGACACTAAATGTGGTTGACCTGTCATGACATTTGCAGTAAAAATGAAAATTTTGACATTTGTGGTCGACGTGTTATGACATTAACTTTTGTGGATAATCCGATTTTGACATTATATTGTGGTCGACGTGTCTATGACATTAGTGGTCGTTATGACATTAGTGGGCTCTACATGCACCCCTCCATCTTTGTGTTTATATATTATATATACAATGTCACGATAATTTTGTTTTGTACTCTGTATATTACATGATATAATGTCAACTAAGTGGAATATGAATAAGACGAGTTATTTTACAGCTCATGTGCATAATAATAATAAGCCCTGTCGTCCAATCAAGCAGTAAACCTGGTAACACCAGTACCCAAGGAGATCGGTGCCCCGCCCCTTGCTCGGTCAGAGGGCGCCTAAACTCCTGTTGCAGGTGGACGTGGAAAACTATCCTGTCGCTCCACGCTGTAGCTATTAAAAAGGACACGGAACAGTACTCGCGTTGCAGCACGACGTACTAGTCTATTACACCACTGCAGCGTCATAGAAGCTACCCAGCAAGTTGACCGAAAGATCGGTCTGTATCTGTCCGTCGGGGAATGTTCCGCGGAGACTGCGTCTGGCTTAATCACGGATCCCCTCCGTATACAGACCGAAGTCAATGATTGCGGCTCCTGTGTGGAGCAGTCGCGCACAGATCAAACGTTACGATAAACCAAATTTCTGACAGCTTTTTTACATTCAAACAAGTTTGACATGACATGACACATTATGCAGCAATATTTGGGATAAATTTCTCAATTGTGCAATCGAAATACTCACATAAACTCGGTTATAACGCAGACATTTTATCGATATCGCAACATCGCCGTTCGCAAGCTGTAAGTCGCCATCTTGAATCTGTAAGCCAATCACATGCGAGGTACGTGTTTAAGTAAAACAAACACATAGAAACTACCTCGCATGTGATTGGCTAAGAGATTCATAGTGTATGTTTCTGCAGTTTGAACGTAACGACGCGACAGGCTGTGTTTTACGTTGAAAATTCTACTAAAATTTTGGATTATTCATTAATCTGGTGAGTTTAATGTATTCTTAAAAAGCTAATTTCACTATACAAGCTTAAATTTGCCGACCTAGGGCCGTGAATTAGACGCAATCGAGAAGGGTGAGGTACCTCACCCAATTTTCCATAGAGACAGTGGTTAAGAACATCCACACAGCAATGGGTACTGCAACCTTCCGTCTGTCTACGGAGGACAGCGTTAATGGCAAAATATAAAAAGAGTCCTCCTTACAGACGGATCTTTCTGTCTACCCAGCAAGCTGAGCACAGGCGGTGAGCACAATCTTTGGTGAAATCTCTGTATGCGTCACGCCACGGTATATCCGGTAAGCATCGAATCATTCACACACTATCTATTGTTTGAATCAATGCTGCAGTATAGAATATACATCTAATTCAGGCGAAGTTACCAGCCGTGAAGACGTCAACATGCACGTGCACAAATAGTTTTTATGTACCGTGTCGTGTTACTGTTTGGCTTTCTGTTTCAGTGATATAGGACCTACAAGAATAAGCTTCAATATTTGGTCAGTATTTGCAGGTATACGGTCTTGATCGCGTTCCTGAGCTTTCCTGCACTGTAAGAGCACTCACTTAATTAAACACGTATTTGTAGAGCTGAAATGTCTCACTTGGTATTCTGTTAATTATTCTATTTCTAATTTCGTCAATTACACGATGATGATCGAGTTTGGTGTACCATCTTATATGAACTACAACTCGTCCTGAAAATACTTCCCCTGCCTGGATACCTTCAGTGTATACTCTAGTAAATCGCCGCTTCCGTTTCATGCAGGCAAACAGTGCAGTGCATGTATAAAATGATATGTACAGGAATTTTAGAGTCGCACGATTTGGTCATGCGAATTCTACTCGTTCGGAGATCGTTTGTAGTGCTCGTCGCTGAAACCATAATTGTGTCTGACCAAGGAGGTAATCTCTCATACCTCCTTGGTCTGACGTCTGTCGTCTCTTTATTGCTAGGATCTTTGGCTATAATTACAGTGTACTACATACATTCGTGGCAGATGTTGCCTTTTGAAGGCACGAGCCTTTTGTGTGTGTTTGTGCAAGGTTTGTGTTTATGCGTGTTTGTGGAGTGTGTGGATCATGCAGACATTCCGAAGTGTACACAGTAGTCTAGCAGCCAGAAAGGGTCCCCGTGCACCCCCCCTAAAACAAAATTCTACGATATGTTCGAAGATCGTCAGAACCTGTATTTTCCGAATCCGGTTGTCGCCAGCGGAAAAAAAGGTTGCGCGCGCGTCTTATTTGCATATTTCTAAGATGGCCGCCGCCCGTTGCTAGGAGACGGATTATTTTTGAATAACTTTAGTTAGGAATAACAAATTACCATAAAAATGGTATCATTTTGAAGAGAATTAAATTTCCTACAAGCTGATACCCCATTTGATGGGATAAATAGTTGTTGTCATGAAATATTAAGGAAGGAATTATGTTTTTTAGCATTTTTCTAAAAAGATAGGGAATTTGGTTATAATGTTCTTTTCCATACATCTAATATGCATTTACAAATAACATTTGAAATTTCCTAAAATTATCCCCCAGTCATAGCTATTATCATGTGAAAACGGCTTTCCAATACACCAATTCCTTTAAAAGTTACACGACATTAAAGGGGATAAGGTTCAATAGGTTTTACAGCAATATTATTTTAAGGGTTATAATGTCTCCGCGCGCAATTGCGTAGGTTCTGTATCTGGGGTTTGTTGTAGATCACTGCTATCTATTGATCAAATCTCATCGAAATCGGCGAAGAAAGAAAGAAAAATTACACTTTCTATTCCTTATATGAAATAAAAATGTTTTTTTTTTTCTATTCTGTGTTACCAAACTCAATCCATTCAGCTTCCCATATGAACAGTTTCTTGTCTTTTTGGATTCCCTCCAAAATCACAACTTATCTGATATTAAAAAGTTAAAGAAAAAAATTTGACGTGACAGTTTCCTCTTATTGGAAGATTAAAGTGAAAAAAAAAGAAAAATCTTATGCTAAAAGCCCTAAGAAATAAAGAACTTGTTAAATGGCCTTTCAGAGTTTAAAATGAAACATGGCTATCTTACTTTTTCATAACAAAATGAAGGGAAGTATCTGTGTAGTTCATGTCGGCCCATACTGGGTTACTATTCTTCAGAAATGATCCCCGTGCACCCCCCCCCCAAAAAAAAATCTACAATGTGTTCGAAGATCGTCAGAACCTGTATTTTGCGAATCTGCTTGTCGCCAGCGGAAAAAGGGTTGCGCGTGCGTCTAATTTGCATACTTCTAAGATGGCCGCCGCCCGTTGCTAGGATACGGATTATTTTTGAATAACTTTAGTTAAGAATATCAAATTACCATAAAAATGGTATCATATTAAAGAGAATTAGATTTCCTACAAGTTGATACCCCGTTTTATGTAATAAATAGTTGTTGTTATGAAATACTAAGGAAGGATTTTTTTTTTACATTTTTCCCAAGAAATACAGATTTCAGTAATGTTTTTCCCATACATTTAATTTCTGTTTACAAATAACATCGGAATTTTCCTTAAGTTAAACCCCATAAATAAGTATTATTATGTGAAAGCGGCTATTCAATACACCAATTCCTTTAAAAGTTACACGACATTAAAGGGAAAAGGTTCAATACGGTTATACAGAAATTTAAGGGTAATGTCGACGGCCGCACTTGCGTAACGCGTGTAATACTATAATAATCATTGCAAGTATGAGACCCTATCACTTCTTACATCCAAATTATTGATTAAATATCATTACATCTTGTGGAATATGAAAGCAAATTAAATCTTTTATTCGCTATCACCTTTGATCTACTCAGCTTCACTTTTAGTTTACGTCTTTTTTCATCAAATAGAATAAAGGCCTTACGAGAGGTGTAATTTCATGACGGCCGAAACGGGCTTACCTGGATAGGGGTTTCCAACATATCGATATTAATCAAACTTCTCTTCATCAACTCTCATTCTTCTGATCATCTTCACACACATACTCACACCTCCAATATCACACACAGGCATTCATGCACGGGAAATGAGCTCAGTCGTGAATTTCGTGAATTTATTCAATACGCCATTAATGCATTCATGGAACATCAAACTCGAATGCTTTATTTAGATGTCGAAATAAGAGTTACATGTATACCGCACAAGCGAAATATTTCTCACCATGCTCTAGCAGGAAATCAATTTATTTTTTTAAGATAAGATCGCACATACGTGTTCTCATTCTTTGGTGGTTCGCCTGATGGTTTTTAAACATATTGCTCACACGTTTATTATTGCCAAGAAACTAATAGATAGATTACAAATACCAAGGAATGGCATTGATAAAAACGAATAGTTGCAAGTCAAATCCAGTCGCTTTCAAATTCTGTTTTTTTTTTATAAAAAATGATTTCATGCACTTAACTTTATTACATGGGTTGATTTAAATGCAATACAACGTAAACTTGGTTGTTGAATCCGTTAGGAGTGACTAATAATCAATATTATACAAAAATGAGAGAGAGAGAAAAAAAATGTTATGGTTAAGTAGACCATGGATCTATAAAACATTATATATAATATATCTATATCTATATATAAATATATAAATATATATATATATATATATATATATATCACGTTTATATTTATGCAGGTTTGTATACTTTTGTGTTGTGTGTGTTTGTGTTCAAGGATGTTTGTGTATGACTAATGTGTTAAACATTAGACATATTCAGTGTGTAAATGTTTAACCACAACGAATACAATATTTTCATGTTTTCCACAGAAATTAGACATCTATTATAATTAGATAAATTTACTAAAATGATTTGAAGTGTATCTGCTATAGGCGCATCTGACGTGCAATCCACTTTATAGAGCGCATGTAAGTTCCGCTGGAATAACAACTCATGCATGAGTTAAATACACCATCCAATGTTTTCAGATATCCATGCCCTACTCGTCCGCCGGTCCTTTTTAGATAGAGTAACTATAAATGTGCATGATCGATACCCAAAAGATTATTGACATTGCACGTTAAACACTTTCACTAGGTTGCCATTGTCGCGAGTCTCGATATGCTAATACATGTATACTATCTACCACAAATCGATTCTTAGTCTACGAGTGACCATGGTGATCTTATCATGGCTTATCACATCTTGAGGTCTATGGTGGTAATCGTGTTGATCGTAGAAGAATTATTGGACTGTTTGAAAAATTACTACGATCAACACAATGTCTTTGACTGACATCAAGATTTGATTATCTGATGATCAGCACGATTAGTCCGCGAGTAAGACCACGATTTCGGGCGAATCGAGAAAGTGGACCCAGCTTAGTGAATGCCACGAGAGTGGAAACGTACCATAAGGATAATCAACACGACAGTTTCAATACCGTACATATCAATATTTACATATCTTCCAAGATTACTTCACCTATGTAATCTAGATTCTTTTGTATGCCTCCGCCAAGAAGTGGTGCCGGAGGCATTATGTTTTCGGGTTGTCCGTCCTTCCGTCCGTCCTTCTCTCCGTCCGTAATGAATTTTGTGGACAGCGTAACAAAAAAAAAAAAAAAAAAAAAAAAAAAAAACCTGAAATTTGGCATGTATGTGTATTGGGGGTGAAATTCTGCCTATCAACTTTTGGGTGCACATGCTCAAGGTCAAAAGTCAAAAGGTCGAGGTCAAATGCTTAAAATTTCACTATTTCCCTCATATCTCTGCAATGCCTAAAGATATTTTCTTGAAACTTAGTGTATACAGGTATTACCCAATTAAAATTCACTGGTAAAAGTTTGGGGTCATAAGGTTAAGGTCAAATGTGAAAAGGTCAAGTGAAAATGTTAAAATTTTACTTTTTTTCTCTGTATCTTGGATATTGTTCAAGGTATCTTCATGTCAGGTCAGGATGATCTGCTACTGGTACCCTGTAGCCCAGTACAACCTGTTTCAGGGTCGGATTGTCGGCGACTAAACCGGCAAACCCACCAGTCTCCAACTGGAGAATGGTGAGGAGGGTGGCTGGACACCCTGGTGGAACTAAAAACAAGATCTATCTTAAGGGCATCGACTCTGGAGAGTCAACGATGGCCATCCAGCAATGCAGAAGGACCCGGCCACCCACTGCATTTTCTTGGCCACGATAGTTCTTATGAGAGTTCGTAAACATTGTGGAAAACCGGCATCTGATGGTGGGACCCGCAGGCCAGATGATGCGTCAATGGCTACTGGGGAAGAGGAGCGTGTTGCACCGACTAGGCACAGCTGTAAGGACGCAGAATATACTGCCGATAATCCTGTGCATGAAAGGAGCAGCACAAACCTGAGAAAACCTAGAATTATAGGGACATGGAATGTTCAAGGAATGAATGCTGACAAGATGGAGATCATCATAACCCGAATGGGAGAACAAAATATCAGTGTGCTTGGTATTTCAGAGACTTGGTGGCTCAACCAAGGTCGTTTCACTACCGAAGATGGCTACACAGTTGTGTATTCAGGCAAAGACGGCGGAAAGAGGGAACACGGAGTAGGCTTCATCCTGGACAAAAACTCGGCTAAGTCTTTCTTGGGTTTCAACCCAATAAGCAAAAGAATTATTACTCTCAGACTGGAAGGTCACCCATTTAACATCTCCGTCATCCAGGTCTATGCGCCAACATCTACTGCATCTGATGAAGCCATGGAAGACTTATGATCAGCTCCAAGATACTCTTGACAAGATTCCGAACAAAGATGTTCTTGTGATAATGGGAGACTGGAATGCAAAAATTGGCAAATCAGTGACCAAGTCTAAGATCGTCGGAAAATATGGATTGGGAGAAAGAAATGAACGTGGAGATAGTTTGGAAGATTTCTGCCAAGCTAATGACCTGATTGTTGGAAACACTTTCTTCCAGCAGCACCCCCGAAGACTATGGACATGGAAGAGCCCCGGGGACAATGTAAGAAACCGGATTGACTATATTCTCGTTAAAAGAAGATGGCGCTCTTCACTGCTCAGTGTTCGGACAAGACCAGGTGCAGACTGTGGGAGTGACCACCAGCTTCTGGTTGCACAGCTGAAACTAAAGCTCAAAGTAAAGAAGAAAGAGACACCACCATTAAGGTTTGATGTAGACAACATACCGGAACAGTACACTGTTAGTGTGAGCAATAGATTTCAGGCACTTCTTCAGATTGATGATGAAGAGCTGTCTCCCAATGAACTGTGGGAAGGAATGAAAGAAGCAGTGTTAAGCACAGTTAAGGAGGTCATCCCAAAGAAGAAGAAGAAGAAGCAACCATGGTTATCCAGAACAACATTAGAACTGACTTGCTGACAAGAGACAGGATGCGAGGAAGAGAGGGGATATGGCTGAGTGGCGAAGACAACACAAAGAAGTGTCAAAAGCAGTTAGAGCTGATCAACGTGCCTTCGTTGAGAGAAAATGTGAGGAGATAGAAAGAGCAGGGAGTGATTCTAAGAGGGTGTATGCTCTGGTCAAAGAAAATGACTCAAAAACCATCAGCAAGGTCAGATGTCATCAATGACAGAAATGGTACCACCTTAACAGAGAGCACAGACATAAAGAACAGATGGGCCTAGTACTGCAAGGAGCTCTACGAGCAGAAGACCCAGGCAGACTCTGCCAACAGCAACCTAGGGGAACAAGAGTTAGAACCACCCCCGTTATTGGAGGAAGTGCGCCAAGCAATGAGAGAAATTAGGAACGGGAAATCACCAGGCTGGGATGATATCCCAGGCGAGTTATGGAAAGCCTCTGGTGAGGAAGGCATAAACATCACGTGGAAACTATGTGACAGAATCTGGAGGAATGTAGAATGGCCCGAGGACTGGGGAAGAGCGGTCTTTATCCCGATACCTAAAAAAGGAAATGTAAAGGAGTGCTCAAACCATCGCACCATTAGTTTGATAAGCCATGCCAGCAAAATACTACTCAAGATCATCAACAACAGAATGAAACGGCAGATGGAAAATGAGATATCTGAAGAGCAGGCTGGTTTTAGAGCAGGAAGAGGCACGAGAGACCATATCATCAACATCAGAAACATCATTGAGAATTGCCGAGGACACTCTGTACCACTCTACCTGTGCTTTATAGATTACAGCAAAGCCTTTGATTGTGTCTGTCATGCAAAATTATGGAACACTATGAGAGAAATGGGTTTTCCTAGCCATATAGTGAAGCTCATTAGCAAGCTATATAAAGATCAAGAGTCTACAGTACGAACAAGCAGAGGTGACACAGAATGGTTCAAGATTGGTAGAGGTGTCAGACAGGGATGCATACTATCGCCCCAGCTTTTCAACATCTATGCTGAACGGATTATGAGAGATGCCCTGGGAGATTTCCTTGGTGGAGTGACAATAGGTGGCCAACGGGTAACAAATCTCAGGTATGCGGATGACACCACCCTGGTTTGTAACAACAGAAGAGAATTGATGGATCTACTCAGAGCAGTAAAAATAGCAAGTGAAGAGAGGGGGCTAATGCTGCATACTAGAAAGACTAAGATCATGGTTGTAGATGGAGAACGGAGTTTTGCAGATGGTGTCTTTTCTCTAGATGGTGATGCCATTGAAGAGGTGGAAAGCTTCGAGTTCCTGGGTTCCATCATAAACACCAAAGGGGACTGCTCACAGGAGATTAAACGAAGACTAGCAATGGCCCGGAATATGGTACAAAGTATGACAAAGCTCTGGAAAAGTAAACTCCCTTCCTCCCTCAAGGTCCGGCTACTAAGATCTACAGCCTTTGCCGTGGCATCATATGGCTCAGAATCCTGGACAATGAAGTCAGCAGACAAGAAGAGACTGGATTCGTTTGAGATGTGGTGCTATCGTAGGATACTGAGGATACCATGGAAAGAAAGAAGAACAAATACATGGGTGCTAGAGGAGCTTGGAGTGGAAAAGAAACTACGGGCTGATATTGTGGCCAGAAAATTGACATATTTTGGCCATGCTACCAGACATCACTGCCTGCAGAAAACAATCATCCAGGGAATGGTTGAGGGAAAACGTAAAAGAGGAAGACCCGCAGCAAGCTGGCTTGATGACATCAAACAGGTGACTGGAGCAAGCATTACAGAGGCTACCAGAGCTGCCGCTGACCGCAGACAATGGCGTTCTCTCATCCGAACCACACCTGCATATTTGTATGCTACGTGACTAGAGAGAGAGATCTTCATGGAACATAGTATATATTATGCATGTACTGACTGGAAGTGATTATCTAGGGAATTTGGGGTTCATGGGGTCAAAGGTCAAGGGCAACACTTCAAAATTTTACTATTTCCTCATATTTATGCAATGCCAGCAGGACTTAAACTTGGTGTATGCATGTATAACCCAAAATAGAGATTCTCTGGCAATTTCTTTTTTTTTTGCCAAAAAGGTCAAAGATCAAGGATCAAGAGAAAGTGCTGAACTTGCTTCTTCCTCCATGTCTCGGAAGTGGCTCATGGTATCTTGAAACTTAGTACATATTTATGCATGTTCTGCCTGACAGTGATTCTCTTATGAATTTTAGGGTCAAAGGCCAGATGAAAATGGTAACAATTTTCTACTCAATACAAAAATTGCACTTTTTCTCCATACCTTGAAAATTACTTAATGCATAAACTTATGAAAGGGCCAAAGTCAAGTTAAAGTCCTAAAATTCCCAAATACATGCTCTCCTATTCATCCAATTAGACCTAGGTCAAGGAAGGTGACCATTTTGAATTTTGAATGGAAACAATGTCATTATCGTTTTCAAATTCCCAGTAACAGGGCATTTAATCTTGTTGCTTTCGCGTGGCCTTTCTTTCTATGATATACAAGAAGTAAATTTGTTATTGCTTTCAGCAATAACAAATTGGGGCCCGTTTATCTATATCATGACGAACCTCCGGAATAACGAACCTTTGGGGGAAAAAATGAACCTTCGGAATAATAAACTATAACTACTATTGTTATATTGTACAAGCTTTAACGCCGACATCTATTAACCTACTATATTACTACTTTCACTCTTTGAAAGGAAACACGCCAACAACCAACGACACAACAGGAATGGAAACAATGGCATTATCGTTTTCAAATTCCCAGTAACAGGGCATTTAATCTTGTTGCTTTCGCGTGGCCTTTCTTTCTATAATATACAAGAAGTAAATGTGTTATTGCTTTCAGCAATAACTAATTTGGGCCCGTTTATCTATATCATGACGAATCTCCGGAATAATGAACCTTTGGGGGAAAAAATGAACCTTCGGAATAATAAACTGTGACCAATATTGTTATATTGTACAAGCTTTAACGCCGACATCTATTAACCTACTACTACTTTCACTCTTTGAAAGGAAACACGCCAACAACCAACGACACAACAGGAATGGAAACAATGTCATTATTGTTTTCAAATTCCCAGTAACAGAGCATTAATCTTGTTACTTTCGCGTGGCCATTCTTTCTATAATATACAATAAGTAAATTTGTTATTGCTTTCAGCCGGCAACATAGCTTTCGATGGTTTGTGATATCATTAGAATTAAAACATTGAGCTCTCCATAGCTGACAATTGTAAAGTAGTAGCCCGCCAAAGTTGGATTACCTTTTTTTGATACGCACTGTATAACCTGAAAAAAAAAAACCAGATTGATTGGGTTTTTATCAATTGTACATTATAGCCACTCAAATAATGATGTATTGTTTGAGTTAGTCTTCGTACACCACTTAATTACCAACTGCTAATAGTAGTCGTAATCTTCGTTGTAATATTAAACTAGAAATGTCGCTATGACGACTGGTATGCCTCCGCCATAATGCATGATTCTCCTAATAGGTCTATAGTACATGTGGACAATGTGTGATTACATTTTCACAAAATTGGCAAAATATTATAATGGCATGTTTGTCACAAATGTGTTGAATGGTCACCTTCCTTGACCTAGGTTTAATTGGATGAATAGGAGAGCATGTATTTCACTTGATCTTTGACCTTTGACCTATCGTAGATTTTTTTGGGGGGGGGATGCACGGGGACCATTTCTGAAGAATTTATGATGTAACCCAGTATGGGCCGACATGAACTACACAGATACTTCCCTTCATTTTGTTATAAAAAAATAAGATAGCCATGTTTCATTTTAAACTCTGAAAGGTCATTTAACAAGTTCTTTATTTCTTAGCGCTTTTAGCATAAGATTCTTCTTTTTTTTCACTTTAATCTTACAATAAGAGGAAACTGTCACGTAATTTTTTTTCTTTAACTTTTTAATATCAGATAAGTTGTGATTAATTTCACGTTCTTGGAGGGAATCCAAAAAGACAAGAAACTGTTCATATGGGAAGCTGAATGGATTGAGTTTGGTAACACAGAATAGAAAAAAAAAAACATTTTTATTTCATATAAGGAATAGAAAGTGTAATTTTTCTTTCTTTCTTCGCCGATTTCGATGAGATTTGATCAATAGATAGCAGTGATCTACAACAAACCCCACATACAGAACCTACGCAATTGCGCGCGGAGACATTGTAACCCTTCAATATTGCTGTAAAACCTATTGAACCATATCCCCTTTAATGTCGTGTAACTTTTAAAGGAATTGATGTATTGGAAAGCCGTTTTCACATGATAATAGCTATGTTTTGGGGATAATTATAGGAAAATTCAAATGTTATTTGTAAATGCATATTAAATGTATGGAAAAGAACATTATAACCAAATTCCCTATCTTTTTAGAAAAATGCTAAAAAACATAATTCCTTCCTTAATATTTCATGACAACATCTATCTATCCCATCAAATGGGGTATCAGCTTGTAGGAAATTTAATTCTCTTCAAAATGATACCATTTTTATGGTAATTTGTTATTCCTAACTAAAGTTATTCAAAAATAATCCGTCTCCTAGCAACGGGCGGCGCCCATCTTAGAAATATGCAAATTAGACGCGCGCGCAACCTTTTTTTCCGCTGGCGACAACCGGATTCGGAAAATACAGGTTCTGACGATCTCCGAACATATCGTAGAATTTTGTTTTAAGGGGGGTGCACGGGGACCCTTTCTGGCTGCTAGACTACAGGAGAACCAAAGCATTCTCCCTTCGCATGGCTTGGCTTGGGAATCCCCAGTACGTCGTTGACTAGTCTGGCTTCCAGACCCTCTGGAGCAGGTTTAAGTGGATTTGCATTCGGCAAGCATATTATGAAAGGAATCCAATTGACAAAGAGTCTGGAAACCAGACTAGTCGTTGGCGCTTCTTCGCCTATGTAGGTCAAAACTCCCCACCTCCCAAAAAGAGACAAAACATCAAAAAGCAAACAGAACAAAAGAAGGCAATTGTGCACTATAAACGAAACCCATAAAATTACCAGACTGGGGAATTCCAAAGAGATCGGCTCGGACCTCTTTAGGGAATTCCCATCCCAGTCTGTTCGCGCCCTGTGGTCATGTGATCTTGCTCCCCTCAGCAGCAGTGCTTTGATATTGATACCAAATTGGGTTTTTTATCATATTATTTAGTTGCATGATACCTTAAACGTCAATGCAGACAGCCTGATCAGGCTTATTTATCACATCTATTTTGATGCCGCCATCACCACACGTTAAACTGCATGTCGTGTACTCAGTATGTTTTGAAATAATTATTGATGATGTTCCATAAACTGGTGACCAAAACCAGATGATATACGGGAGATAGTTTATGAAACTGAATGAAATTGAGAGTCACGTATTGAATTGACAACCTTTGATTGATGCCTGCCTGATATTGAAGTGCAACTAGGCTTTGCGCTTGGAAGATGAAATCTTCATGAAATCTTGCTCATAGCAAGGAGGTACTAGGCCTAGTACCTCCTTGCTCACAGTCTGAGAGTCCACTTTCCACAAAGCTATACATGATTACGCTGAAGGGCTTTGAGGAATTTACTATAATAGGGATCATCGTATCTGCAGGTTCTGTATTTTTTGATGATCTGCAGTGTAAAAAAAAAAAAAAAAAAAGGGGGGGGGGACCGGAGCTCGTGGAGTCGCATATTGCAATTTAAAGAGGAATGCGTTTTATCAGTGTGTCTATACCCCTAGAGTGTGAGCACTGTAAGCATTCTGTCATATTTGACCTAAAGCACATTCGAAGTCTATTTTGTAGGGCCTATACTATACAGTTGCACCACATTATAGCATAATAGCCTAAACCTTTTTTTTTTTGTAAGTGGTAGAGAATGCAGTAGTATCATAGGCAATGCAAAAATGTTTATATTCAACTTAACCTTAGGTATTTAGCAATGTTTCGCAAGTTTTAAATCTTCTCTGCTATATACATAGGCGCTGTACGAGACGTGTTGTATTACCCTCGTGGAGAATATTATAGGGTATGGAGGCTCAGAATATCACCCTTCGATAGCATTCTCGCTAGAGCGCATAAATGCCTTCAGGTCTTTCAGAAACGATCAAGCTATGATATTAGAGTCTTTGCACAATAGTTTGAAATCCCAACTCCGTACGCCATTCCCGACTCTTTTTCCAATTATTTTTGTTTGTTTGTTCATTTACGTTAAAAAAGATGATCGGTAAAGCCACCAAAAATAGATATCAACGAATTATAGCAAACCTATAAAAGATGCTTAAACTTCGAAGAGCTATTTGTAAAATTTTCAGTAGTGGAAGTCAAAATGTTTTTTTTTTTAAAGAATTATTTCATGATAAATATGTTCATACGATTGAAACTGTCTCACAATGATATTGCAAATGCTCAATATATTTAGAGCAAATAATTGAGAGTATTTCCGTGCAATAACTATAATCTTTAATCTCATTTTTATTTCATAACACTTTATGGCAGGTCGATGCAACAATTTGAACGTTATTATCATATGCACATACACTAACACTTGAATACACACGTTAATGTACTGATCTCTTCACCAAGTAATCGTAATCCCATGCACATATCCCAGATGATTACTGATAGAATGACCAAAATTGCCTTGCTCCTCAAGGTATGATACTGATGATATATAAGGCGCAGGTCCTACGTATTGTTTTGTAGTTCTTTTCCGCTGAACAGTCAAATGCTAAAATGGGTCCTTCGTCTTGATGTAAAGACTGCTACAGTTGGCAATTTCCTGATCTCTAATAAACGGTAAGTTATTCCAGAGTCTCGGAAGTGCCCGGTCATCTTGGCAGCTAACATGATATTGTTTTAACTGTTGGGATTTGTAGAAGAGGAGTAGCTTGCGCAGTTTATGTGTTCAGCGTAAATGGTGTGATCACAAGATTCGCAATGCTCTTTTATCATCATTTTGGACTTTTTGCAGACGAAAATGTCATTCCCCGGAGCTCCACCTGTTCCAGACGTCCATAAGACGACAGTTGGTGTGTCGGCCACCAAACTGCCAGTTGGGTCAATGCTTGAGATCAGCATCACCCTGCGTGGGAGCCGTGGAAACCCTATTGTAGTGCCACAAGCTCTGTCCACATTGGATCTAGTGATGGAGACACCGGGTGGTCAGACAGCCAATCTTGTGGTTCCCAACCAGCTGTCTGCCAGCGGAATATGCGTCACGAGGGTGTCTTTGAAAGACATCGGGCACCACAAGATCCACGTCAAGGTCTGTGGCAGTGACGTAAAGCACAGCCCCGTCTCGGTCCTGGTCTGGGTACGGGGGAATTTGGTCAAAACCTTTAAGCCGTGCATGAACAATCCTCATGACGTCATGAAGCACGAAAACATCTTTGTCGTAACAGACAAGGATTCAAACCAGGTTCAAGTGTTCGATTCCATCTTTCGACCAGTCAATAGATTCGCCTCTCCGGATATGCAAGGCTCGGGTAAGTTTGACCCTTATGGCATTGCTTGGACAGGAAAGAGTTTTGTTGTGACGGATCTCGCTAATCACCGGGTTGTGGAATTCAGCAATTTTGTCCCCACCCAGGTGTTTGGACAAGAGACTCTCCACCAGCCCTGTGGTATCGCAGTAGCCCGAAATGGAGACGTGTACGTTTCCGATTGCTTCAAACACTGCATCTTTGTCTTTAATCAGCAGCGCCATTGCACTGGAATCTTAGGCGGCCTGGGATCAGCGCTCGGACAGATGAATACGCCTTGGTTTATCGCAATGAATTCGCAACAACACCTAGTTGTGGCAGAATTCAAGAACCGCCGGATCCAGGTCTGGAATACGCATAACAACAAGGCACTGCGGATCATCGACGTCAAGCACAACGGGAAGAAGTGGGACTGCAGAGGTTTGGCCGTCGATCACCATGACAACATCTACGTCACTGTCCGTTGCGGCTTCATGCCAGGTTTCAGCGTGGAGACAGTTCTTGTGTACAGTCCCACTGGAGAGTTCTTGGGCAACTTCGGCGAAGGTTTCGATTACGTGAGAGGTTTGACCGTCACACAGGAGGGACAGAAAACAATGGCTTATGTCGTTGACGGAGCCAATCACCGCATCATGGCCTACGAAATGTAAAGAAAGATCTACGGAAAATAATGAGAGCTATTTGAGCAATCAATGAGTATTGTTTGAAGCGGAGTGTTATTTTTATCTCCATTCCAACAACTCTTCTATTGCTGACAAGATGCCATTCGTAACATCTCATTACGAATTTCGATATAGGGCCTACTTAGTGCTTGATAGTCTGTTGTGTAAAGTGGTTGGTACAATGTATTGGTATCGATTTTCCGTCAAAATTATGATGTCATGAATTGTTGAGGTTGCTTAAATTCAAAATATGTGTTTTTGTTCTTTTTTTTCGTGGAGCTCAGCTGTTTTCTTGAGTGTTAATTGTGTTTGTGAACCATGCATGGCTCTGTAGTTTTTAGTTCTGAATGATACATATGTATAAAATCCTATCATTTTGATTTCTTTGTCAGATTTGCTACATGTTCTCTCCCTCTTATAAAGAGGTTGCTGTATATCTTTTTAGTTAAGGCATTATATTTTAGGGAATGCGGCTTCACTAATCCTGTGCACATTGGTTGTGACAATTGTGATGGAAATCACTTATCATTTGCTGCGTGCATTAGCATTAGTTTTTATGTGCAGGGTATAGTGTGTGCCTACGTTTGCTGACAAATTAATGACTGATTGTGAATTGTTAAGTGTATTTTCAGTAAATAGTACCCGCGCCTTATAACCACGGTGTATATACGAACTTTCAAAGCTATTTTTGCTGTAAAGCTGCATGGTGTTTTTTTTTAATCAACCTTTCTTGTTTTGAGCAGCTGAAATGAATTCATGCCTTGTTGTAATCGTTGTGGTTATTTTGTTTCTCATGATATCCAATATCACGATTTAATTTCCGGAAGCTTTTCTGTGTAGATTTAAGCTAGTCGAGGGTTAATAGAGCTCGAAGAACTGGTTGTTATAGGATGAAGAAGAAATCGAAGTACATGTAGAATTAGTTTTGAAAAGCAGTGGAGTGGAACAGTATTCCCGTTCGGGCGTTGGCTCCGAGGAAACCTGAGTGATGCTGTGCGTATAGTCGGTGGGGATTTTGGAATCTCAGAGAGCGAATGAACACCGTTCGTGCTTTATGCGTACATTTATTGTGTATTACGATATGATTATTGTTCCGCAGTTTCGCAAAATTGCAAGCATGATATTTTGCATGTACTTCATGTTATTAAATATGAAAAAATAATTACTCGTTCATCTCCGACCTATAGGCAGGTGCCATTTTTTAGAACTCACAAGTCACATTCCATACTTTCATGTGGCACTGGTTAACACTGAGTAATTTGAGAAGGGTGATTATTCTTTTTTACGAAGAAGATAGTGATTGCTTTATTGAACGTTCTCTTGCTGTTTTGAAGTACAGTGGATTAAACAGTCTGAACTACATACTGCATGACTGTAACGCATGTAAATAGTGTATGGTCTTGGTGATGTGCTCAGACCACAAAATAATTTGTGTTCGTTATTATAGGGCAGTATATAATAGGCCTACCCATGGGTATGTCGGCACGGAGACTAGCTGGTAAACTGGGCCCCGTTTCATAAAACTTGTTATCAATGACATACAACTGCCACATATCAGATGACAAATTTGCTCTCAGCCAGTCAGATGCAACGATTTCAGTAGCTTGTCACAATTACTATAACAACTTGTCACTGATAACAAGTTTTATGAAACGTGGCCTTGGTGGCTACTCGAATCTCACTGGTTTGGGAGACGTCTCCTGAAGACTATAGCAGAGTCTCTGGAGAGTTGCTAGAGAATCGTGCATACAAACTGATTTTTTTTTTCCCCCCGGAGACTTTTTCTAGTCTCTGACAGGTCTCGGAGACGTCTCTATCAATTGCGGCCATGTTGCAGGGACAAATTATTGTGTGGACCTGCGAACGTTTTCGGACCTTGCATGCGAAGGCCCATGGCGAATTACCCGGCAACAATGTATAGACGTCTCGGGACGTCTCCTATATGATGACAAGACGTTTCGGAGAAGTCTCGGCGACGCGCAACGTTCTCTCGACTTCAGACAAAAAAAAAAAAAAAAAGTTATAAAGGTTACCGTGTTTGGAGACGTCACCAGTATACATCCGCCTTTTTGATGGTAGTGTACGCTTCTTCTTTTTTTTATAGTCTTTTTAGTCGCGGCGACGTCTCCTCCAGTGAGATACTAAAGCACTTTGGAGAGGCTTTTTTTATGAAGAGGTATGTAGGAGGTGTCTATGATTGCATGTTTCTTATTGGCTGAATTCATCGCCATCTTGGTGACCTGAAATATTCGTTGATGATGGAACGTGGGACTCGGTGTTAGTAAGATGTAATGATTGCATGTCAGAAATGGCGTGTCATGGCTTTGTATGTATATTCAAAAGGTACTGGCCGAAATCTGTACTACTTTATAACATAGACGTTTTTGTGAATCCAGTAGATTCCAATAATTTTTCTTGTTATTTTTATGCCCAATTTTGTTGGAACTTATACGGTTTGCTTAATAGCATTTTCTCTGCGTATCTTTAGAGTCATAATGAACAAAATTGAATGTATACTCGATACTCTGCCGATATAAATATCTCACGTGATCGATTACCAATCACACAACAATCTTTACTGTATAGGTCTTGGTATTGTTGTATACACTTGCAGACACCTGTTCATCTTATTTATGTGACTATTATGTAGAATCCCACACGGCTTCTTCATGTATACTGCATAGATGCGTTGACTCAAATGCTATTCATTCGGTACTCTTGTCAAAGTCAGTGCGTAGAATAAAATGATGAAAACGCTACTTGTCCTGCATCACATCTTACTGATTTTCATTTTTTTAGTTCATCACCAGTGCCAGTGAGAAATGGAAGAGTTCAAAGTTGATGCAAAGTGGAACGTAATGAGTATATGGAGAAAGTGCGTGATGTGGGAAAAAAGCATAGTCGCTTATCACTATCGACATTTTGATACAATCTTCTTATCATTACGATCAGTTACATGCATTGTGCAAGTGGCTTGTATCTTATACAATAATGCTCTAACTCTATGAAGATGTACATGAGCTAACAACCTATAGTTTAAAGGGAACTCAAACCTAAATGGGGATTGAGTGAAAGCAGCAACATTAGTACGTAGAACACATCAGTGAAAGTTTGATGAAAATCGTACAATCGATGCGAAAGTTATGAATTTTTGAAGTTTTGGTGTTGGAACCGCTGGATGAGGAGACTACTAGAGGTTTTGACGTATATGAGTGGACAACAATATAAAGAAAATATTTAAAAAAAATCCCCCCCCCCAAAAAAAAAAAAAAAAAAAAATCTTTTCCAGCATTGTGAAAGAGCAGTTGACTAACTGCTTTCATAAAGCAGGGTGGAATAATTTTGCTATACCCTTAACATCATGTCAGTATCTAGATGATGGAATGTGTAATTTTCATGAAAAATGAATTTTTGTGGAATTTTCTTTATATTTTCTTTATATTGTTGTCCACACACACGTCATAACCTCTTATAGTCACCTCATCCAGCGGTTCCGACACCAAAACTTTGAAAATTCATAACTTTTGCATCGATTGTCTGATTTCCCTCAAACTTTCACTGACGTGTTCTATGATGTTGCTGCTTTCACTCAATCCACATTCCTCTTTGGGTTTTGGTTCCCTTTTATGCGATTGTAAACTGTTATCATTGTTTCGTACTCTATAGGCAATATACATTCCATAACAATCTGTTCTCCCATGTCTCTCTTTTCTCCCCTCTCTCTTACTTTTTTTTTTTCAATGATATTTTATTGATTTCATTCAAATCAATCATAAATCAACCCATTCTGGGTGTAACATGAACATAAAAACGGTACAAATGCCATTCAAAAGACAAATCCATTACCAACTTATACTGCCCATCATCTCCCTTCAAACATAACTCGATTATAAATCAATCCTACTGACCATTTCTTCACGAGAAAGTATTGACATTTACAAAAAAAAAAAAAAAAAAAAAAATATATATATATATATATATATATATATGTATCTTTGACTATGGTATACTTATACTGCCAATCATCTCTCTTCAACATAACAACTCGATTATAAATCGAGTATGTAAGGGTATATATATATATATATATATATATACAAGGGTATATACATAAAAAAAGCAACAAAAATACGTTATACAAAACTAGAATGGAATCATTTCATTGAAAATCAAATCCCCATCCCCACCAACCCCGATGCACTCAAACCTATCCCACCACCCCAAACACATACATCCACAACCACCACACACATACACCCCAAACACCAACACACATACACACCAACACCAAAAATCGTACATACACACATACACCCCACACACAAAACACACCCGAAGCGATACCACCTTCCTTCCTAATGAAAACAACTTCCAAATGTTGATTGATACATACAACATTCAAGCGTGTAATGGCCGTATGCAGAAAAGCATCGTCCGCCCGCACCCAAATACCGCTCCAAATACCCATTCAAATTCACCAAACAAAACTCATCAAACTCCTAGCTGCGGACAAAATCCTTTAACTTTTACACCACCAAAAACTTATCCCTCCCCGCGCGCGGCCAATGACACATTATATTGCCTTCACCACTGATAACTACACTGTACTAATAAAAAGAAAAAGAAAACAAAACAATACTTAAGTTCTCGTTTCAGAAACATTTTCCCATTTCAGCAAATGTAATCCCAACTTATTTCTTTTCATAGCAATTTCTTTTTCTTCATCCCGAAAACTTATTATTCTTTTACAAATTTCCTCCAAGGTAGGAATTTTTTCCTCCGACCTAGATCTAAAAATGATATATTTCAAAATAAAAATTATTGTATTATAAAATTTTACTTTTGGATCCCTTCCCGTAACACCAAAATGAACGTCTCTCCACTCTATATTTCGAAGATCTGCCATCTCAAACCTATCTATCACTTCCTGCCACAAATTCTTAACATACACACAATCCCAAAATAAATGTTTATATGTTTCTACCGATTGCTCACAAAAAGAATACCGGTTAATTGCAACGAAACCAAACTCAAAAAGATTTTCCTTTGTATAAACAACTCCATGTAATAATTTATACTGAAATTCCCTAAGTTTTGTTAGAAGTGTTGTCATTCTTGGTCTTAAAAATATATGTGTAATTTCCTGTTTCGAAAACAAATAATCATTTTGGCCATCTTTCATTCGTAAAACACAATTGCTGTAAATTTGTAACAAAGAGTTCATACACCTTTCTAAATGAAACATCTTTCAATAAAATTACATTCTCAAAAATTTTCAAAGAAATATTATATTCCTCTTTATCAACAGAATAAAAATCATATATATTTCCCTCAAATTTCTGGCTTCTTACAACAACCTCCCCTATTTCCCAAACTTTAACTATATTTTCACTATCTAATCCTAACCTGTGAAAATATACTGCTGATCTCATACGATCTTTTTCCAAAATTTGCTTCACTAAATAAATATTCTTCCTATATAAATTTTCACAAAAAATCACTTTCCCTTTACACAAATAATCCTTATTATTTAAAAAAAATTGGATTAATCTTGCCTTCTTGATAATTCCGGTTATTCTCCATTTCTTGCCATGCCCTCAAAATTTCTAAATAAAACAATGGTACATTAAACTTTAGAAATTGTATATCATAATTGCACAAAAATATGAATCTTCCTCCCGCAGTCCTAAAAATATAATCAAAAAAAAGTTTCCATCCCATGAGCTTCTCACCATATAACAATCGCTTCAACCACATAATTCGTTGACTCTTAACAAACAATTCAAAATTTGTCATTCTAAGACCGCCCTCACTATAATCCTGATAACAAATAACCCTTTTAATTACACACACACACACACACACACACACACACACACACACACACAGGGTCCCGCACTTTATTTTGTTTCCTTCTAGAGGTTAATCTGCCAGAGTCGAAAGGTCATTGGTTTCTTTTTGCGGTACGTGATCCGTAATTAAAGGCACCGCATGAATGGTGAAAAATTGAAATTACGAAGTGATGGTTAATGCTCTCAAAGTGTATTTCGATCGTACTAAATCCGAATCTGAATAACGCAAATCTTACATTTTTTACGGTTTGTAATACAATGTTATATTCAAGATAGCTGCCAAAATGGAAACTATCACATGGAAATTCCAACTGAACCCTAATAACCTATATAGTTAATAATAGTACAATTTGTATTTTATATCGAAGATGCTGAATCCAAACCCGCATAATGGATGATGTTTGTTTGTTTGTTGTTTGTTTATTTCATTATTCCATCTGAGAAGATGGCTGGATAACCCACAATCAGCTGCTGTGCGCTATTTTGGTGTTCCATGGGGTCCACTTAGATATACGAGGCGAATTCATCGGGTTCCAACCTGCTCTTTCCGATGCCGAATGAAAAAAGCGGGATCTTTTAGGTGCATGAATTGTGACTCTTGCACACGGGACCTATAATGTCCCATCTGAGGGACTGAGTGTTTTTGCCTCGTTAAGGGGCGGTATGAGACTCGAGAATCCAACCCGGGTCCTTTGGATCTGAAGGCAGACGCGCTAATGACTGAGCCAAATCATCGCCTTATAGGTTTTGAGATGTTCGAGATGGCCACCAAAATAGTCGCAAAAAATGCAGCCAATATTTAAAATTCCTGTGTGTTTTCCATGTAAATTGGGGAAAATTTCCAAAAATGGCTCTAAATCCAATTTCAAGGGGGCTGAATCTGAAACTGGATGAATACACTCTTGCATGCATCCTGAGGATTTTTTGAAGTGCGTTCAAAATAGCTGCCAAAATGAAATATTCCCACTAATAAAAAATAGATGAAAACTTATGCTCAATAGATAGTGATTGGGACATTGAACCCATGCAGGGTGAAAACCTCTTATTCGTATTTTTATGTAGTGTATTTCGCTGTATTGACTGAAATTTTGTTATAGGCCGCCTAGCCCCGAAAGTATTGATAGGGGCTATAGGCCCTAAAGCAGGGGCGGATCCAAGAATTCCGTTAAGCCAGGGAGCTGAGGGGGGCGTCCAGTGCACCCCCCTCCCCCCCCCCCCCCCAACCCCGCCGGTGCCAGGTAAAAATGGCAGAGGTAAAAATGGCAGAGGTAAAAATGGCAGGGGTAAAAATGGCAGGGGTAAAAATGGCAGAGGTAAAAATGGCAGAGGTAAAAATGGCAGGGGTAAAAATGGCAGAGGTAAAAATGGCAGAGGTATAATGGCAGAGGTAAAGATGGCAGAGGTAAAAATGGCAGAGGTAAAATGAATGGTAGAGGTAAAAATGGCAGAGGTAGAAATGGCAGGGGTAAAAATGGCAGAGGTAAAAATGGCAGAGGTAAAATGTTAGAAGTAATGACAGCGATTTCGTCAGAGATAAACGTATGAAGAGCAAACTGTATTTATCGAATTATCAAATCCAAACTGCAGAATTGAAGAATGTTTATTGAATTATGTTTTAAAAAGATTACAGAGCACTCTCATTATTCTGAGTTTGATTCAAGTGCAGTGGCGTAATCTGTCTGTTCAGAGGTATGATAAACCAGCTAAGAGCCTAGTAGGCCTATGGGAAATTATTTGTATCATTCAGTATTATTATTGTTATTATTATTATTATTATTATTATTATTATTATTATTATCATTATTATTATTATCATTATTATTATTATCATTATTACTATTATCTATCATTATAAGGGGGTTCCAACAATGCTGCAAAGCCCTTAAACAGTATAATCCTATACGTTGTTTCGCCCAATGAAGTTATCACACACACACACACACACACACACACACACACGCACGAACCCACTTTTGGTATAAACATATACTTCTATACGCAGATATACATACTCTCACATACACACTCTTGCACAAACGAATTCCGCTCACATCCAGGCTAGTATATTGTCATTATTTTTCATTTTTTGAACTGTTTAGTGTAAAGAAGTGAAGGAGACATAGTCGAAGGAAACCGCTAATTTTTCACCTGTTCTATGTTATTTTCTCACATTCATGTTTCGTAGGAGCCTATTTATCTCACAAGGCCTGATCGCGACGTAATGTAGAAGTAAAAATACAAAACGAAAAAAAAAAACTACAGCAGATGTATCGGCAGTCATAAGTAAGCTCTTGCAAAATATTTTATTACATTGTTCAAGTATCACATGGCGCAAAAACAAAATAAATATCTCGAAGTTTAATGAACACTTTGTGGTCACTTTACAAACTTATGCCTATATTAAAACTGGAGACGAATTTTAGCAATAAACTGTTCTAGTGAGAAAAAAACCCCGATAGTTTGCCATGGGATTTCTTTCAATCATTGTTGAACGAATCCGCAGGCGAAAAAATGTAAATGTGTGATGCCTTTCAACCTTAGCTGTTGCCCCAAAGCATGGGCGTAAATCCCGGAACACACCAGAATCAGGTCAATAGCACCATTAGACCCAGAGATAATCGCAACTGTAGATTTCAAATGGCGACCATTTTGAAATCCAATATGGCGAACATAAAGATAGAATTCCAAGTGGCCCAATATCTGAAAATGTTTGCAATATGTTAATGTACATTTGTGCCAAATTTGGTGCTTGTATCACAAAATGCACGATAGATTTGCTAAGCTGCCCCACTAAGAGTATTAATTTTAGTGATACCCCTTTTATATAAAACATTTTCGTGTAATTAATGATTTGTTTAACCCCTAATTTTGGGGGAATGGGACATCAAGCGGGGAGAAATGAGACAACCTGGAGAGAAATTGGATAACCATCATGACCAAAGTAGGATTTACATGTGCCGCGGGGAGAAATGTAACACTGCCCTATTAAATTTCTCCCAGTGGTAACAGAAACAGTAAAAGATCCCTGCCAGTTTTTCATACCTGCATGTCTGTTATCAAGCAATTTTATTTTCGGAAGTTTGCACACTTATTAGAATACATATTAACATAGTATAGGACCTACCAGATCTATAGTAAGTTTGATATTTTACTGACAAGATACCTGTAGAGCTGTATAACGGTTAATATGTCCATTTTCAGGTGTACCGAGGCTCATCTTTTTACTGATATAATTGGATTGTTGACTGGCCAAGCATTTTTCAAGTTACATGAGTGTCCCATATTTCTCCCCGTGTCCCATTTCTCCCCAATCTCCCCCGTGCTTTTATTTATTTCAGAAGGCACGAAAAGCGCGTATTGCGAGCAAGATGTCAGAAACATGAAGAAAAAAAAAATCTGTCACTTTTACCTCCTCCTCTTGCATTTCAACGACTAAATCTTTATCAATGGCATTTTTATCTCTAGCATTTTGACCACTGACATTTCGACCACTGACAACTTTACCTCTGACATTTTTACCACTGACATAATTATTTACCTCTGACATTTTTACCCTGTCATTTTTACCTCTGCCATTTTTACCTCTGCCATTTTTACCTCTGTTATTTTTACCTCTGCCATTTTTACCTCTGCCATTTTTACCTCTGCCATTTTTACCTCTGCCATTTTATACCTCTCCCATTTTTACCTCTGCCATTTTTACCCCTGCCATTTTTACCCCTGTCATTTTTACCTCTGCCATTTTTACCTCTGCCATTTTTACCTCTGCCATTTTTACCTCTGCCATTTTTACCTCTGCCATTTTTACCCCTGCCATTTTTACCCCTGCCATTTTTACCTCTGCCATTTTTACCTCTGCCATTGTTACCTCTCCCATTTTTACCTCTGCCATTTTTACCTCTGCCATTAGGCCTATACCTCTGCCATTTTTACCTCTGCCATTTTTACCCCTGCCATTTTTACCCCTGTCATTTTTACCTCTGCCATTTTTACCTCTGCCATTTTTACCTCTGCCATTTTTACCTCTGCCATTTTACCTCTGCCATTTTTACCCCTGCCATTTTTACCCCTGCCATTTTTACCCCTGCCATTTTTACCTCTGCCATTTTTACCTCTGCCATTTTTTACCTCTGTCATTTTTACCTCTGCCATTTTTACCTCTGCCATTTTTTACCTCTGCCATTTTTACCTCTGCCATTTTATACCTCTCCCATTTTTACCTCTGCCATTTTTACCCCTGCCATTTTTACCCCTGTCATTTTTACCTCTGCCATTTTTACCTCTGCCATTTTTACCTCTGCCATTTTTACCTCTGCCATTTTTACCTCTGCCATTTTTACCCCTGCCATTTTTACCCCTGCCATTTTTACCTCTGCCATTTTTACCTCTGCCATTGTTACCTCTCCCATTTTTACCTCTGCCATTTTTACCTCTGCCATTTTTACCCCTGCCATTTTTACCCCTGTCATTTTTACCTCTGCCATTTTTACCTCTGCCATTTTTACCTCTGCCATTTTACCTCTGCCATTTTTACCCCTGCCATTTTTACCCCTGCCATTTTTACCCCTGCCATTTTTACCTCTGCCATTTTTACCTCTGCCATTTTTACCTCTGCCATTTTTACCCCTGCCATTTTTACACCGAACCCATCCGCCACTGGCAAGACATATGGATGGTTAATTTGGGACATGAATTTTATTTTGTTTTAACGAGAATTTCGTTATGACCGTGTTCTTTATAGCGGGAGGGTGCTGTAGGCATTTCAGTTGAACGAATGGCCGAGAGCGTTACCCAACCGCTACTCGAAGACATGATCCCATGCAATAACGCATCCGCAGCATGCCTCATTACGATGTTTCAGGCGTGTTGAAATGATTGAAAATAACATCCTCTCTCGAGGTGAAAGTATAACATCATTAAACAAAAAAAAAAAAGATCTGTTTAATAATTTATTATGCAAAAACAAACAAAAACATAGAACAATTAGGCGTTTAGATTTTTCAAGACGGGTAGATGGAATCCCAATTGAAATAGAGTTATGATCTTTTTTTTTTTTCATTAGGGAAGCTATAATTTACACATCATGCAAATTCCACTAATTTGCCGCGCTGGATTTTGAGGGACTTTTATCATGGCGTTCAGGAGACCACAACGGCTTGCACGGCAGTGGAATCCCTGACTGCTGTAGGCCACAAAAGAGATTTCATAGTGACCAGGAGGTACGTGTTTCACGAAGAATTTAAGTCGAACTTAAAAGTTAAGATCGGCTTAAACTTATATGGTATGCCGTTGGTATCTCTTTTCAGTTTTATCTAATGTTTTCAGAATCCACTTCAAATTTTTATTAAAATTTACAGAAAAATCCTTTGTTCCTTACTTTATTTTGTTATTTAGTGCCTGTATGAAAAAGTCTCCAAAATTTGCATTCCTATTTGGAAAGTTAGAACATTATTGAAGTTACACACAGCATACCATAATCTTAAGTTGATCTTAAATTCTTTGTAGAACACCCCCCCCCCCCCCCCCCCCCACCACCACCACCACCACCACCACCAGCGCGAGCATCAAGATGCTTGTTCTCGCATTTCAGTACATAAAACTGCACTTCCAGTACAACTTTTCGCACTGGATCTTTCTGGGCATGCAGTGTGTGGTACGGGTTACTAGTATACTAGTACACGGTACGAGTCGATAGGCCATCCATAACCATCCGTCGGGCGCGGCGGGGCACGCGTACTACATGTACTGCATGAAAGTTTAAAAGGAAGAAACGTGTGTACAGGCCTACTCTATTAAAATTTAACCCGTTTATCGCAAGTTACGGTGGCCAAGACTTCCAGTTTCTCAGCTTCCTGTTGTGATAAAGTTTCACTAAGTTAGCAAGTGCTCTGTATAGTTTTCTCTATGTTACTTTGGACCAATCAAACAACTCTCCCTTGTTTGGAAGAACAATAGTTTTGACGCTTCGTATCGTCATTGAATGTATGGGAATCACTCTCGCTTAGCGCTTCAACGTGAACTGCATCAGTAGCTCGCGAACGGAGACGGGTGCGGTTGCTGAAATCGACCGAAGCCGAGGTGGGGCTTCGTCGTGCAACAATCATGTTTTCCTCGAGGGAAGTTGTCCAGCAGAATGCATTTGAACGGGAAATTTTTCGACAGCGTGAATTATTACTGCGGCGCGAACGGCAAACATGTAAGGAATCCCTGTCACTGAAGCAACGCCAGTTTCTTGCAAAGAAGTCTAAGCTTCTTCTCGAATGTAAAAATTCCTCGGAAGAGCAGAATACAACTACAAGTTCATCTTCATCCTGTGGCAACAAGGAGCAGCACATCAGTGGTGAGTGCATAGAGCAGACCCAGAAGCGTACAAAAACATGTAGTTGCAATGCAAACAAATGCTACTGTAAAGGCATTAGTGCCAGAGTGGAAAACTCAAGCAGATCTATACCTGAGCGAAGCAGGGAAGCATTCATTAGCTTGGAAAGTGTCACTGATGATACAATGTCAATGAACTTAAGGGGATCTGCTAAAAAACAGAGACCTAAGAGTAAAAAGTTTTCAAGTGCAGTGCCTCAAGTAGAGTCGCCGTCCACACCATTGCAGCCATACTGTAAGCCTAAGTCACCTACCAAAAGGAATGTTGCCATCAGAGCTGACTCTACAAAAGCATCTACTAGATCCAGGAGACCTCTCCCTGGACATGGGCATCAGGTGAGGATAGAACCAGGGCTTCATTTAGATCCCAGTCAAAGCATCGAGATAACAAACTTCAGTCTTAGACCACAGCACGGGATGAAGAGTAGCTGTTCAAGTGACAAATTTATGGACAGCACCCAGCGCAAAATCAAGGCATTTCTTGATAAGACGTGTGCCGATGCTGTCCGGTCTCGTGCAACTATCAGGCCAGCGGTCAGCATTAGTGACCTCGGGTCAGTGGATGAGCAGCAGATGCCAGTGCCAATCCTAGTGGATGGTGTACTAGGACCAGAAGAGAAGAAGCGCCAGGTGAGCATGGTGTATCCCATGCGTACCCCATCGCCCCGCCCCATTCCCACTTCACATCCTCAAGGCACTGGAGACAGTTCTTACAGGACCCCCTGTAGTGAGTTCTGTAACAAACCAAGTTCACCACTCAACCTTCCACCTATACTTTTGCCTCCAGTGCGAGAAAATCAGAAGTTCCAGCCCAGACAGAGTTCTTGGATGAGACCTTGTGAGAACAGAGTGAATAAACCAATTTCTGAGGAAGACTGGCGTTCTCTAAGAAAGTGTCGCTACTTGCGCATCCCAGAACCCCGAGGTGTAAGATTTAATCTAATGGATAATATTGAACACATATTCAAGTAACTTTTGTGTTGAGAATTTAAAAAAAAAAAATGATACATGAATAACCATTCCAATGGCCCAAAACCCAGTCTGTAGTTGAGCTATTTTGTAACTTTGATCTTCCTTTATCATTATCCTTGCCTGTAGTGAATAGTGAATACTTAGTAATGTGATTAGGATTCTAGTGGCATTTTACCAAGAAAAAAAAAGTCCATTTATCCTCAGCTGGAATTTTGACGAACACTCAATTTTCATGTAAAGTATGTAGTACTTTATGGATGTGGCCGTATTCTGTATTTTCGTAATCAAGAATGACCGGATATTTTGCTCCAGCTTGACATTGTCCTGAGTAACAATAACAGTAGTTTATATAATACAGTTGTATTATATGCTGTTGTGAAGTAAGTACAAGCTAAATCCAGTCTTTTTGAAAAACATGAGAAAAGCATCACTTAAGTTTGAGAAACATTTTAGCAATAGATATGTAGGTGTGTAAAGTTGTCAAGTTTCATAGTACACAAGTTAGAAAACTTGATGTTTGTTTTTTTTTTCTAGAAAATGGCTTCCATGCATGCTTGCAGATACTGTTCAAGGACTTTAGGAAAAATGATTCCAATGCTAGGCTGTGAATATTGTAAGACTATGTGATTACACACCTGTGATCAAATTTTGCACAACTTGTGAAGTGTATGATATATACATGTATCTGTTTTTTATTATAATAGTGGATGAGGCAAAATATATGCAAAGTGTTTAAAGAATGCATTTACCAGATGTTCACTGTAATGAGTAATGGGCGTCTTTTTGTAGGTTCATGAATAAAAACAAAAAGCATTTATATGTTCTTTCCTAAATAGAACAGTGTATGATAAATTTAACAGAAGAGTAAGGCAAGTTGGTAATTTTTAAAGTGCAAACTTTACATGTACCTGAAAATCTATGGTTTTGTATTTCCCATGTACTTCACACTGCCTTAACAGAATGAAAAATACCCATGGCTGCTCTGTCAAAATGACAGAAAGAGAGGATTGTCAGACTTATTTTCAACCAAGAAGCCACATTTTCTATGATGAACTCTTTCTATGCAACTATCACAATCCATAGTGATTGTATTGCAGGGTTTTCTTTCATTTGCCTTTTTAGTATACTTGTCATGGTTACCATTTTTGTAAATTTTTCTTGGATATTTTGCATTTCATTGTTGAAATTAAGCCATTTAATATAGACAGATACAGTTCAGTACACTGTAGTTCAATACTTTTATCCATTCTTGCCATAATGCTGATTGGTGCTGTGTAGTTTTATTGAATAGTACTGTATAATAATATGGTACCAGACACTGTAAGGATCTTTTGAAACCTGAGCCTTACAGTGTCTGTAGTGATATTTGAAAGTTATTGCACAGTTTTCTAAAAAGAGTGGAAAACCTCAGTCAGCAATGTTTTTGTCACTAGCAGTATGCAGACAAGTAAATTTATACTTGCCGTTGTATTGCTAAAGTCTTGCCAAGCACTTATCTATAATACAAGGAGGGTTCTCACATATAGTAAATGAATTGAAAAATAAATTCCATTGGAGAAGTATGATGTATATTGTATACTAATTATTACTTGTATGATTAATATACAAATTCATACTGTTGAATCTAGTATTTTAATGTTTGACTGACTTCACATCAGGTGAAATTGTAGACCATGTACCTTATGACAGCTGTGGAATCTGTAGTTTTACAGCAATAATACTGTCAGTTTTAAAGACATCATGTCTAAATGCTAACCGGAGAGCAGGTTTATAGAGCCGCTCCTCTCCCAGTGTAGGGAATTGGAAAACAAATAAACAAAGCGTGTTAGAAATTCAATTCTACATAAATATCACTCAATGTGGTGATTTCACAGTATCTCTTTCATTCCTGTAGCTGGTCCTTTGAATTTGATAAGTAAAAGTACAGGCTACCCCTATTGCCAGTATAGGTCCAACCTCAGTACTAATGGTCCTACTGGTTTTTCTTAATTTCTCTTGATTCGTTCATGTAGAACCATCTATAAGTTATTTTGTTTCAAACAATATTTTATTTCGATTCCATCATCCATCCTTGATTACAATTCAACATTTAGTTGTTGTTGCGCGCTGCGTGACATTTCAAACATCATATTATTACAAAATACCTGTATTACAAAGTAATTCTTAGGACTGTCATTGTGTCAATTTCTGATTATTCTACTATACACAAACAATACACCGTAACTGCTTCACAAATATACTCATCCCCACAATATTATAAGACCAATTTTGATAATGGGTCAGCAAAACCAATATGTATGTACAATACACAATACAGAATACAATTGGACATTGGATACCCATTATTGACATTGTTGCTCGATAAACAGTGAAAAAGGAAATAAAGAGAGAAGGGCATCAGTTGAAAGATGAATAATTTTGGAAAATTTGTGCATTTTGATTTTTGTGAACAATGGACATTCTCTCATGCCTGTGGCAAAATGATTAGATCATACCTCCGTTATAATGACTTTTAATCTACCTAAGAATAATATCAATTAAAATGAAATTGTTTAAAATGTTATCCCAACTATTTGTCTTTGTACATATTGGTAAAGCTAAAGACTCATGAAGTTCTCTTTGATAATTGAAGGTGAATTACATTACGTAGGACCTATTTGGCTTGTCAATTTCCCGAATTGCAAGACGTAGCAAATTTCACTCCAACACCTCTTGTGTTATAACAATTACCTGCTTATACAAACCTCTATACCGACTCTCTTTTTTTTATAGTCATTTTACAAGAATTACAGCAGTTTATTTATCATTGATGGCAATAAACCGCCCAAAGCGTACTCTGTGTCATCATTATGGATTTCATCTGGTTGAATATGCTTGGTACATACAGTTGACTAGTACATTCTCCGCCGCAGCCCCGAAATTATAGGTGCTGTGAACAATACTCTTAACAGCCTTTTGCGAAAATAGAAGTTCAGTTTGTATACCGAAAGAGAGTTACAACATCCCCGCTGTTTTGGGGTGTGATCCCGCGGGTCCAGGGTTACGAAAACAACGTATGAGTTTATCATATCATTTTTCGGTTTCAAACACGAATGCTGATGGCTCTCTGATCGCGAAACAAAGATAGTGAGTCATTCACCCTGAAGATCCCCCCCCCCTTTTTTTTTTTTGTCGCTTAGTTGATTGACGGCACAGATGGGGAGAAAGGTGTACTTGAGTTTCGCAGATTGAACTTTGGATTGTATGTCAAAGGTCACATATTGCCGCACCCATTGACATGAGAGGCTCACTGAGAGGCAGCGAGAGGGAATGAAGTACATGTATGCATGCCTTGCCCTCTATCAATTCGTACTTTATCAACTCTTCTGACTCGTGCACTGCTATCCTGTCGTTTTCACTTCGAGAGTTTCAACGAGTAAGAACAGCAGGTATTGCTTACATATACCCCAGTCACCGCGACAATATGATTTTGCGTTATAATATAGGCCCTACATCATGCAAAATTCTCAATGTTGGAACAGTTTGCTAGGCACATAAACATAACTTAATTAAAGAGGTTTAACCTGAAATATGTTACTATTAAGGAGATTGAACGTCTTTGAAATGAGACACTAACTTGTTCGATCTGTCGAGTGGAAATAAACTATTGTCCTTAGTTTCCCGAAACGACACGAGTATCCCGACCTGTTCTTTGTTGCTATAGTTTGTGGCACCAAATCATATCAACATTTTCAGATTTTGATTATGACATGCTCATTGTTTTCAGTTGCGGTAAAGTGCATGAGCCGTCTATAATATGCGATGTATAACTCTCACAATCTGGAAGTGTATTACTAATTTCATTAAACGCTTTGGATATGAAGGATAAAATATACCGCTTAAACTTAGTATTGTATACTCTCTAAAAAGATCGAGTGAAAATACTCGTGAAGGAGTGAATAACAAAAACAAGGTGAATTTCGAGTGAAATTGGAGTGAATTCTGAGTGAAAATCTTCATTTTCACTCATTTTGGAGTGAACTCAGGGATCATTGAAAAATTTTGGAGTGATCCCCGAGGTCACTCTAAAATGAATGGAATAAAAATGAACATTTACACTCAAAATTCACTCCGATTTCACTCGAAATTCACTCTTCTCTTTTATTCACTCCTTCAAGAGTGAACATTTTCACTTGATTTTTTTTTTTTTTTTTTAAGAGAGTACCTGCTAAATTACCTACAAAAAATGTGTATACAGTGTATTTTCATGCACAGACCGATGGAATAGTGTATGACGCTTTCAATAAACTGACCAGCATCACGGTAAAAACAAGACAATTTTAACATTCTGCTCTTCTGTACTAATTATACATTATTTTCATTAATCTCAAAGTCATCTCGAACGTGTTTTTTAATTGCATTTTAAGAATACAATTTAATAACAAGTTGAAGGAGAGCAAGATCATGAAGAAAAAGGAGGAGCAAGTAAACAGTTATAATAATTAGCAATTTATTTTATAATCCTATGTAGGAAAATATAGAGAAAGCATCGTATAAACAATCTCTTCAATCCTTGTGCCCATAGTGCGGGGCTGTTCGTTGCAGGTGCCCAGAATGATCGATGTATAATTCTGAACATTGTTGTAACTTTGACGCCATCAAATTTTCATGCCTCCGCCACAAAGTGATGCCGCCGGAGCGATACTTTCGTGTCGCTCTTGCGTCCATAATCGATTTTCACGACAGAACCGTTCAGGACATCCAAATGAAATGTTGTAGAATTATATGTAGGGTTTAAATAGCTTGTAAATCACCTTTTTTTTCCGGAAGGATGCTCTTATATAGTTAGAGTGATCAGTCGTTAATATGTCATGAAGTCAAGTCGACTATGGTTTTGAATTGTTTTTTAGAAGACAGTGAGAACAATATGGAAACAAGTGATAAGAGGAAACAAGATCGAGAAAAGGGGAGATGAAGAAAGGAGGACAAAGTACAATATTGTAACAAGATGTGATCAAATTGCTTGTGTGTGTGTGTGTGTGTGTGTGTGTGTGTGTGTGTTTGCGTGTGTATTTCCTTCCTCCTCCCTCCCTCCACCCCCCCCCCCCCCCCCCTTACATGATCATCGAGCGGTATTGAACACCCGGAGTAGAGGAGTTTATAGGAGCAACTTTATGCCGGAATCATTCTCTGGTAGGTCCTTGTACTCACATTTTATTGGTACCTGGTAGGCCCTATAATAATTCAAGATTTAAGTGTCAGTTTATCGCAGTGTGCCTGATCAGGTGCCGTGGAACCGGGGGCTGGCGGGCTGCAGCCCCCCCCCCCCCCCCCCCCCCCCCCCCACACACACACACACACACACTTGGCTCGTCAAGTAAAAAATATATAAAAAGAAAAGCCTTTGGGGGAAAAATCGGGGAAAAAATCACAACAATCATGAATTTCAATTTCTAAAGATTCCACCCTCAGATTCTTCCTGGTGAATGAAATCAGAAGTCCGTAGGACCTACAGGTACCATGTAATGACGGCACCAATTTCAGATATTTTTTCCCCCAGGTAATGATATGAAACGCTTTACAGTATTTCTGTGTCTATTCGGGAAGCTCGGGCAGCAAAATAACAGCGACACATCGAACTGTTTGTCATGTTCCCAGGCCCCTATGTTATGTGCTGTGCACATGATTGTGGCATGGAATTACGCATGCGCTGTGGTGTCATCAAGGCGCGCGCTTTTGAGTTCCGCGGCAAAGGTACGACCTGGGACAAAAGCATCACGAACATCATCATGCTTGGACAAGCGAAGATATCAGCCTTTTTCAGCCCAGTGCAGGCGAAGAGGCCACTTTCGAACGTTTGTAACGTGAAGGTATGGGTTATTTCTCTAAGAAATACCTCAGTATTTGATTAACCTTATGAATTAGACAGACCAGCTCGTCAGAGCTTGTCATTGCTGTATTTAGTCCCATACATTATATATTATGTTTGTATTCTGTGCAAGTCGATCTGTCGTGCAAATCACGAAAGCGAAACCGATTCCGAGTGCTGGGCGTTATTAGAACTGTCTAAACTCTCACAATAGCAAGACGTGTTTCATGCAGTATAATGATAATTTACCCCCTTAAAAACCCATGATTGCCCTTTGCCCTGCTGTCAATTCCGGAACATTTTTTACAAAGCAGTAAATTTATGCCAGTAATCTGGTGATACTCGGCTCGGGTCAGTAGACAGTAGATCTATTTTAAACATTAATAAACGTTTAGCAATAATACTAGCATACCGCATCATAGACGTCTCTACCGACGCGACCTACGTACTGCATACATGACCATTCTCTCCACTGATTACGGTATGATGAGGCTCGGCTCAGGTTTGATACTAGTTGCGCATAGTAGATAGACCTAACTTCAAGCTTCTGTTCCTAGTAGAGTACTGGGAGTTTGTGCATAACATACAAGGCATCAATCATCATGATGCTTACATGTATTTGTGAGTTTCCAATTCTGCCAACTAAACCATGCATTGCTGACATGAAAGACAAGGAAATTACTTGATTGTGTAAGAATCATGGTGGATGTAGAAAAAAAAAAATAAGTAGAAATACCTGTACAGTTATTGTGGTAATTATTTGAATCGAACAATTGCAGCATTTGTATTCCTAAATACATTCACATTAGCAGAAGTCAACATGTTATGGATATCGATGTCACATCAGGAGCCTTGGAAAATATATAAAGCTAAAGCCATAAGGAGCTTGAACCTTCAGTAGCACACAGGGAATCAAAATACATTGTAGTAGTTTAGTTGTACTGCAATTTTACTAAATCACATGTAGAAGCCTGACCTCCACCATCCAGAATAGCAGAAAAGTTATCAGGCAACTCCCTTTGCCTTCCTTTCATCTGTGTTATGGCTTTCAGTTGTAGATAATTGTTTGATTTTCATCAACTACCCTCTTTTTTATAGACTTTAAAGATGTTACTTATATGTATATATATATATATATATATATATATATTCAATATTTAAATACATGTATTATGGTGGCTCCTATAACATGATGTGTATGTATATTACGTATATACCTATGCTGAGTATACACACATATACTGGCATACCATATAATGTATACACACACTAAGTGAACAAAATGTATAACTTTGAAATACAGACACCATCTCCCAAGAAGATCAAAGATGACAGCAACACCAGTCCCAGCAGTTGCAACCTAAGTCCTGAGCAGAAGGAAAGAATGCTGAAAAAGCGGGAGGAAGCGATGAAAAAACTGAAGACTAAGGAAAATCTGCCTTCCATAAAGAATGCTCCAGAAGGATTCAGTCATTCATGGGCTAAGGCACTCTCTGCTGAGTTCTCCAAACCTTATTTCATCAAGGTAAGACATGAACTACATCCAATAATCATATTTTTCATATTTTTTTAATTTCAAGTCAAAGTTGATTTCAGTAAAAGTGATCAAAGATAAGTTTATACACTGTAATTCACTACCTGTGACAAGTTCTCCCATATTTTCTCAATGTGGCTAGACCAGATTTTGCTCTCAGTGACTCAAAGCTATGGAATGGCAGATTTCAAAACATAAAAAATCTGAAAGCTATTTAAAGGTTCTTGAGGAGGTGTGGTATTACAATGTATCATTGTTCTGATTCTTTATTTCTACATGTCTTTGTCCTTTTTTCCCCCTTTTCTTCTATGCTTTTAGCTACAAGAATTTGTTGCATCTGAGCGAAGGGGTCACACAATCTACCCTCCAGCTCACCAGGTCTTCACATGGACACAAATGTGTCCCATCAAGGATGTAAGTGTGTCTTGGGTGTTTCATGAAAATCAAAATCTGTGAATCAAATGAAGGATATGATATCAATCAGCAAGCATCCACTGGTGGGCTGTCTAGGGATTGCTGGTGTGTGATAATACAGTGGACTCCCATTATAACGAAGTCCTCGGGACCAGCAGTTTTTTTGTTTTTGTTTTTTGTTTTTAATCTAAATTTTGTTATAACCGAACAAAGAAACAATAGATATACATAGAGTGGATAATTTTCCGGCCAGAACTCTTACTTCGTTGTATCTGGAATTTCGTTACAACCATGTTTGTTATAACGGGAGTGCACTGTACACCTTTCTGTTTTCCAGTGGATGACAAGAATTTCAGTAGAATATTATTTCAGTAATGATCCCACTTTAAGTTATATGTTATTATTGTATTTCAGTATTTTATTTATTATTATTTTTTTTTTTACTTGTAAATGTTCTGTCAGATTTATAAAGGGGTAATGTATAATTCATACAGTGTAGATGGGTAGGACAGTGTATAATATTGTCCTGTGGAATCTCCTGTTATGTATCAATGCACAAACTTGAGAAATATTGCAGTATGTTACCTCACAATTTAAATTAGGATAAATGGCTGAAACTATCTCGGACTCATGTTATTTTTCAGTTTACATGGTCAAGGAAAACGCCACTTTATTTTCAAGATGACTTTGTTATAAAGAGTTATGTTAAGTTTAACAGTAAATAGCTTGTACACTTTGATAAAAATTGAGTGAGTTATAGTATAAAAGTTTGACATGTTTTTAGAAAACAATTATTGTTAATTGCTGTTTCATGTAAAGATTTGTAATTTTAAGATTTTAGAATGTTTTTGTTAATAGCAATGAAGCTTTCATTGTGCCTTTTAAATAACTCCAGCCTTTAATCAAAGGTGACCAAAAATCAACCATAAATATCGTACAGAGTGGAAAAAATATCAAAGTTTGTCATATATGCCAGACATTGCCAGTATTATATGTTTGTGAATTTGACGTCTACTCAATACTTTGTCTTTCATGCAACCAGGTGAAAGTTGTGATTCTTGGTCAAGATCCATATCATGGACCCGGTCAGGCCCATGGTAAGATTTATTTGCTTTCCTTTGTTTCATTAGTTAGCTAGTCTCATTCCTTTTTTTTTAAATTCTCTACACACAGCAATTAAACACTTTTTATGAGAAGATACAGGGAAAGGATGTGAGAATATTACACTCACCAGAGTTCCACTCTCAAGCAGAGATGCATTTCACTATTGGGAGAGGAATTTCATTGGGTACAGATTGGTTTGCAAGCTTGTTTTATTTCTGCACACACCTTGATTGATATTGGGAGCATATTAGAAATACAAACCAATTTCCCACCACTGTGAGATTTTAAATGCCAAAACAGTCAACAGTTTACTTTACTTGCTGTGTTCAGGCCATACAAAGTGACAAAAAAAAGGTGTGACTTAATTTCGTGATACACACACACTGAGAATTCACCACCAGGTACATATCTTGTGCACTTATGTTCACACAAGCAAATAGGACAAATCACAAACTCATCACATACACACTAGGCTGAGAGGTAACACTACCTGGTTTGTTTCAGTAGCATTGCAGTAGACTACTGTCTATCATGCATGGAGTGACTAATCTTTGTCTCTGATTGTTGTGTGAGTGACTTGTCGTTTAAAGTACTTGCCACTCAATAGAAGCAAGTGGGATGTACCTGTTTGTTACATGTCAGTTTGTTCAATGTGGGTATAATGTACAGGTAACTGTTTTTTTTTTTTTTTTTTTTTTTTTTGGGGGGGGGGGTATATACAGTTTAGATGTGATGTACCATTTGTCTGACCATTGGACCTACAACAAAAAATGTGCTAATTTTTGTCCTTTGAAGTAAGACACTATATTGATATCAACTATACATATTTCAGATACAGTAATGTCCATCACTCATGCGTGAAGATATCAGCAGTTGCTATTGGGGGGAATTTCATGAAGCATTTTGTTGATATTTTTTTCTGACAAACTGTTATAAGTTACTGGAAATCCTTGCACCCAATTGGCTTAGAGCTTGTTAGACAAAATGCTTTATGAAATGCCCCCCGAAGATGCCAATAGTGACAGTGTTTCTAGATTTTATCATGAATTATTAATTCACCTATGATTTGATGACATCAAAGTAATCTCATCCCCCCCCCCCCCCAAAAAAAAAAGGATTTAAAAAAATGTAAATCCAGATAACTTACAGTGTGCCCTCTTTGTTTTGACTCTGCAGGACTATGCTTCAGTGTGCGCACAGGAATCAGGCCTCCCCCAAGGTACCATCAACAAGTGATTTTCGATTTCTCTCTCTGTTTATTTGAAGTTGTGTCCTGCAAACATTTGTTGTAAAAAGTATCAAACACAAATGGTAAAAAACATCAATCAAGTGAGAGGAAATAAGAGCCAAAAGTGGCTTCATACTTTCCTGAGAGTTATGATGACATTAGTGTAGCCTGATGCAACTTCCCTGCGTTGCCACTTTGATGTACCATAAGTGATAAATTATGGCTGCCCCACTACCCCTTATGGACCTGTTAGCATCCTTTGGTCTATAAAGGTATCTGCACTTGGTATGATTTACGTCTGCTAGTGTATGAGAAGAATGTTGAAATCAAATGATATCAAAGTGCTTTGTGTGCCATAGAATGTGACTGTGCTTTGTTTTCCTTGGTATCTCTGCAGTCTGGAGAACATGTTCAAGTGCCTAGAGAAGGACATACCAGGCTTTAAGCACCCAGGACATGGCAACCTCACAGGCTGGGCTAAACAAGGTATGGTACCAGTACCATACACTGTACATGCATTGTTTGAAGTGAACTGTATCAAACACAGTCTGAATGGAAACAGCAAGAGGAACTCTTTTTTTTTTTTCCCCCCACACCATGTATATACTGGTAACCATTTTGAAATAGAGTGCACAGCTTTCTGGCACACATGTCATATATTTCTAGCAGTAGGGAGAGTGCAGCAGTATAGTTATTCATTGAATCTAGTAGGTAACAATTTATTACAGTGCACTCCCGTTACAACGAACACGGTTATAACGAAATTTCGTTAAAACGAAGTAAAACTTCTGGTCCCAAAATTATCGCCATTAAAGTCTATGGTACAAAATTCGCTTATAACAAACACGGTTATAGCGAAATTTTCGTTATAACGAAGTCTTTTTCCGAGCACCACTGACAAAGAAAAACAAAAGAAATGTGCTCCGTTATAACGAAATGTGGATCGCTTTCGAAAATACGTAGTGGAACAAGGCATTTACAGCGTCTCTGCATGGGCGAACGTGTCACATCACTGTGTGTTCGCTTGGTGTGTCACGCACAGTTTCCGAGGGGAACTTGCGTTATTGTAATACAATAATCTGAAATTGATTAACTATTTGTTTTTATTGTTCACATAGCTTTCCAGTGTATGACAAGTATTCAACAAACAGAATATCATATATGCGTGGCTTCCTTGTTTTCGTTATATATTGTATTTGTTCAGTTATAACGAAATTTCGTTATAATGAAAGAAAACCGCCAGTCCCGAGCATTTCGTTATAATGGGAGTGCACTGTAGTGGCAGAGCATTTAAAACAGATGTTTGTGTATCAATGCGCAAACATTATACAGTGCACACCCATTATGATAAATTGTTTAGATGAGACTTTCATTACAAGGAAGTAAAAATTCAAGTCACAACATTATTATCTATATACCTTTATATACTTTATTGTTTGGCTACTATAAAATTGTGATACAGTACTGTATAATGAAAGAAAACTGCTGGTCCTGAAGACTTCATTATAATGGGAGTTGCCTGTAATATTTGAAAGTTCGTGGAGGTATACAACCACTTTCTGTAAGCTTCCCCTCACATTCAAGAGTGCTGGATACTCTGCCACTGTTGCTAATCATTTGCTATTTTATGATTTTGAATTCTAGCTGAGAGATCAGTGGCATGTGCTATTTTACACATGGAACTTTTGATACATTTCTTTCTAACTGCTATAAGGGAATTATGAAGTAATCCACGAATGTATTTTTGCCTTCACATGGCTATGTTTAGCATTGCTGCAATCCAAAAAGAATGATCAGAATAAATCTTGCCTCAAGTTTGTAGGATTTCAGACATTGCTGTTGTACTTGCAGTAGCCTGCAGATTATTTTTGCCAGCTGTGAAACAAATTGTGACTGTGGACTCGTTTACATGACACACAAAGAACAAGATGTCAGTTGAGAATGAGAAGGGCGTTTAGTTGTCTCGAACACTATGGCCCGAATTCACAAAGGTGATACAAATGAAACCATGGTTTAAACCATGGACAAAAACCATGGAGCGCCAAGTGTCGCACGGATTATTTCGTTACGAAATTGGTCATTTCTTAGACAAAATGACCGTTTCGTTAATGAAAATTATCATTTCGTGGACAAAATTTTCATTCAGTTACAAAACGTTGTCATTTCGATACAAAATAGTCATTTCATCGACGAAATGACTGATTTCGTAACGAAATATTCCATGCGACAGTAGGCGCTCCATGGTTTTTGTCCATGGTTTAAACCATGGTTTCATTTGTACCACCTTCGTGAATTCGGGCCTATGGGTTTAGTGGCAAATTAACGCCCTTCTCATTCACACCCAGTGAAGAGTGAAAGAGATAAATGAGAGTTTTTCTCCATCTTATTGTCTTCTTCTGTAGGAGTTCTTTTGCTCAATGCAGTCTTGACTGTTCGTGCCAGTAATGCGAACTCGCACAAGGATCGTGGTTGGGAGACGTTCACAACAGCAGTCATTTCTTGGCTCAATGCACACCTCTCTGGGGTAGTCTTCCTGCTGTGGGGCTCATATGCACAGAAGAAGTGCAGTTTCATCAACTCGGTAAGTTATGTAGGAATGGCCCACAAGCTTACCAGGTAGTTGATGTCATTTCCACACCAGGTACTCATCTACTAAAACAGCAACACAAACTTTCTCCTTCAAGAGAAGGGGGACTCTCTAAAATTGAATTTTTACTTACTTACTTGTAGGATATCTATAGTCATCTAATGTATCTTCTCTATTCGTATCAGCTTCTGTCTTTCCAGCATATAAAACAAACTTATGAAAAGATTTTCTTTTTTTTTAAAATTACATGGGGAGTAAATATTATGCATGCTGAGGGAAATCCACTTGAACAAACACAGACAATGCAAACTCCAGGTTCGAAAAAAATCTTCCAGACAAACAAACAAGCATGAAAACTTGTGGCCATGTTGTCATGTAAGTGATATACTCGGTGTCCATCTGTCACTATGTCCATAATTTTTATGAAGACTGCTGTTTTCTATTTCATTTTTCATGCAATGACAGTGAAATTATGGTTTGATGTTGTGGATTCATTGAGTGTACATAGGCTGGAAATTCACTAGCCTATATTCACATATCATGTGTTTGAAGTCGAAACTATTATTTAAACTTAATGGACTAATATAGCATGAAATAGGCATACATTGTACATTAGTTATGGATGTGAGTATCAATGCGCAGTTATAATTGAACATCAGTAGATGTATGTAATCTCTCATGCGCCTTATGCTGAAGAAATATGCATAAACCATGGACTAAATTCAAACCACCTTTGTGAATACGGGCTATTGTGTCTCAGGTTGGTGATATGCAGTGTACAGTCTTACTGACTTGACTTTCAAAGGTTTCTGAATATGAGGGTGTGTCTATGTGCATTCATGTGTGAATGTATGTGTGTGTGTGTGTGTGTGTGTGTGTGTGTGTTTGTCTCCATACCTGTTTGTACGTGTGAAGAGTGGCCATCATGGACACTAATGGTTTTTCATATACAATGTACTGGCCTAGTCAGGGATCATCTTGTGTTTTGTTCCACAGAAAAAGCACCACGTTCTGAAAGCAGTCCACCCCTCCCCTCTGTCGGCTCATAGAGGCTTCTTCGACTGTCAGCACTTCTCTAAGACCAACGAACTCCTGAAGAAATCTGGGAAGAAGCCCATCGACTGGACAAGACTCAGTGACAAAGACTGAACTTAAGACCAGGTCCAGTCAAGTCCTGTCTCAGCAACCAACATGAAACTCTCTCCTTAACATGACCCAAAAGTGAAGAAGATAACAACAGACTTAGCATGATATCCTTACAATCATAACTTCCTCCAGTTTTGTTTCTTTACAGTACTAGCTCAGACTGGGCAACAAGACTCCATCAAACCTTATTTACAGAGAGAAATAGAGAGTGAGAGAGAGAGAGAGAGAGAGAGAGAGAGAGAGAGAGAGAGAGAGAGAGAGAGATGGAGAGAAGATATCCCAAGATGCTACACCACATATACGTATGTCATTCAGATGGCGTCTTTTCATTCAGGCCTCATTCGGGAGAAAATTTGTCTGTTTGTCATGTTTTAACCTCAGTGCCTTACAGCTGTATGTGACTGATATCACTCAGATGTCAGTCTCCAGAAATAAAGTGCCAAAGTAAAATGTTACCTGCAGTAGATTATTGATGTTACTACAGTGTAGTTTCATACTGTCAATATGATAAAGAGAGTGTCATGTGGATGTATGGGTATTACATTTTAGATTCATAGTATGGCAGAAATACAAAGCAAAACTGGAAAGTGTGCTCATTTTGAGATATATTTAAGTACAATATGTACAAGTTGCAGTCTCCACAATCAGAGCAGCTTTGAAGTCATTAGTTTTCTTTAGAGAAAGCATTCTGAAATTTTCCAATTTGAATGCTAAAGCAATGGAGGCAAAATACTCCATAACAGCAATTTAAGTGCACTTCCATTAATCTTACACAATCTCATACAATGTGTATGGTATATATACTGATTATTCTGCCAATAATCCTTGCCCAAGTAAACATATCACATTCTAGGTAGGAAATTAACATCATTTGTTAAGATATACAAGAAACTTAAGTTAAGATACATGAAGTACATCACTGGCTTCCAGCCCATAAAGCTACGATAGGCTTTTTTGCAGTCTGTTCATTGTGTGCTTTGTCTTTGCTTTGTTGAATAAAGGACACCGCAAGATGTAGCAGTCATTCCATTAGGCAGGTAATCATCTCCTTGCTGTGAAAAAAGTGGGTGCAGAAAAAGAGCAAGACATTGGGAGCAGGTTGCCAGAGATGAAAACCAGCTACAGTATTCTTAGAAACTCATTCCTGAAATGTGTTAACAACGAACCATGTATACTTGTAACAACAGTAACTGTTTACTGCATTAAGTTTTCTTTGTGTTGAAGAATTTGATAATGTTAAGAACACCGTTAGAAAGTTTTCCTGTTGTTTATATAGATGCCATCATCGGTCAAGTGCAAAAACCAAGTTCACATCTGTCCCCGTCCCCATGTCTTCCCTTGTGTAAATACTGTGTTTGTAAATCCTGTCTGTTTATCCCATTAAGTTTTCAAAGATGTTGATGCAAGCATGTATTGGGATGAGATATAGTAGGAAGAAATGCTCTTACTGCTGGTAAATCTAAAATTACCAACAGTAAGAATGAATGTTGTATATGTGTATGATCAATTGTATGTTATGTATATGTTTCAAACAGTGCTCACTTGTTTTTACCAGCTCAAAAAGAATGCAGTAGAAGTGTAAATGTACAGAGGGGCCATGAAGCGCTTTCATTTTCAAGAAGTAACCAAAACTTTGTACAAATTATGCTTGTAAGTAAAGCATCACATAAAAATTGCACTTTTAAGTCTCTGCACCAACCTAGTGGGAAAGAGAGCTAACATAATGACTGGCAGTACAGCATGTGAAAGTATAAGTACTGTACATTTTGAGCTAGCAAGCCTTTGACTGTGACTTGTAACTACAGTACTTCAAACTTCTGTTGAGTCAGAGTAAATATGCCTGTCCAGGCAGTGTTTATCTTTGAATATAATAAACTCCTACAAAATACAGCATGTTCAATTTCAATGCACATTGCATTTCTTTTATTCTTTGTTGTTATCAAACCCATAGCTAAGTCTTTGTCTGCCAATGTCGTTGGGTTTTTTACTGGTAAGTCTAGAGCACTAGAAAGTCTGCATGAGTTGAATGTATCAAGATAAAAGAAAGCTTTGACCTACACAGTATCTGCATTAAATGATTTGACTTCCAAACACAGTTCGTATTTTGACTCCAGAATTTATTTCAACCCTAGCAGATATTTGACATAATGTGACTTCCACTAGTACAGCATTGTCTGCATTTTCCCACACGTGTATGGGAAAAAGTCCCTAGTTACCTATGGAGTGACTATCACTATGTATCAGGAGCAAAAGTTGTCTTCCATGCTTCGTTGATACATTATGGTCCATTACTTGCATGCACATAGCAAATTGTATTACAGTACCTATACAATGTATATGTAAATACTTTCTCAAGCAGTAGAAATATGTGTATACACTGCAAGACACACTGCAACACAGTATTCAAGAATTTTTGGCATCTGATGCTTCGGCTGGTGGTACATGTATTTCATTTTGTTTGCTTGATTATTTTGTCTCCCTAGTTTTTATTGAAGGGACCTAATTATACACAGCCCTGTTGCTGTACAGAAGTCGTTCGCACGGCGACTGGTCAGGTTAGCAGGAAGCTGACTTATGTCACATGAATCACACTGGTGTCTATGTGTTGTACACTTGATATGTCATCATTGGACAGGGCGGTAGGTTTTCATGCAAGTGCATGTCACATTTGTATCTTACGAAACAAGGGTACGTGATGTTAAATATTTCTGTACATAACATGATCTTCCATTCATGTTAAGTCTGGTATATTTTTATTATGCCTCCGCCACGTAGTGGTGCCGGAGGCATTATGTTTTCGGGTTGTCCGTCCGTCCGTACGTCCGTCCGCTTTCGTTTACGCGATAACTTGAGTAATATTTACTGGAATTTTACCAAACTTGGTCCAAGTATGAAGTATGATGGGGCAATGATTTGATTAGATTTTAGGTGAAATCGGCAAAAGGTCAAAGGTCAAAGGTCAAGGTCATATCATGAAATTTATCCGTTTACGCGATAACTCAAGACTGTATGGAGCAAATTTCACCAAACTTTGTTGGAGGATGATGTATGATGGGACAATTACTTGATTAGTTTTTCAGTGAAATCGGACAGAGGTCAAAGGTCAAAGATCAAGGTCAAATCCTAAAATTTATCTGTTTACGTGATAACTCAAAACTGGATGAAGCAGCTTTCACCAAACTTGGTCCAAGGATGATGTATGATGGGACAATTAGTTGAGTAAATTTTAGTGACATTGACAAGAGGTCAAAGGTCAAAAGGTCAAGGTCAAATGCTAAAAATGTTGCTATTTCCCCCATATCTATGCAATGCCCGCAGTTATTTTCTTGAAACTTAGTGTAGACATGTAGTACTGCATAAAGATTCTCCAGAGAGTTTCATGTCATAAGGTCAAAGGTCAAAAGGTCAAAGGTTAGGTGAAAATGTTGCAATATCACATTTCTCACAAATGGTTCAATGTATCTTCATGGAACTTGGTACATATGCATGTACTGACTGGCAGGGATTATCTAGGGAATTTAGGGGTCATGGGTCAATAGTCGGGGTCAAAGGTCAAGGTCAACTCCTCAAAATGTTACTATTTCCCTCATTCACTAGTATATGCAATAATTGCATTATTAGTTTTAAAATTTAATATATGTACATGTATTACTTAATGGAGATTCTCTTGGAAGTTTCCAGCCAGAAGGTTAAAGGTCAAAGGTTAAGGGTCAAAGGTTAGGTTTGAATGAAAAAAAAAGATATATTTTGTACTGTACACTCTTTCTTCATACCTTGAAAATTATACTCAATGCATAAACTTAAAGGTCGGTCAGAAGTCAAGTAAAAATTTTCAATTCCCCAAATATGTGTACCTAGCAAACCCAGTTCGTGGAAAGTGAACATTCAAGATATTTCTGATAAACCTGTTATTTCGATATTTTGCCAGTTATGTGAAACTGTCATCACACATTGTGAAGACATTGTACCATACACCTATTGGGAGAATCATGCATTATGGCGGAGGCATCAGTCGCCGTAGCGACATTTCTAGTTGTCTTTGTACTTTCGCAGCTTTTTATTAAAAGGATTTTGTACGTTTACATAATTCATGCTCGCAAATGTTGTCCTTTCTTTCTGGGAACATCACTGCCATGTTACCTGCATTTAACCCCGATGAGTCCAACCGATGACAAGGGGCAGTGAACTCCTTTTAACCCTAAAAGGGCCGGGGGGGGGGGGGGGGGGGGGGGCGGAATTCGCGCTATAATTCTGTAACGCGAGAAGGCCTCGTCGCGAGGCTTCTTGACTTTCTTCATTCAAGTCTCGCGCAACTTTTGAGACCAAATTTGCAACGTCCGCGCATACCCACCCCCCCCGGTCTGAGCATAGCCAAAAAAGCCCGGCCCCTTTAGGGTTAATGTCCTAAATCCTCTGAAGCAGTACACCTATTCATTGTTCAAGGATTTTGAAACGTCTTACAAGGAAATACTGCAGATTCGTGATACTGTACAAGGAAGTCTGGTTGCACAATACCATGCTTGTCATGGCCATTACATTTTCCTTGGTATGAGCAGACCCTTGTATCAGACAATACAACACACACACACACACACACACACACATGCACAAGATGTGTCAATCATAAAGGTTTGAGATAGCAAGTGTCGTACTGAAACATACAATCACTACTAAAATCCTAACTAAGACACACAGACACTGGAATTGAAAAAGAAAATACAAAGAAAAGAAAAAATACTCCAGGCTCCAAGCCTTCACCATCCGTGCTGCATGTACACTCTGTCTTACTGTATAAGCTGTTATTTTTGTGTACAGATATTTTCATCATTGAGGAGGTCACAAAAAAATTTTAGAGATGTTTTCATGAACTGACACCAAAGCTATCTGAAGTGCACCATAACCCTGGCACATAGCAACATTTTCATGTGTTGTCAAATTTGCAGTCCAACAGTGATTCCTGAAATTTGTGAAAATTAAATCCTCGCGAAATAACAGCTTATACACAGTACGTATACACATCACTCGTACACAAAATACCATTTTATTGACAATGGCCCTTTTCTCCCGTCACTGCATAATGATACAGAAATCTTCACAAGAATAAACCAGTTCATAATTAGCTCATGTGCACGATGGTACAAATTACCTTTCTTTTTTTCTCAGTTGGTTATGCACTTCACTCGTATTCAAAGCAACATAATGCGTATCAGTAAGTTTGCCCAGCGTAACAATTTATGGAATTCGTGTTAAACAAAAAATGATCTCGCATAGTGAGACCTGGTGACCAGAATGATCCGTCAAACAACCCTGGGGGAAGCATCCATTTTTTTGTTTTGTGTTGAATGCATTACAACATGATTTTATTCATATATGTATTGCCAAATACAAGGTTTGCTGTCAGGTGGATGTACTGGCAAGAACAGTATAATTTACAAGGATTGCATGAATAATCATTATATGACAGATGCTATCTCCGTGAATTTAACAACCATCATGCGTCTTGGTACGAATGACCTTTTTCTCCTCATGCGCAAAGTAGAACTACGGACTGGCTTATTGAAGTCCTCTAGACTGAAGCAAGCACTTCATGTTCCACTCTCACAAAAGTCAAAGTTATTTTGACTCACAATTTTCAATACTTTTAAAATAATGAACCACAACTAACAGGAACTATGTGTATATCAATGTCTGTCAAGTATGTTTCTATTCAGGTTGGTGTTTATGACGATTTTGTCCATAAACTGCTAAAACTTTCTGTTGAGTTTGATTGATATGACATAGCATGGAAAGGCAATGCATGTGTACTACAAAACAATCAATGCAAATGAAGTTGCATTGTTCTGTGTGTGTTAATGTGTGTGTCATCGAGGATTACTGCTGTCATGCCAGCCAATATCTAGTTTAAACAGCACAACCATATACAACTACTGTAGCACATCCTAATAACCCGATCACCACAGCCATCGAACCATGCCATTTTCTTAATACCAAATACATGTACACCCTAGTTGTAATGTTATGGACATTATTCATTTACACACTGGCACACAACCACACAAAAACTACCTTGGCTTTCAATCGGGACTGCTGTAGCTCATCCACCACTGTCACTTATACCGTAAAACATATCAACATAAGATAAATCTAAAACAGCAGCTGAATGTATGCAAAGAATAATGCAAAACACAAATAGATATGTTGAATAATTTTTGAATCTCATATATTTTATTAATTTATAGCCTCCTCATCAGGAGCACCAAACAGCAACCACCTCCAACATGGATTCTTCTGAAGAATTCCAACAAAAAGTTTAGATGTTGGGATAAAAAGCATTTTGTCCTTTCCTCCTTTCATAATCGTAATTCAATTTATTCCCACATGAGTTCAGTGTGCCACACTCATCACTGAGTATATTTTTTTTGTAACTGAAAAGGCAAAAGTCACGGACATGTAGCTGCAAGCACATAAAAACACACTAATACATGTACTACTGCTCCACAGACACATGAGCTGTGTAAAGTTGCAGTGCAAAAGCAAAACCCTTTATCAAGTTTGAATAACATTAAGCTTTTGAACATGCAGTTATCTGAACAATGACAGGTTTGTCCACACTCACAGTTGCAGCAAAATCAAATTCACCAAGCATGCATAAAAACCTGATTATTAATTTTCTTTCCAACTTGTGTGGTCCTAAACTGAATTCATCAGTCCTGCAAAATGTGGTAATTTTTTTGTTTAGACACTAAAATCAAGAAAATTGCGATGATATGCTTGTATGGAATCCATAAATGGTCCTCAAGTAGACACACAGCAAATATTTGGCATGTAAACTTGTTGGTAGACAATACATGGTACTTCTGCATTTTGCACATTAGAATGCAATTCTTAGCGGCATTTCTTTTTGAAGCAGTAGTGATCAATTGTTTTTAGTCTGTCAGCATGTTTATAATTGCTATTTCTTATTCATTCAATCAAAAGGCCTAGGTCATGTGTATCACAAGACGGAGGTGTAAAAGGAGGGCATAAATATGATCTTTTACAGCTTTCCTTCCCTTCTTTCAGGATTGATGCTCAACAAAAGAGCTTAATCAAGCTCTGTTAAGAGAACAATGAATATTTATACATCCATATTCACCAATGTCACATATTTTGAATATTACCAGCAGCAACCTCCAGGCTTCAGAATAAGCAATGACCATGCAGAATACAAGTACATTGCTTTGGTGCAATAGACTGCAGTAAGGTTCCTAGAAAATGACACTTTCAGTGCATTTTGTTACCCACATGCAGAAGCCCAGCCATATGATGACGGTCACTGCTGTTTGTTAATATTTTTTGACCCACACCCTCCTTTCCTACCGGTCAGTGAAAGTGGAGCCCCCCAAGCCCGGCAGCGGATGCATGCGATGATAGAACAGATGCAGCCTGGCTGGTTTCCAATAGCAACCGAGCTTCTCTCAGCCAGTCTTCTGCCACACTGCGTGGCATCCCGGTGAGCTGGTTGGCGTACCTCAGTGCCTGCTCAAGATTGCTGTTCTCCAAGTGGTAGGAGGTGTAGGCCACTAGCTTGAATGTGTCCAGCGTTGCTGGGTCAACCGTCTCCTCGGGGTTGGGTGGCAGGGGGTCGTTGAGGACCAGCATGGACTGGAAGTAAGATAGAAAGTAGGAGAACATGTTCCCTCCGACGGCATCCATCATGGCAACACGGCGGCAGACACGTTGGGTGTGGTCCCATCTTTGTCGAAGCGAGTCTTCTGTGAACACTCCCCTGTATCATTAAAGAAATGAGCAGTGTGTATTTAGTATGATGCAACCATAAAGTTGAGTGTCTCCTACTGTCCTAGCAATCACTAGTTTGTCATGCAGTTTTTGGAGAGCTAACAAAGCAACAGGGTGGCGAGAAATGAACCTAGATTTTACTGCCAAATACAAGAATTATTCTCCACGCATGCACCATTTCCCATTTCTCAAAAGATGGAGATTCTTGAAATGCAAAATGACAAAATTACCAGTCACTTATCAGTCATGTAAGCCTCTTTTTGGTAATTTCTGTAGATACAATGTCCATTTTAATCTCCTTTTGTTTAGATTGAAGGAAAACACACAGCATATCCAGAACAATATATTTATTATGCCGCTTCTAATGAAATACAATCAAGGAATTCTACATCTACTATAAAAGTGGGTATTTTTGTGCAAATAATTTTTCACACTTGGCTGAGCAATATGTTTTTTAATTCCACATGAATACATTACATAGTACTGTATACGCCATATATTTCACGAGTCTAAACTTTCGCGAATCGGGAATTCCCGATGATTTCGCAAGTGGTTAAATTCTTGATCGTGGAGTCCTGTACTGAACGAAGAAGTGTACACACATACGTCACATTCACATGGGGATCAGAGCCAATATTTTCGTGTGTCTTTAATTTCGCGAATAGCACCTGACTCGCAAAATTCACAAAAATAAAAACCTCGCGAAATATACAGTAATTTGTGTTAACATAGCAAGCATACATATTTGCACACTCTTATTTTCATGCTAGTTCTGGTCATGCAAAATACTTGAACATTTCTACACTGCAAAAATTTCCACTCTTACAGTATACTTCCAGATTAGTATCATACTTTCACTTCAAAAACAGAGAGGTGTCAGGGGAATGTAAGTGTGGAAAAAGAATGCTACAAGATATCAGCTCTGAACCACATCAATGCCTTCTGTAAACAGGTCTACATGAAAACTACAAACATGAGTGATACTTGATTTCAAACAAAGAGTATCAAGTCAGTGACTGAGCACAGACTGCTCATCCCCCAATTTCAGAGAACTACTACCATATATTGAACGACACACTTTGCTCTAAGGAGACCTGCTTAGTGTTTCCAGTTAATTCATTCATTTTTTCTCCCCAAATAATATGAAATATTAGTTGTTGTTTTTTTAATCTTACAGGACACTTGTTGGCTAAAAGAGCAAACTCCAAGTTCCACCAAACATGTCTTTGCCTACATCTCAACTTATATTGCCCTAGATAGGGCAACAGCAGTCAGATATTGCTCTAAAGGCATCTGTACACATGTCACAATTACCTTGCTCCACTACTCACCTTGTGAGGGCCTCCTCCGGTATTGTTTGGATGACAGAGTTAACAAATTTGTTGTTGGGCGAGGCTTCTTGGATTGCACCGATCTCACTAGTCAGAGGTTTCAGCCTTCCCTCCCAAGATTCTTCCTCAGTATTACCTGTATCAAATATCAAAATAATGCTTCATTACCATCCTTTACACCTTGTGCCCTTGTGATATTGGAGCATTTAAAGAAAAAAAAAATGACAACATTGTGATATGAGATCATTCTGCTTAAAAATTAAATAAACATTTGTTCAAAATGTATGGTCTCATATCATAACAACCTTCTGTTTGAATTTCACAGGCTGGGCACATTTGAAACTTAACTTTGTGGTTTCATGAAGCATTTTACTATGGTGTTTTGAATTGACCTATTGTGTCTAAATGCCTAATCTCTTGCACAATTCATGGCATCTCAACTTCGACTCCATTTTTTTCCCCCAAATCTGTGTTGATCTGGTGGCTGGCGGTGTGACCCCTTCTGTGGTAGGTTATGGAAATGATATGGCACAAATTTAACTTTCATGCACACCTTAGAATGGGGAGAAACTACTAACAATGAAATCAGAAAGTCCCTGATGAGCATTTCTATGACATGACTTTGTGGTTGCGGCCACATTGCAGCATAGACAACAAAGTAGGTGATGTCAATCTTGCATCGTATAGCTGGACACTCTGTTTGGCCAGTGCTGACATAAACTGAGTGACCAATCCTTATCAGCTTGCAATGCTATTGACATCACTCTCGAGTCTCCAGGTCTCCTTTGGAAACTTTACACAAAGTATGGGGAAATACATAAAAAAGTTACCATTTACTACAATATTACATCACATACTCAGAATGATTTGAATATGATATTGCCTTTGTAGATCATAATGAGTATGTTATCAAAGTCAGTAAAACTTGAAAGAGATGCCACCTCCCATTGTTCTGCAGGTTGCTCCCTGTATAACTCACAATGCATGCCCATAGATAAGGTTACCTGTTACAAGAGTTCGCTTGAGGGTTTCACAAGCCAACCAGAGCTCCTGGGCCTTACGGTTCTGCATCTCAAGTCCTGCTCTTCCTGTGTAGAGAATAATAGGAGGAAAAAGATGAACGTACACCCAAACTTTATTTTTTCTAATGGCAAGTATACCTCGGTATTGACAAGAATCCTGCTTCCTTATTGGCTGACATAGCATCTTTTTACGAAATGATACCCTGAATGTTCAGATTCAGATTTCAGACTTACATTGTGTAGTATTTAGTACCCTCGCATTAATGGGGAATCGCATGCAGCTAACAAGTTACTCATACAATTCACTCTAGTAAAATGGATATTGCTATGGCCCAATATATCTTGATAAATGTAATTAATTATATAACTGGTAAAGCATCACCTAGTATAACTACATGATAGGGTATGCTCCCGCAGCTAACAATCTGTGCATGTGAATCACTCTAGTGCAATGAATTCTGCTATGGCTTGATATTATATTGTAATCAATGTAACATGTTATAAAACATCATGTAGCAACCATGATCGGGTATGCCCCGAGATTGCAATACACAGTGGCAATCTTTACTTCGAAACATTACTGTCTAACTAGTGACATCTTAAAGGGACTGTACAGTACTGGTTGAGGTGGGGATTCATTTTTTGAACATTCCTAAGTGAGATAATGAGAAACCTCTTATAAAATATGAAAGAGCATGTAATTCTAAGAAGGATTCAACATTCATTTGAAGAAAATTGGTTTTCAAATGGCTCAGATATCCAAAAAAGTGATAATAATAAAAGGCGACAGGCCACGCCTTTTAGGATCTCTTTGTTTCACCTTGTTTTTGGATATCTCAGCCATATCAAAACCGATTTTCATCAAATAAACTTTTGATGCCCCTTAGAATTGCATGCTCTTTGACATCTCATAGAGTGGTTTCTGAATATCTCGCAAAACGCTAAAAGCTAAATCCTCACTTTGACTAGAACTGTACACACCCTTTAACTCAGCGAATCCTTTAAGTTGATTAATTCTTACTGCCACAGCAGCAGCCTACTGAGAAGCAGTTGTTACACTCAACATTCCACACGACAACTCGTAATGCAGGTTGTGCTATAAATTTGATAGCACTTGAGGTCTGCTAAACGGTCAAGGATCTAAATAAGGAATTAATGATGGCTGGATGATGCAAGGAATATACAGGGTGAAAACTCACCATCAATCGCAGCTTCCACCCCTCTCAGCTTGGCCATGGCTCCAGTCAGCTGCTGGTGGTAGTTATCTCGCTCTTGGTCTCTCACTGCTGACTCCTGCACCTGAAGCAGCTTGTCAAAATCCCCCTGCTGCTGCTGCAACACGTCTGAGAGATGGTCGCTGTGGGCTGCTGCCTGCCGCCTCAGCTGGAGCCGCAGTTCCTGCTCCGCCTGACTCAAAAGGTCCTCCTCCTGGTAGAATGGCACCGAGGACAGATGATAGGGGAAGGACGGTGAGGGAATGAGGGTGAAGGAATAAGGGTGGAGGAAGGAGATACGGGAGAAAAAGATGGGGGGATGGGGGAAGGAAGGTGAGGAGGATGGGGTACAAGGTTGGGAAGAATGATTGATCAAGTAAAAGAGGGGTGGGGAAGAGAGAATGGGGAAAGGGCAATTTCATATCATACTGTCATCCATTTTGAAATGACACATTTACATATTGTTTCAAAGTACGATTTGTCTACCAAACTAAAACCTCATCACCATCAATAGCTTTTTCATTACACATATCTAATCTGTACATTGAGTGTTCTGAAGGTCAAGTGATAATTCTGAGTGGTGCAAGTGGACCTCCCAAACCACACAATGCACAAAATAAGTCAGTGCATTGAAGAAGAGGAGTTCCTTCTGGGGAGGATAAAAGCAATTACACACAAGTCAAAAATTGTGTTTTCACATATGACCCAGCTTCTCTTTGTTTTTAAGCTGGAGGCACATAATCTAAAAGAACTGCATAAATCTATCTTATCCACCTAAACCCCTTTCGAAGTACAGACACCATGTGTACCTTCTTCCTGTAGAGCACAGCTAGGTCAGCAGCTTGCCTCTCCAGCTCCACTAGAATTTTGGACTTGACTACTTCCTGGTCAGCCTCATGGGCCTTGGCCACAGCCTCAGCCAGCCGCTGCTGCTCCATGGCCTGCTGCTCGGCTAGAGCCCTCTGGAGCTGGTAGACACGACGGTGGGCATGAGCGATGAGGGAATTCAGTTCCTCCTCTGTAAGCTTCTTGCCTTTGAGTGACGTCCAAAGCAATTCATTCACAGTCACAATCTCAACAAAACATCTCTTACGTAACTGATATTATGAACATGAATTCAAAACATCACCTAAGCAATAATCAACAGAATAGTAACATTTGCATAGGTAGTAAAGTAATAGTTCATACAACAAGGCCATTTTAATGTCTCTGTAATATATCAAAAGCATACCACAGAAATTTATCCCACACATTAAATGACAAACTGTATGCCCTGTAGATATGGTAGGATTTTTTTCCAGCCTGCTACAGATAATATTGACCATACAAGACTGTCATACCAAAAAACACCGCTTTCTCTACTGTTGGATAAACATTCATTCACAGACTCCAAGACTTCTTACTTGCTTTGTGCATGGAATACCTGTAATACTACCATCGAATTGCCAAAAAATCCACATCCAATGCAACACTCTCTTCAAGATATGTTAGGGGCATCATGTTACTTCCTAAGATATCAAGGACATTATCTCACACATCCTCTAAGACAATGGCAGCTGAATACTTTGAGGAATTGAAAACCTTTTTTCTCGGCATGTGCATCACTGAAAAATAAATCCATACAGTAACAACAAAGTCAAAAGATAAGGAACATATTTTGATATCTCAGTTGTACGCCACCTAAGGTTATTGAAAAGAAACAGAAGATTCAGAAAACTAGTGCAGTTTTCTTCAAACTTCAACTTTTTTTCTTGTTTTGATTCCATCTATTTCTTTTAAACAGCTTTCCCTTGGGGGTAGATTTTCGTTTCCTGATATGTCAAAGACGACGGCAATGATAGCAAATCTCACCTTTTTGGCCAATCTGCACCTCAGGCATCAAACTCTGCAGCTCCTTCTTGAAATCCTCCCGTCCCTTCTCGATCAGCTCATGGAACTTCTTGAGTATGAGGGCCTCACTCTGTGCCTTCACCACCTTCATGAAAAGAATGCCCAGTCGTTACAGACTTTTGAATCCTGCTGATAACATTTGAAAAGCTGAACATCTACCATCTAACGACTGTCTAAACCTACTTGGAAACCAGAAGATTGGTTCATCCTATTCATACAATGGAAAGTGAGAGACAAAGCCAACCTCTTGAGGTTACAGTGCACTCCCGTTATAACGAACACGGTTATGACAAAATTACGGTTACAACGAAATAAAACTTCAGGCCGCAAAATCATTGGCTCTACATATTTTTATAGTTTATTTGTTTGCTTAAAACAAAATTTCGATGTAAAGAAAGATATCTGCCGGTCACGAGGACTTCGTTTTAACGGAAGTCCATTGTAGTACCAGGTGGCAACACGTTAGCCAGTTACGTCCCCCAGGCACTTGTGCGCCAAATGAAAAAAAAAAGAAGAAGATGGAATCCATACTTGATTCAGATGCGTCACATGACTTATATTACACCACAGGTACAATTCTATCACTGATAAACCTGTGTGCCACATTATCCTGAAGCCGCATCACAAGCTTTTTGTTCTTTTTTTTTTAAACATTCTGTTTTTCAAGGCCTTGTAAGTCTTTATACAAATTTTTTGCTACACATACTATGAGCAAAGTTGGAGAGAAAATTCTATGCTTTGATGCAATCTAAGTTTTATGACAAAGCTTTGATTATATTTCATGCAACTAGACAGTAGCTATGTTCTTTTGTCAACGTCTGGAAGGCATGACTTTGCAGACACAAGCATGACATAAAATTAGAATTTACTAAAAAACCCTTAATATGGAACACCACTACCTATTCAAACACAAGGTAAGGCAAGTTACATGTTTGAGGAATGGAACTGTGTTCAAGCTTTCATTGTACTGTGGCATTTGGCTATTTATCCATTGGTTTGGGGGTTTGTGCATTATGAGCAAAGTATGCAAATGTGGCATGCTGTTGACCAAGTCGGGCATGCGAACATGGCACATAAAGAGTTAAGAGCATAGAATGTCATAGCTAGGGTACTAGAAGACACTCTATCAGTGCATCTGACTAGCATGAAATTCACTTTCTGCTTTATACCATACAGTAAGATTCACATATAATGTCATGTTGCAAGAATATACCTCCAGTTGACGATAGTTTGCAATCTACTGTGAATTTAGATATTTTCGTGCTCGGGTGAGTAAAATGAATATGGCATGTTTCTAATTCCACAGAATCAAAACATTACATAGCGGTACACATGACAGGCAAAAATATTCACATGCTTTTATTTTCAAATTAGTTTCAAGTTGCACGAAAATTTCCACACCACAAAATATTTCCACTTAATAATGTCTTCCCAAGAAGATTTTCTTCTTTTTTTTTTTGGTGAAACTTGGAGTTCTTTTTACACACGTATGCAAATACTCTACTTTACCTCAGCAGTGGCTGAGTCAAGGTCATAGGTCATCTGGTTGAGGCTTTCCTGGGCTCCTATGAGACGTGGGCTGGGACCAAACTTGGATTTAGTCTGCTTAGCCTCCTCCAAGACTGTCTTGAGTTTGGCCAGAGTCTCCCTGGTTGAGATACACAGAAACAACATGGACAACACTTGTTCATCATCTGCATGACATGTGACCGACATGTGACTGCCATACAAGGACAGGCATGTGAAGCTCCCCACCAAGTGATTATCGACATTCAAATGCTTTCTCTAGCGAAGCGGTGCCTCCACATATGTGACCCTGCACCTCAAAACAAATAAAAAGTCGCCAGACATGAATTTTTAGTTAAGAACATATTCTGAAAAAACAGACTTTAAGCTTTAAAATGATGTATAACTCAAATCAAATGGACTCTCCTAACCTATCCAAATATTGGAAAGAAAGCACAAACTCAGGAAAAGTGTGAACTGAGAAAAGAGGCTCTGAAGTACAGTGTCTATTCAAGCGCTTAATCTTTACCAAACCGTGCTGGCTGTGCGATAAATGGGACAAAACACAGGAAGTAAACCACCAGAGTAACAACAATGAAGGGATTATTAGATTACACTGAAATTAAGCATGCCTCATTAACACATTCTGTCCATAGTTAATGTCAACTTTCAAAGCAGTAGCACCATCCTCTCAAAAGTTATTAGAGTTGAAAGTGAAGAGTGTGGACAAGGTTTTTCAGAAATGAAAAAGGGATTCTAAAGACACACCGAATCACACTATTCTACCAAAAATGTTCGAGATAAACTGCTAAAAAAACACACTTTCCTGCCCGTTTTATGATACCAAATTTTAGCATAATGTAAAAGAAGACCCGCTCTTTCAGAAAATATGAAAAAGTAAAGTTCGGCTAGGTTGACCCATTTCACTTATTTTCAGTCCTCACGCAATATCAGTGTGAGCAACTTTATGTTCGTTTTGAGGTGCAAGGTCACATATATAAATTGTCTCTGTTTTAATTTTGCTATGTAAGGCAAAACATGTGAAGCCCTATGTGAAACTCTAGGATGCTTCAGGGAAGCCACACATCCCTGTACACAAATCATCTGCCTTCATTCCTTAACTTCCCACTAGCATTTATCCTACATTTTCATACCAAAATTATCTAAACCAGGCCAACCAAAGAGAGCTTTTTCTCTCTTTCTCTTTCTCCAAACAAAATTTTTTAGTGTGTTTTCAATTTCAGAGATCTGCTAGTACTTGCAAATATCTTGCCAATTCAGCATGCTGCCACAAGGTTAAATAATGTTGTTTTTTAGGCTCACAAAGTCACTACAAAGATTCCCCCATTCCTTCTTCCAAGGAGTGCAATGGATGGACTAACCTTGCTGTCGCTCCATCTCTACTTGCTTGTGTCACGGCCTGGAGCTTGACTTCAGCAGCAGCCACAACTTCATCCCACTGCTTCTTCTTTTCTTCGGCGTTATCCTCCTGAAAAAAATACACGACACAACTGGGTTGGATACTCACCTCTCGCTCAAAATCAGAGTCTTTACAGTTTAAATCGACTCATCACTTGACCCAAGCCCTGTGTTGTTGTTTTTTCTACCTTCTAACACTTTATAACTAAAGGTGGGACCCACCTTTATTTGGACCACTTTGGGTTGCTTTGTTTATGAATATCTCGGCCATTTCAAAACTGATTTTCATCAGGTAAACTTTAAATTCCTCTTAGAATTGTATGCTCTTTAATATTTCATATACTGTAAAATGAACAATGTTCGCATACATTTTAATTTCGCGAATTTCGCAAGAGCCAAGATTCGCGAAATTAAAATGCACGCGAAAGTTCTTGCCTACACTATATGCATGGAATGCCAATGGCAATTTGTGAAAATATCATGCCGCGAAAAAGGCCATCAGCTCCAATTTGCAAAAAATCTCATGCCGCGAATGTATCATGTTTTACAGTAAGTGGTTCATAATTATTACGGAAAAAGCTAAAACCTGAATTCCCATCTCAACCCAAACTGTACTATCAGTTTAAAGGGATCGTACAGTTTTGGTTGAGACCTAATTTCTGGTTTCTAACATTATTTTGTGAAATAATTAGAAACTACTAATGAAAAAAGAAAGAACATGTAATTCTATGAGGAATTCCACATTTTTTTTTGTTTTTTTTATGAAAACTGGTTTTGAAATGGCTGAGATATCAACAAAGAGCGTTTCTAACAAAGTGTGGGACCCACACTTTACTACGATCGCTTTGTTTTACTTTGTTTTTGGATGTCTCAGTAATACCAAACCCGATTTTCATGAAATAACCTTTGATTTCCTCTTAAAATGGTATGCTCTGTATTATATCATAAGTGTATTCGTGGTATCTTGCAAAAAATTAAAAGCCCAATTCTCATCTACACCAATACTGTACCATCCCTTGAAGTTTGAAGACACTACACTTGTGAGTGGACATAGTACAGTTCTATGAGGTGGACTCTTAGTTTTACTTGACTGTGTCCATCTGGTAAAGATTAGAAATTCACCTGAGAGTCTCCCATGGCAATCTTGAGTTTCTCAGTGTGCGTGTCCGTAGCTTCCACCGCCTGCTTCTGGGTTTCTATTGCAACCCGCGTCGCTTCTACGCTGTCACCAACACAGGTTGACACGATGGTTTCATACGCTGTTGGATACAGTGAGAAAATGATTTGTCAATATGTCATGATGCAGACATCAGAAATAGTAAAAGATATCAAAATACATAATTTTAGGTGCATATAATGCACAGAATCTCAAGTGAAGAAAGAAAATCAAATGAAATATTCCTACTGAAATACTCTTATGAATATCATGTATATCTACATATACTAGTATATATATAATAATCAGTGGCTTGTAATTTGATAATGGTTAATTGAAACAAACATGCAAAGTAGTAGCCCGATGGCTAAATTATAATGCATGACATTGAAAAACATATCAATTAAAGGGGAAGGCTAGTAACTGGTCAGTGGGAATCAGTGGAAATGCTGGGAGATGATTGTTCCAATCCTTGTGGGATTCATTCAAGAGTTCATTGTATATCTATTGTTGTGTGAAAATGATTTGCTTCAGAACGGTCTCATATTCAAGTAATGTGCAGTTTAATGCTTCCAGGTTAGCGTCCCTGGTCAGTGACGGAGCATTAATCTGCACATTACTTGAATATGAGACCGTTCTGAAGCAAATCATTTTCACACAACAATAGATATACAATGAACTCTTGAATGAATCCCATAAGGATTGGAACAATCATCTCCCAGCATTTCCACTGATTCCCACTGATCACTTACTAGCCTTCCCCTTTAAATATGTGAGAACAAAAATAAGCAAAGAACTGCAGACAAGATGCTTTAACAAAGAAAATTCACAAACAGGTGAAATTAGATTAAGGTCCAGCAACAACATGAATCTCAGCTAATGCAGGATAGTATTGGCTAAACACCTAGAGCTGGAACTTTTGTTCCTGACCTGCTATGTTGGCTGCCTCATCAATCTCCTGTTCAATGAGTTTATCTTCCAGCTCCTTGCTTCGTCTGTCTTCCTCCTCCTTCTTCAGCTGGGCCTCCATCTCCTGCGAGGCTCTCGGGACTGGCGCAGAAGAAGCTGATGTTGACTTCTTGCCAGAGTCTGCCCCAGACTTGGCTGGTGCAGATTTGGCTGGGCTCGGCTTGGCTGGGGATGGTGGTGGAGCTTTTGTTGTCCCAGGTACCATCTGATAATTTCAATTAAAATCACAAAAATATGTACTGGTATATCTTTCACACAACAAAAATTTGAAACTGATATGAAAATACTACTACCTGAGTAGATAAATAATCATGACAACAGTTGATATATTTATTTATGTATGTATTTAGAAAGGTATGCAAGCCTAATCCCATGAACTAGCAGTAGGGTTCATTTCCATAGATGAAACCAGACCTATTACCAGAAATGTGTAAAGACATTTTACATCTTCTCTGGTAGAGAATTTAATCATTGGTGATCAACAGAAGACAGTATCTCTGTTGCTTCTTCAATAGCTGCTCTTGCAGCAGCCTAATATCCTAGAGATTTCTTTGAGTGCTACACATCAAATGAGACACTGGATATGTATTCCCGCAGAATCACTGCAGCAGAGCTGGGCAGGTAGGTGAGGAAAGACAGCACCATCAGGTCTCAAACTGCCCCTGCCATCCCCTGTCCAAGCTCCCAGAGAACCTTCCTGGTGCAGATAAGCCTGACCAGTCCTCCTGCACACACACAGACCTAGACAACCTCATCCCCAGGATGACCAGATGGTCCTCATCGCCTTGACGGACAAACACTTCATGTATTCATTACACACTTCTTATAATGCGACCATTAAATTTACCATACATGCCTTTGTAATGTCATCCAGACATGATTAATCACTAGCTAAATAATAATGATCAAAACGACAGCATTCACTAACTGTCACTTCAGTGCAATGTGCAGAAATTTTTGGTCATTAATGACAGCTTGACATGACTCACCTCAACTTGTATCCCTGCTGTTGGGTCTGCTTGTGGCACAGGAGATGGCGAACTGCACGTACAATATTTTTTTTAAAAAGAGGGAAAAGTAAGAAAGAGAGATATCAATCTCATTTCATCTTACTGGAGATGTCAAGCATAGCATGACAAGTGAAATGATCAGAATTGAACAAAACATTTAGGAAGTTCTGACTTTCAACAAATCATCAAATGTGGTGTCCCGCAGGCATCTTACTTCTTGGTTTTGGTGTAGTTACATGCCTCTGGCTACCCTTTGACACACACAGATATTACTCAAGTCAGATTTCATAAAAAGAAAAAAAGTATCATTTTTACGCCCACTGGTATTCATTGCCAAGTAATTCTCACCTTTATGAAGAGTATGGGAGAGCCAGACTTTTGGTCTCTTTGGGTAGAAAATAACATGCTTAAATCTTCCATGTGCCCAGGCACTCAACTTTACAAAATGCCAAGCCCTTTCATCAGTATTCAGTAATGTGTCAAAATTTGACCTGGTTGTTGGCAAGTTAGCAAGCCTACTCAGGTGTAGCAATGCACCTCATTCCAACAGGAAGACCATGATAACACAATGGGGATTTAGGGGATCAGGTAATCTCTATGCACTGACAATTAGTTTCCTGACATCTTTCAAAAATGGGCAAAGAAAGCATTCCATGATGCATGCCGCTCATAAACAAAACCAGATTACAGGTTAAAGCAAGAAACCTCAGTCATATTCTAAGCAGAAGGGCTTTTTGAGGTACCAATATAACAGCATGTTTCAGATTGTCTTCTATCATTAAAGACTGATATCCCTTTAGTTTCATTATATGCCCAATATCAATAAATTTTCAATAATTTCCAGAACTTATTGATGCTTTTATTTCTCTGCTTTTATAGACTCAAAAGCACCTTTCATCTTGGGTTAGAGACTTTCTGAACTGAATAACAGGCTACCACAATCACTGGAGATAAATGAGCATGCTTACCCTACTGCTTTGGGAGATTTCTTTGGTCCACCAAAGGTCATGTTATCCCCTGCAGAGATAGAAGTCTTCTGTTTCCCTGAACTGTTGTCCTCAAAGAAATACGGGAAGACGTCAAGAAGAATAGGCCAGTTGCTCTCAACTTGCTTCCTGAAGTCTGGGTTTGCCTTAGCGTAGGCCAGAGTGCCAGCTGTGGCACCTCCAGCAATCAAGAGGCCACCCATGATCACCTTCATAGCCCCACCAGACCTGAACATAAAAGATAGATCATATAAGACACTCGTGCATTCTGCGTCAATGTTTTGTTTTCTTTCTCTAGTACGAAAGCGGGGTGTTACAATCTTAATTCCCATGCATCCAGGGTTGCAAGCACATCAAGACATACTCATGCTGGAACCCTACTGAATATAAACCCACCACGGTAGTCAATATTTGGTTATCGGAAAATACAATATTCTTTTTTTCGTATTACTTTGTGTGTGCATATACATACCAGGACACAGCACAGAAGGCGGAGAAACTTAAACTTATAAATCCACATACATACAAACAAATATCCTTTTTTTTTTTTGGAAGTATCACCTTTACCCCAAAGAGTGACAAGAATATGAACATTCTTTGAAAAATTAGATAGAATATAGATAAGAAATACAACTTTTAGACTATGACCAATTTTAAGTCAAGTTTACCAGTACTAGCCTAGTATTAAACAAGCATCTCAGAGTGGCCACAATGATTACTTGGGGTTTAGGGCAATTACCCCCTGGGCAATTACCCCGGACCCTTCCCCTTCACCTAATCCTAATCCTGAACCTAATCCCAACCCTAACACAAACTCTATACCCTAAACCTAACCCTAACACTAAACTTTACTCTAACCTTATCACTAACCAGTATTTAGCCGGGGAAGAATTGCCCTGATACGATTACTTGACATGATTGTTGCAATGCTTGTGTAACACTTGAAATGTTTTGTTTAGAAGATATCATTAATTTCACGTTTCTCAAATGAAACACTTCCTTTTATTTTAGCTTGGGATGTGTTACAGACAATATGTTCTTTCCAGAGAAGAAAGTTTGAATTCTGTTCACTGAAAATGGCTTCCCTTGATAAAATTTACATTCACTTGCACTATACAGTATGTCCCCAAAAAATTACAATCGATGTTCGCATTGATAACTTAAGATATGCTTCAACTGTCTAAATGCTACTTCAGGGTCTTAAAATATAACATCTTAGCTATATTATGCAGAAAACCCCATTTAATTTCAATTTGGTTAAGTGGTCACAGAGAAATGTGGATTGTTGTAAAGCATGCCATGGGTCTGATTCTTCCAAGTTTAGCACTTGGATGCTTTTTTTTCTTAACTGCATAATGTGTGAACACAATGGACAGAACTTGGAGGAAAGGGATTCCCGACATGCTCGACAAAACTCCTCATTTCTCTTTGACCACTGAAGCAAATCGGATGGGGTTTTCTGTAAGATGTGGGTAGTAAGTTATAGTTTAATACCCTGAAATTGTATTTGGATTGATTCAATATTTTTAAAGTTTCATTGCGGAGGGTACCGTTGTAATTTTTTGGGGGACATACGGTATATCCTCCAATACTCACAAGCACACAAATGTATCACATTCTTTGCAAATAATGAAATCTAAACATCTAATTCAGTCATATTTGTACTGAATACAAAGTGCATTGTGTACTGGTCTATAAACGCCGACTATTCTTGACTGCACTTACTTTCTTGGAGGCGGAGTGGGTGCTGGTGGTGTGGGTGGAGCTCCTGGTGAAGCCTTTGGAGGAGCTCCTGGTGGAACCGCTGAACCAGGTTTTGAGCAAAATCTGCAGCTTGCCCCATGCTGCTGACTGATTGGACTACGGACTGCACAACAGCATCCCTACACAGATAAAAGAGAGGAGATACATTTATCATTAGAATTTAGATATCAGAAATCTACAATGTAGCTCTTCCCCACAGTGTACTTTGTGTGAAATTTAAGTTTATGCTACACTGTGTGAGGTCTACCTGAAAATCAGTCTCATCTCAAGGCTTTTTTTTCAAGGTCTATTTCTAAGATTAAGAATTCGAAATGAGTAACTCTTATGTGTCTAGCGTGTGTAACTTTCATGGTTGGTTGAACGCCTGTTTTTTGTTTTTTGTTTTGCTTTTTGTTTTGTTTTGTTTTGTTATGTTTTTTTTTGGAGGGGGAGGGAGGGGATCTTTATTACAGTAGGCCTAAAAAGCATTTATATTGGCATGCCTTTATATTTACACTAAGAAATACACAGCTCGCCCCGCATGGCGTCTGGTCTGGCTAAATTTTACACAATCAATGCACTGCATGCAGGGAGCTGTAGCTGGGAGTTGGATTTTAGTCTAGCCCGGAGCACGGCCCGACCTAGACAGAAAGATCCGTCTGTCTGGAGGACTCTTTTGTATTTTGCCATTAACGCCGTCCTCCGTAGACAGACGGAAGGTTGTAGTACCCATTGCTGTGTGGATGTTCTTAACCACTGTCTCTATGGAAAATTGGGTGAGGTACCTCACCCTTCTCGATTGCGTCTAATTCACGGCCCTAGGTCGGCAAATTTAAGCTTGAATAGTTAAATCAACTATTCAAGAATAGACTACACTCACCAGATTAATGAATAATCCAATATTTCGGTCGAATTTTCAACGCAAAACACACATCAACCAGCCCGTCGCGTCGTCACGTTCAAACTGCAGAAACATACAGTATGAATCTATTAGCCAATCACATGCGAGGTAGTTTCTACGTGTTTTTTTTTACTTAATAAAGTACCTCGCATGTGATTGGTTTACAGATTCAAAATGGCGACCTACAGCTAGCGAACGGCGATGTTGCGATATGGATAAAATTTCTGCATTATAACCGCGTTACTGTGAGTATTTCGATTGCAAAATGTGAGAAATTAACCCCAAATATTGCTGCATAATGTGTCATGTCATGTCAAACTTGTTTGAATGTAAAAAAGCTGTCTGAAATTTGGTTTATCGTAACGTTTGATCTGTGTGCTACTGCCACACAGGAGCTGGCATCATTGACTTCGGTCTGTATACGGAGGGGATCCGTGAAGCCAGACGCAGTCTCCGCGGAACATTCCCCGACGGACAGATACAGACCGATCTTTCGGTCAAGGCCCGACCAGACACCGTGCCGAAGCAAGGCAAAGGCATCTTCTGTCGCTGTAGTGTACAGGGCTATGTACGTATAAATATTTAGGTACCTATAATCTTTAGATTTTTACTTTCTGGTCTAGTACTAGTAGTAGGTCTAGTAGAGCCCACTTTTGACTTTACATTGTCATTGCATTGTATGTAATGTAGTCGTAGAGAACGTAGAGCCTCCTGATTATGACACTAGTCACTACACCATGCTACACAGCCAGCATAAGATAACATATATGGGACTACAGTATCTACATGTGAATGAAACATCCCACTGAAGCCATTTCCACACATTTATCGGTAATCATTAAGCTTTTAAACAGAATATAAATCCAGAAAATATACCTGTATTTTCCTACTTATGCTGCCTGATACCCTCCACATTTTCTCGAGTATATAGCCACGGTTCAGACACTCCGGCGCATACTCTCAGTCTCACTCTCGGAGAAAGGACTGTGAGAAAGGCGGGTGCGCGCAACAACAAGATGGAGGTTATGGCAGGTGTAGTGCGCGCGTAGCAAATCTCTTTGCGTAGACCACATCTATTTGTGCACGCTGTCGCCGACTTGAAAAGGCTACGTACAAAGCCGCTCATGATCAGCGATCACCGATCTCTTTTACATGGACATCAGTGTGGGGTATTCTATTGTATTAATTTTATGATATTCTTAGTACTCTACAGTAAGGCATCCCTTACAGGGTGCTTCAGCTAAGGAACATTTCTTCGTGAGACAATGAAAAACTTATACCCCCCAAGAAAAGAAACAATAGGTAATCCTAATCGCTGGAGACAAATACAAGAATGTTTGGAATAAGTTATTTAAGAACGATGCTTTAGTACCATTAGACTGACATTATCACATCGTGTCAAAGCATTAATTGGAGACCATTTCTTTCCCTATAAATGGCTTGTCTATTTCACGCGAACATTTGTACACTTTGGTATTACACGTTTGATCATTTATTTTTTCAATATCTTTTTTGTCAATCCACTGAACTACACTTACACTTACCTTTATGGCGGCCACCTACTGTCTATAGCAGCCACCTGCCGTATAGATGCCTACGACCACTGACAAATCCCCTCACAGGAAAAGCCATTGTTAAAGACCATCACGTGGCCACCTATATTATTCAACACCCTCGAAATAGGATAAAACCACCAATTGTTTTCAAGTTGTAGATAGATTTGCAAATATATCTGGTTTGCAAATATTTGCAAATATATCTGGTTTAAAAATCAATGAAAATAAAACAAAAGTAATATGGATAGGGAAATGTAAGAATAAAGAAGATAGAATGTTGCCTGAAAGGAATTTTCATTGGGTGTATGAAGGAGGTTTTAAGTATCTGGGTATACATTTTTTTGTTGATTTAGAGAGAACTGTTCAGTATAATTATTATGACAAAATGGAAGTGATTAGGAAACAAATGAACTCTTGGCGTAAACGCTCTTTAACAGTGCTTGGTAGAATTGTAGTTATTAAGTCACTGTTGTTATCAAAATTGAATTATTTGTTTTTGTCTTTGCCAAGTCTTAAAGGTATTTTTTTGAATGAGATAAATGATATGTTTTATAGTTTTATATGGGAAAGGAAACCGGATAAAATGAACAGAATTCAAATGTCTCAGACATACGCACAAGGTGGAGTGAAAATGATAAATATTTACACACAGGTTACAGCACTGAAAATATCATGGATTAGGCGATTGTTATTTACAACGGATAAATGGTCAGAAAAATTATTGAGTATATTTTTGCCCCGTACCCATCAATTAGACATGAGTCTCGGAAATGATTTTTTCTTTGAACAAGCCTCACATACGTGTAATCCCTTTTGGAAAGAAGTATTCACAGCTTACGGCGAATTACTTTCGGTTTATTGTAATAATTTTCAGTGTCAACCTTTGTGGAAAAATAATAAGATTACTATAGGAAATGCGTCGGTTTTTAAACGAAAGTGGTATCAAAAAGGAATTCGTTTTGTTAATGATTTGTTAGATGAAGAAGGAAATGTATTATCATTTACTGCCTTTAAGAGGAAATATGATGTTGACGTTAATTTTTTAGATTATTTTGGAATATGTCATGCGGTTAAAAAAGCAGGTTGTGATAGAAGTATGAATAATATGGAAAAGTTTTGTCAACCAATTATACCTGATATTTTACAATTGGTTATAAAACATTCTAAAGGATGTTCACATATTTATGCTGTTTTGTTAAAGAATAGAAATAATGTATATCAATGTAAAGGATTTTTAAGATGGCGACAATTGATACAACTTGAAGAAAAGAAATGGCAATCTTTTTCGTTGGCCCCGTTTAAGAGCACGGAAGATGTTAGTTTACGATGGTTTCAGTTTAAAATAGTTAATAGAATTTTATATACAAATAAGATGTTGAATAGAATTGGATTGGTTGAAAGAAGTGAATGTTCATTCTGTAATGTGAATGTTGAGACTTTAATACATTTTTTTAGTGAGTGTCAATATGTTGATAGATTGTGGGTTGAAGTAAGAGAATGGATTAATATTAACACGGGGTTAGAAATAACATTTACAACGGAAAATAAATTATTTGGTTTTGGGGGTATTAACAATTCGGCATTGAATTGTATTACCATGCTTGTGAGATATGAAATTTATGTTTGTAAAATAAGAAAAATAATACCTCGTTTTGATTTATGTAAATATAGTATAAGGGAATATTATGATAGAGAGAAATTTATCGCAAGAAATAATCATAAGTTGCAAGTGTTTCAGAAAAAATGGTGTCTTTTTAGACACCTTTTTTCTTGATGTATATTGTATTGAATTCGAAAAAAAAAGCATGATGTTATTTGAAATATGTTGTAATATGTGTATAGATGAAAGAGAATAATAAATATCCCAGTGAGGGAAAAAAAATAAGAAAAAAAAATTGTTTTCAAGTTTTCACGATTCAGAAATTATACACAGGAATTTCAGGTTTTGGCGGCCATTTTAGGGGCCTTCTTGAATATCTCAAGTGGAAACCCTCAAGAGTAAAGGAGTTGCATCATCCAGATTCGGATTCAGCGCCCCGGCGAAACTAACCCCCCCCCAAAAAAAAAAAAAAAAAAACAAGAACAAACAAACAAACAAACAAACAAAACAAACAAACAAACAACAACAACAAACAAACAAACAAACAAACAAACAAACAAACAAACCAAAAAAAACCCAACCCCCCCAAAAAACCAAACAAACAAAAAACAAACAAACAACAAAACAAACAAACAAACATCGGGCAGACGGCAAAACAAGGGTAATCCTCAAATCTGGCTTTGGCACCCAGGCTATATGTCTAACGCGATCAGCGGAGTTTATATCCCAAACCTTATCAATGGAATAATAAATTATGATTTCAATTTGTGCCTAATCATAAAGAATTTTACGAACATTGAAAAATAATGACGTCTTACAGTTTGATCCATTTTTTCCTCTCTTTTGGAGGAGATTGCTTACGTTACTTTTGGGGGGTTAGTTTGACCCACGTTAATTTTTTTTTTTAGGCGAACATTGAAAAATAATGACGTCTTACAGTTTGATACTTTTTTTCTCTTTTGGGGGAGATTGCTTACGTTACTTTTTGGGGGTTAGTTTACGTTTATTTTTTTTTTTCAGAAAGAATTATAGTGTATTGGAGGTTGTCTTACATTGAAGAAGAACATTAATGCTATGCGGATATTACATGGCGATGATTATGGACGGTATGAATAACATCCAACGGATTTTCCCTGTATACAGATCTAACATGATTTTGATGAGTTTTGGCTTACTTTTTTTCCTTCTGATTTCAGAATTTATAGAACCAGCCCATTCCTAATTCGAAAATGTGCTAGGACTCTATTCGGGATTGCACTTTAAAGGGATCGTAATAGTATTGATTAAGACCAAACTTCAGATTTCTAACTTTCTTTTTTGATGAGATAATGAGAAACCTCTCATGAAATATGAAAGAGTATGTAATTCCAAGAAGAATTCAACATTTATTTGATGAAAATTGGTTTTTAAATGATTGAGGCATCCAAAACAGGGCGATCTGAATAAAAGGTTGGACCCACCTTTTATTATGATCGCTTTGTTTTACTTTATTTTTGGATATCTCAGCCATTCCAAAACCGATTTTCATCAAATAAACTTTGAATTCCTCTTAGAATGGTATGTTCTGTACTATTTCATAAGTGATTTCTTGGTATCTCGCAAAAAGTTAAAAGCCCATAATTGTCATGTCCACCCAATACTATACCATCCCTTTAACCGCACTTCAAAATAGTGTATAATTAATACACTCAGCAAAACAAGAAAGTAAACGCTTTTTCGAGTTGATATTTTTCTTAGAAGAATTTGATGAATATCAATATCTATAATTATATCATAGGTAACTTAATTGGCTATCGACCTAGTATAAAGGGATATTTCACGCATGAGTGAACACATTTGTTTTTGTCCTCCAAGGCACAAAAGTAAAAATTGCACAAATTGACATGTTCTCTTTTATTTGCAAATGCCCTTCAAGATAACGATGATAACAAAAGACCAATTTAACACAATAAGAGACATGAATGAAGTAGCAAAAATAGGTTTTCTTACTCTTTTTCTCTTTATAACCTGAAACAAAATCAGAGTGGGAAACTAAAGGGAAATATAAAAATTTTCGGTCAACTCAAACTTCAAATGACATAGAGAGTAAGGGCACAATGATGATTAAATGAACAGAATATCTTTATTTCATTCTTTGACTTAGTAATCTAAGAGTTCATGAAACAAATTAACGAATCTAATATTATTTATAATTCTCCTAATTTCAGCAATCAATTCAAACTCCAACCATTTTTGTTAATATTTGCTTCCTCTTTCATTTCATTTGAATTTGGATTTGACAGAAGATTCTTCATTTTCCTCCTTATTTTAGCTTTTATTGATCTTTTAGGCTTCAAAGATACTAACGAGATCAAAGGTTTATATTTGCAACCTAATTCATGTTTTTTTTTTTGTTAGATATGTCGTTTGTTCTTAATGTTACATGGAAGAGCACTTACGCATGAATGACAACTTGTTTATTTTTGCAATTTTTAGTTTTGTGCCTTGGGAGAGAAAAACATGCGTAAAGTTTCTCTATTTATTGACCTACCGGGTCGATAGCCAATTAAATTACCTTTCATATAGTATATTGTACATTAACTTCAGGCCAAATACTCTATGAGAAATATAACTTTAAAAAGTGTTTCTTTCTTTCTTTCTTTCTTTTTTTTTCTGTTGAGCATACATGAATAATTCACGTCTTGCACAGTTCCGTCCTGATATATTTTTTCAAGGTTTTGGTGTAGGCCATTACTCCATTTCCCGCATTTCGAATGTTTCTAGTCCGGATAAAATGGGAATCGTAAGCAGTTGTTGTTGTTGTTGTTGTTTTAAAGAAAAGAAGAGAGACAGAAAAAATGGGACCCTATTAAACAAAATATATTCCCCAGACAATATTGGTATGAAATCAGACAATAATAGATCGTAAGGAATTAATTATTATCATTAGTTATACAATATACTGTCTCCACCAGAGAGCTCATAATAAAAGTCTGAACGAGGGAGCTTATATTAAATATCTCTGCGAGGGAGCTCATTATGAACAACTCCTCAAAGGAACTTTAGAAATTATAATTATTATGGTAATATTCAGTAATTGAAATACTATAATAGCCATATCTCAAGAAAGAGCTCATAATAAATGAATACTATAAAGAGACAGAATCTACGCTGATGAATTACCTCACTTCCATCACCCAAGCACGAAAAGTTATAACACGGGCGCGTCACTGTACTACATACTCACACACACACACACACACACACACACACACACACACACACACACATCAGGGATCAGCCCAGAGTGAAATATTGAGAATAAGGCATGAAGATTAAGTTTTACCGAAAAAAAGGGAAACACACACACATTTATAACAATTATGTATTGCAAAATAGAGGGAAAAATACAATAGCTGTTATTAATTCGAGGGGAAAAAAAACTACGGATGTTTATGCATCATAACATTGATGAGAGGAAAACCGAAGCCGTTTATACAGCGACGTGGTTTATACAAAGTAACATTGAAAAAGCATTGTAAATATTGGGGTGGTTTCAAAAAGGCCGTGTCACACCTTTCCGGGCAAGCCTTGCGTGCGACCTACGAAGAACAATTTTTACTACCCGGAGGTTCCCGCAGAAGACCCGCATATGACATTGCCTTGCACGTATCTCACCCGTAGTCGCCCGGAGGTGCGCACGCAAATCTTTTTACCCGCAACCCTGTTTAGGCCCTGTCACACCTTTCCGAGCAAGCTACGCGGGCTCGTTGCGTGTAGGGATTTTCCAGCATACCGGACATATATAATTTCTGAGGGCGGACATGGATTTGGGCGAGTCAGTGCATGTGTCTTATGCTGGACGCGTTCTACTTAAATTCTACTTGCGGGTATACTAACTGTTTGACCTGTGTACCAGTCGCGTGGGGGCTGACAACTCAGTGAAGGAATTCCTCTGAAGGAAGGAATGACAGAAGTCCCACAGATTGTCGTAATCTTGGCTGCATATGGGACCTGCGAAGTACCTGCGTAGGAGTTGCCTGCGAGGTGCTGCCGCTAAGGCCCTCCTACTGGCGTTCTGCGTGGACCTCTCCGGGCATCCCCCCGACTCACCCGGAAAAAGTTTTGGTCAAGCTCAAAACTTGGTTGCGGTTAAATCGGACTTGCGTGCGCACCTCTGGGCAACTACAGGCGAGATACGTGCTAGGTAGTGTCAGGTGCGCATCAACTGCGGAGAGCTCCGGGTAACAAATTTGTTTCCCCGCAAGTCAAGCCGCAAAACTTCCCTAGATATGGTATAACAACGCCTTGAGCATGCTCAAAACTTGTTCCGAGTGAGTCGTGGGGGTTCGCTCGCAGAGGTACACGCAGAACACCAGTAGGAGACCCTTACCGGCAGCACCACGCAGGCAATTCCCACGCAGGCAATTCCAACGCAGGTACTTCTCAGTACCCGTAAGTCGCTCTTAACAGAAAACGGATCGGTTTCAAAGCTCTCACGCAGGTCACACGGAGTGCACGCAAGTATAAGGTAAGTAGCACGCGTCTATAGTAGGTAAGAAACAAGTGCGAAACTCGCAAACATTCTTGTCCGCCCGCGGAAAATTGTCCTGCGTGCTGGAAAATCCCTCCTCGCAACAAGCCCGCGTAGCTTGCCCGGAAAGGTGTGACACGGCCATAGTTTTGGAGTTACCTGCGGGCTTCAAGCCGAACATGAGAAAGTGGAAATAAAGTGCCAGAACATGGGAGTCAATTGACAATCTTCAAAGTAAATTTGACAATCTTCAAAGTAAATTTCAAACAACAAAATTTTAAGTATTAGATATGTGCAGGCAATTTAACAGACGTTTGTATGAGTCGCCTCATAAACATTTGTTTGTTGTTTGATTGCAGTGCTCTAAATCCACGTGCCCAGGTTTTAACTTCTGCCGTGTTTACCGACCGCTATTGGCCGGAAACCTCATGTTGAATGAAAAAAAAAGACGCGAGAAAATAAAAACGTAAGCTGCATGAATCTCCAAGTCTTCTATTCCACTTTATCACCCTCCCGTACCTTAGATGGGCTCACATGCACAAAGGGAAGAAGAAAATGAATATGCATGATGATAGATCAAACGGATAAGGAACCTTTCTTATTCGGAGATAAGAGCAAAATCTGCAAAGCGAGGCGGAAAATTCCGGAGTCCACCGTACCCGTTTCGTATTTCCACATGCACCTCTCTTCGTTTGTTGATTTGTTTTTTATTAGCGCGTCGAAAAATGCACTCGGCATCTTGAGGCCTCAAATCGTTTGGCACGTCTCAGTCGATGGCAGAAAAAGCTACCTAATCCTACTTGGACAGCCTCACATCCTGAGATGAACCAATATCAGCTTCTATCGAGCAACCTTTGATGTTTTACTGCCAGTCGAAATCCGAAAATGAGAAAGGGTAGGCTTGTGTAAACAACTTAAAGGTTCGACTCTAGGTATAATGTTTTTCTTTTAATCATAACAGAGCTATGTTTGCTTTGTAAATTAAGCCGGGAATTAGAAAAGAAACAACAAAAACACACGTCACTAGAGTTGGCGTTAAATGTCATCTCTCTTCTTGTCAACGGCCAATAATGCACGACGATACATCAAAGATGGATTGTACTGAACAGGAAGAAGCAGAAGAAGAAGAAGAAGAAAGGTTTACATCGTTACAGTGTTTAGATTACATTTCGGCATCGTGAGTTTTCTAGGTTTTCGAAACAGAAAGGAGAATGGTATATTCTCCTCTCTTTATGTTGTACAAATCCTTCCAGTAAGGTCGGGAATCGTAAAACTCTATTTGCAATTTCATGAAATATTCATGTTTGATATCTTTGATTGGGCAGTTTAAAGTTTCAGTGCAGGATGCACTCAGGGATGAGAAGACTAATTCAGTTAGTGATGAATTGCAATAGATAGTCCATGGGCCAGGCCAGATATTGGTACCACCTGAGGTGGCAAAACCTTTTTGGTGTCATTTTGTTTGTCCCACATAAATATGCTTATCAAGCTATGATAGCATTTCCAGTAGCTTAGTCATGATAAATGAATTTTTAACCAATTTGGTCTTGTTGTTATATCCCTATACTTCTGAATCGAGACTAACCGCTGTACAAAGAAGAGCCCTGTCTTCTGTATGTTCACAGGTGTTCTGTTGTAAACGCGGTGCGCTGAGTCTTTATTCAAGGCAGCGAAGGGAATATCCAAAGGTTATGATGTCCACAGCGCTTAGTCTTTATTCAAGACGGCGAAGGGAATATTCAAAGCTTATAATGCAGTGTATATCCCTTTATCTAGAAACAACAACAACAAAAAGCAATTCCTCGTGAATTTTACCGTATTTTTCAATTATTTATCATTTTCCGGTGAAAACGCTGCGGTGAAAACGCTAATACCACGCCAATGTAGCTTTATTTCCATCCAACAATGACAGATAATGCAAAAACAATGTACCGGTACACAACAATACATTATGATAAATAATATTGTAAATGAACGGAGTAATTTCTATTAAAAACTGATGTATTTGTTGAGAGGGTAGTATAAAAACAGTCTAGATAATCCCTTTTATTAGGAACTTTAGATATGATAACGGTACAATGTTCTAGGTAAAGACTAAGCGCACCGAGTGACAGCTGTGGACATCATAACCCTTTGGATATTCCCTTCTCTGCCTTGAATAAAGACTAAGCGCACAGCGTTTACAACAGAACACCTGTGGACATACAGTAGACAGGGCTCTTCTTTGTATAGCGGTTAGTTTCGATTCAGAAGTATAGGGATATAAAATCGAGACCGATTGGTTAAAAATTCATTTATTATGACTATCAAGCTACTCATTTGGAAATGCTATCATAGCTTGATAAGCATATCTATGTCCGACAAACAAAATGACACCAAAAAGGTTTTGCCACCTCAGATGGTACCAATAACCCATTTTTCGGATCTTGGCCCATGGACTAAGAAAGCACGAAGTGAATTCAACGAAATTTCATATTTTATGAAGAGTACAAATTCCCTCGACTTGTTTATACAATGTAACTAACATGTGTTCTGCAGGTGCACGTCATGAGCTTGACATCCACCGTTAAACGTTCGCTAATCCAAAATGAAAAAAAAAGTGCGTACTAACTAAAACTTATCATTAGTTTTCAAATTAACAAATCTTCCGAATAACAAATCTTATTTAATATTCGGATTAACGAACCTTGTGAATAGATTCGTGGAATGTTGAGCTATAATACCCGTTTACAACATGCCCGAGTACACTCGGGTAAGTGTCAGTGGGAAATGCTCGTCCCCAACGCACTGGCGTAGCCAGGGGGGGGGGGGGGGGGGCGATGGGGGCGGTCGCCCCCCCTAAGATTTGGACCGGGGATTTGGGAGGCGGAAAAAAAATGCGTGTATACTGTATGCATGCACATGAAGCGGGTCTCCTTTGCAACCTTTCATCAAAATAAGATATTTTTTTTTTAATATTTCACTCAAAGTGTGCACCAGATCGTTGAATTTCAATTCAAAATATGCAAAATTTCTCGTGCTTCGGAGGGGGTATCCCCCTCCCAAACCCTCCCCCTCTGTGCCTCTTTCCCTAGCTAAGTACACTTTTTAGATTTACAAAAAATTCTGAATAATTCTGAGTGCACAAGACTTATCATTTATATTCCGAAAACTGAAGGTTCCCTCATGTATAAGGGGAATTTCCCCTTTTAATCGACCCTTTCCTCCCTCAGCCCCCCCCCCCCCCCATCATTTTTTTTTTTGGGGGGGGGGGGGGTGATTTCCCAAATGTTGATTCCATCAATTATGCGTATACGAGATATCTCAATTTCAACCTTAAAAAGATAAAAGCTCCATCGGAAGGGAAGGGTGGAGATAACACTCGCCCACGCCTTCTCCCTGCTTACCCCCCCCCCCCCCTTCACCCCGCCATGCAAAGAAGTGGACTGTGGCTATACCCAGATCGCTTTATTTCAATTCTAAAAACGCAAAAGCTCCGCGAGAAGTATTGCACCAAAAATTTGCACCAGATCGCTGAATTTCAGGTCTGAAAACGCAAAATCACCTTCGTGTGGGAGGGGATATGCCCCTATCTACACCCTCGTGTGCATGCTTTTTCTGTTTGATTGCTGAACAGACAGCGTTCATGATATTCAGTGTAAGAATTAATACAAGAAGACTAGTGTATTTAAATTATACCATTTTATAGGCAATTGTTCAATAATAATCTACACTAAAATATACTGCAACCTTAAACAAGTGGGACTGTTTCAACTCGTTAAAACACGCAAAAACATGCATCAAATTGCACCATTTGCAACATCAAAATGCAAAAAGTTCTCACCGTGGGAGGGGGACACCCCCCTCCCACACCCTCCCCTACCCCCTCGCTCGCTCCGCTCGCTCGGGTTCAGTCGCGTTCATGATATTCAGTGAACAGAATTAATACAAGAAGTGTATTTGAATTATACCATTTTATAGGCAAATTGTTCAATAATAATCTACACTAAAATATACTGCTACCATAAACAATTGGGACTGTTTCACGTCGATAAAACGCGCAAAAACATGCATCAAATTGCACCATTTGCAAAATCAAAATGCAAACAGTTCTTACCGTGGGAGGGGGGACACCCCCCTCCCACACCCTCCCCTCCCCCCTCGCTCTCTCTGCTCGCTCGGGTTCAGTTGCGTTCATGATATTCAGTGAAAAGAATTAATACAAGAAGTGTATCTAAATTATACCATTTTATAGGCAAATTGTTCAATAATAATCTATACTAAAATATACTGCTATGTACCTTAAACAAGTGGGAATGTTTCACGTCGATAAAACGCGCAAAAACATGCATCAAATTGCACCATTTGCAAAATCAAAATGCAAAAAGTTCTTACTGTGGAATCCCACACCCTCCCCTCCCCCTCGCTCGCTCCGCTCGCTCGGGTTCAGTCGCGTTCATGATATTCAGTGAACAGAATTAATACAAGAAGTATATTTGAATTATACCATTTTATAGGCAAATTGTTCAATAATAATCTACACTAAAATTTACTGCTACCTTAAACAAGTGGGACTGTTTCACGTCGATAAAACGCGCAAAAACATGCATCAAATTGCACCATTTGCAACATCAAAATGCAAAAAGTTCTTACTGTGGGAGGGGGACACCCCCTTTCCACACCCTCCCCTACCCCCTCGCTCGCTCCGCTCGCTCGGGTTCAGTCGCGTTCATAATATTCAGTGAAAAGAATTAATACAAGAAGTGTATCTAAATTATACCATTTTATAGGCAAATTGTTCAATAATAATCTACATCAAAATAAACTGCTACTATAAACAAGTGGGACTGTTTCACGTCGATAAAACGCGCAAAAACATGCATCAAATTGCACCATTTGCAACATCAAAATGCAAAAAGTTCTTACTGTGGGAGGGGGGACACCCCCCTCCCACACCCTCCCCTACCCCCTCGCTCGCTCCGCTCGCTCGGGTTCAGTCGCGTTCATGATATTTAGTGAAAAGAATTAATACAAGAAGTGTATCTAAATTATACCATTTTATAGGCATGTTTAATAATAATCTACATCAAAATAAACTGCTACCATAAACAAGTGAGACTGTTTCACGTCGGTAAAACGCGCAAAAACATGCATCAAATTGCACCATTTACAACATCCAAATGCAAAAAGTTCTTACCGTGCGAGGGGGGACACCCCCCTCCCACACCCTCCCCCCCTCGCTCGCTCCGCTCGCTCGGGCTCGGTCGCTTCGCTCCCTCGCAGACTAACCGCCCCCCCTAAGATGAAATCCTGGCTACGCCGTTGCCCCAACGGGTGATGCCCCAGTCACATCTAAACACGGATGCTCAAGGATCTACACGGTGATCCGGGGAAATCCGGGGACTTCCGGGGAGATCCGGGGAGATCCGGGATTTTGGTATGACTGTACACAAGGTATCAACACGGCAGCTACACGGATAAGGCCGGAAGAGCGCGGCGTCTACACGGACAAACACGGCATCTACACGGATCAACACAGCAGCTACACGGATCAACATGGCAACTACACGGCAGCCACACGGATCACCCCGGATTGCTCTGCCAACACGGCAATCCCCGGATGACGCCGGATGTTTCTGACCTCCAAAAGTTGCCGTGTTGGCCTCCCGGCGTCAACACGGATCTCTCCCCGGATCAGATCCGGGGCGGTCCGGGGTGATCGGGATGTCTATGTGACTGGGGCATTAGGATTCTTTTTATTGATTACATCGGCATAACGAGTGTGTAGAGAGTCAATTTTTTTGGTTCATGAAGATCGAGCTAGCTGCTCGTGTGGTTTCTCAAAGCCTCAACTGTATAAGCGTTGTAAAGGCTGAAAGCAATATTGGTTTTTAGACCAAGAAGCGATAACAGACATAAGGATCAAAAGTTGGAAAGAAATTTCAAACCAAACGAACTGAATACACAATGAGAGAATATAGACCAAGTAGTGTTAGGTCAAATTGTGGGTTTGAAAAAAGATCATTTTCCGAATTTGCTACAGGTGGAAATCGGATAAGACGGAATTAGACGAACTCACATCGAGTGAGATGGGATTTGGACATTTTATTATGGCAGAAGACCGGCCATCAAATCCTCGTATTGGTATGTCATGCATAATTAACGCGGTTTCTACCATCACAGATGCCGTCATTCAATTCAGGTCGCTCTGGTAGCCGCAAGCACTTGCAGCCCACCTCCCTGATACGATCTGGGTTGCTCACGGCGGTCCACCACAATGGCACGGTGGCGCCCACCCTGTAAGACCGCTTCCACCGACTGGAAATCTGGTGTTTTTGAGATGCAGCAATATCTCAAGACTTTATACCAGCCACATGGAATGCCCGTAAATGTTGGATTGAAGTCAGCTCATACAAACGGCAATCGTCGAATCCCAAAGCCTCTACCAATGCATTCATGTTTCTAATTTCTATTGCTTTATCTCATGAGGAAATCAGATTCGAAACTCGTGCCTTAGAAGATTGAATATTTGTTCCAGATATCCATCGGTTTTCTAATGCTGCGTTTACACCATGTTCCCGGCGGCCACGGCAGCCCCGCTTGCCCAAAACGTACAGTGCGTCGTGATATGGGTAGATGAGACATTTGCTGCCCCCCCCCCCCTCGTATTCTAGTCTTGTTCGTTTCAGTCCTCGCCCCGGTGAACATATAAATAGGTATAGCTATCAGACGCTGTTCTCACGGCGTCTAATCAGGATAGACTATCAATATTTTCCTTCCCGTCCCGCTACGGACCGCCCCAAGTTTTGTTACGTCTTTTTACGTGCTGTCGCGTTTTTGTTGCGTTCACCCGTTTTATTACTGCATAAAAGGTTTTTCATTAGCACCGGGACTGCAGTGACAAACATTTTGACAGTTAGTTTAAAAATCTGACATCGCATCCACGTCTGCCTAACCCGTCTCACCGCGTTGCCTCACCTTCATCCCGTTCTGTCCATTGTCCACGGTGGCCTAAACGTGACTGCCATGGTCGCCGGGAACCGAGTGGTGTAAACGCAGCATAAGCGAGGTGTTCGACATCGCTTGACACAGGGTGGCACTCTGCTAATGTAATGTAAAACATTTGTCTGAATTAATGAAGGAACATCCCTTATCAAAATGTTGAGAGATCGTTTTAATAGTCTTGAACGCAACCATTCCACCAAATTTCTTTAAAAAGAGTAAACAGAAAATCAGATAACATTATCCACCGATAAGTCGTTAACGTTGTGTCCTTGAACCCTTTAATGATCAGTATATTTGCCATCATTTACAGGTTAAAGCCTACTCATCAACTCATATCTGCATATAATATGGTTAGTCTCGAGATCTTTTTCTGTTTTTTTTTTTAAATAGGAACCTCTTTTATCTCTACATTTTCAGTATTGGATATTTCATATATTATTTCATGCATTAAGACATTTTTAGGATTTATATTTCACCAGTCAATGACTTGTAAAATAATATTGATGTTGTCAAGTTTATTTTGTTTTCTCTGTATCACGCGATTTCGACATATTGAATAAAATACTTCTTTTAGATCATGTGCAAGCATGTGTTCAAAGTAACTTCAGCTTCATCGTAGTACATTAACTCTGAAATCAATATAAATCCTTCTCCATTATATCTGTCTTTGATAAATGCTGCTTGCTGTTCTAGTGGTAGAATTTGCTTGTAACATGAGATGTGCATTTTGCATACCGGTTTAAGACTATAAGTGCATCTAAATCATTGCGACTGGTCAACATTTTCAATAATTTGACATCTTCATGAGATTAAAAATGGATGCGTCACCATAGCTACGGATAAGCTTCTATTTATCAGGGAGGTTTTGCGCAATAAGCCAGTACACAGTTCTACTTTACGAATGAGCAGAAAAATGGTAATTACTTGTACCACCAGACATGCTGATTTTAAACTCACAGAAGTCCCCTTTTTAACAGACTCTACCGCGGCAACGTCGCGACAACGTCCGGAGAAAAAAAAATTGCTCGCCTCGGACAATAAAACAGCAGGAGATTACAAAGGCAATAAGCAAAAGTTACCGCGACAACGTCCGAGCAACATTTTAAACAGGGAGGGTGAAAAAGATTACCCGGACACTAACCGGACGATGTCACAGTAAGTTTAGTTCAAAAGGTTCTGTTAAAACAGGGCTTGAGATGAGCATCTGTGCTCATATAATCATTCATGTAATCCTTAAAATATGTACTTGCCAGCACATCTACCTGACAGCAATAAAGCGTCCACCGAAGCCTAGTATAATTTTGCAACATAAAAAGAAAAGGTATGTCAATACAAGTACAAACTTGGATCTATTACACAAGGACATTTATCGCTCAGTAATTGTTCACCTGTTTCTGAAAAAAAGAGTCACAATAACACTTTAACACTTTTTTTTCCCGGGCTCCCGGATAAAAAAACAAGACGGCACTTCAAGTTCAAGTTGATTTATTTCCTTTCAAACAAACAAATGATTAGGAATACAATGAAATGTTCGTATCAGATGTCAGGAAATCAGTACAACAATGCGACGAACATAATAACATGTAATAAAGACACAGGTAAATTATCAACAAAGATGCAAATAAATGTTATATCATTATGCTACAGGCAGAAACAAAATTGCTGGAAATGGAGGGACTGCTAAAAAGCAGAGCTTGTGGTATGCAGTCCCCTCATGAGAAAAAAAAATAAAAAAATCAAATTGCAAAAAAGAAGAAAATTTGCCTAAGTGATACAAAAGAGACAGAGTAATACACACATACATGCACAAAGGAGGACGCATATTAATAAACACAAGACGGCTCTCTTGTAAAGGAAGAAATGATGAGAGGATAGAAGGATTAGTGCGACAGGTATAGTAAGTCCGAGGTGGACAATAAAAGGAGGAGGAGGAGGAGAAGGAAATGGTGGGTCATAACCAGGGCACTGGAGGCACAGAAGCTCGGGCTCGCCGAGGTACAAAATGTAGTAAAGTAAAACCGGAGCAACAATTTTGAAAATCAAAAGCAAAGAAAAAAAAGGAGTAACTTACTATGTTGCATACGAAGTTTTTAAATAATTCTTTAACTTTAAGGAAAAGGTATGAAAACTTAATGCTTCTTTTAGATTGCTATCTAGAGAATTCCAGAATTTTGGTCCAGAAAAGGAGAATAAAGATTTTGCAAAGACCGTCCTCGTCAAAGGCAGATGATATTCATGGGATTGACGGGTTGGATATGCATGAACAGTTTCGTTTTTTAAAAACATGGAATCAAACACAATGGGGAGAGAATGGTTGGTGAGTTTATACATGAATTGTCCTAATTACAAACGATATAAATCGTGAATTTCTGAAGTATTATTTTCGTGAAATATGACTTCTCCACGAGAAGCACTTTGAGAACTCCCTTAAATCAAGAAAAATACAATGTGCAGTTGTAGTGTATAGGGAAATCTTCGCTCAAGCAATTTCATTTGCGAAATGCACATAGAGAAAGTAAATATTTTGGCAGGTTGATTGTGATTTGTAATCTAATTTTTCTCTTTTCGCACATTGTTTCAGAGTAAACACGGACAGAAACGGCAGGCGACATGACTGTATGACCCCGTTTACAGTGCCGGGCTGGGCCGAGCCGCGGCCGAGCCCAGCCTCAATTGTGAGGCCGGGCCCCGCAATTTTGTCCGTTTACACTGCCTGGCTCGGCCGCGCTTTTGATTCAAACCTTTCAATATTTTGTCGTAGTGGCGCTCTGCTTGTAAACAAACGCAATTTGGTATTGTCTGGTTTTCAGACCCTTTGCCAAATGAATTCCGTGGCGACGAAGTCGCCGTTCGGGCAAAGGCCTTTGCCGAAGGAAAAATCCTTTGCAGGACAAAACCCCCTTAAACTATACTAGTTTTCGACGTTGAGGGGGTTAATATCCTAAATAGCGAAAGATACAGGCAGAGGGTTTGGAAGCCAGACTAAAATTGGCCGCGCAATTGGCCGCGCATTTGGCCCAGTTTGCGTTTACACCAAGAAAAGGCCGGGCTCGGCCGCGGCTCGGCCGCGGCCGAGACCACCTCCAGAGCAAGGCCAAATGCGAGGCCAATTTTGGCCTCCCATTTGGCCTTTTGCGCGTTTACACTAAAATGAAGGTGGGCTCGGCCGCGGCCGAGCCGCGGCCGAGCCTCGCACTGTAAACGGGGTCTTAGTTTTACCATTAAGCAAATCAAATGCGTGTCCACAAGTGTCCACTTCAGTTATTATCAATTTTGTTTAAAAAAGAAGAAGAAAAGAATCATACCTTTAGGTTTGCCGCTCCTCATCATCGGTGTATATGAAAAGGTATCTCAGCCAACATTTGGGCCAAATAAGACCCCGTTTACAGTGCGGGGCTGGGCCGAGCCGCGGCCGAGCCGCGGCCGAGCCCAATTGCGAGGCCGAGCCCCGCAATTTTGTCCGTTTACACTGCCGGGCTCGGCCCACAGAATGTGTCTGTGGCTCGGCCGCGCTTTTGATTCAAACCTTTCAATATTTTGTCGTAGTGGCGCTCTGCTTGTAAACAAACGCGATTTGGTATTGTCTGGTTTTCAGACCCTTTACCAACTGAATTCCGTGTCGACAAAGTCGCCGTTCGGGCAAAGGTCTTTGCCGAAGGAAAAAATCCTTTGCAGGACGTTGTGGGGGTTAATATCCTGAATAGCGAAAGATACAGACAGAGGGTTTGAAAGCCAGACTAAAATTGGCCGCGCATTTGGCCCAGTTTGCGTTTACACCAAGAAAAGGCCGAGACCACCTCCAGAGCGAGGCCAAATGCGAGGCCAATTTTGGCCTCGCATTTGGCCTTTTGCGCGTTTACACTGAAATGAAGGTGGGCTCTGCCGCGGCTCGGCCGCGGCCGAGCCTCGCACTGTAAACGGGGTCTAAGACCGAAAGGAGAAAACGGTTCTTTCGTCAGTGACGATGCACGATTACACAATCGCCATTGTTCAAACATCTGAATGAAGGCAGGTAGGCCCTATTCATTAAGATGTAGGTAATCAGGTGGCGGCGGTGATGATGTGATCGAAGAAAGACCTTTATGTCCATGTGTGCAGTAGGTCCATGGTTAAAAGGATCGTATAGTTTTGGTTGAGACCTAGTTTCAGGTTTCTAAAGTTTTTTTGGTGAGATAATGAGAAACCTCTTATGAAATATGAAAGAGCATGTAATTCCATGAGGAATTCAATGTTTATTTGATGAAAATTGGTTTTGAAATGGCTGAGATATCAAAAACAGAGCGATTCTAATGAAGTGTGGGACCCACATTATACGATCGTTTTGTTTTACTTTGTTTTTAAGATGTTTCAGTCATTCCAAACCAGATTTTCATCAAATAAACTGTGAATTCCTCTTAAAATGGTATCCTCTGTACTATTTCATAAGTGTTTTCTTGGTATCTCGCAAAAAGTTAAAAGCCCAATTCTCATCTCCACCAATACTGTACCATCCCTTTGCATTTCACTTGTTTTCAAAGCGACATATTGTGATGAGCCTGCACGACGTAGTAATTCAAGGCATTTATGTTCATGTTCACGCAAGGAATTAGCGTACTTGGACCAGGTGTCCAGAATGGTCGGGTGCACGTCGCTCGTAATGAGTAATACAGCTCACGAGTCATACAGCCCATGAGATATACAGCCCGCGAGTTATATAGCTCACGAGTCATGCAGCCCATGAGTTCTACACTAAGCAAACAAGGCCCACGAGACCGACACATTAAGCCCCGTGTTGTACATGTATCTGTCGAACTCGTGGGTTGTTTTTACCTAGTGTCTAACTCATGGGCTTTATTTGCCTGGTGTCGAACTCACGTGCTGTATTACTCGTGGGCTGTATGACTCATGGACCTGTTTCAATGTCGAACTCGTGGGCTGTATGACTCCTGGGTGTTGGTCTGGTGGGATGACCCCGGTAAAAGGGTGCACGTCATGAGACAGACACCTATGAGTCATACAGCCCACGAGTCATACAGCCCATGAGTTATCACAGCCCTTCCGTGATTGTATAACAGATTGATCGGAGTCGTGCGCAGTAACAATATCAACTACTGTATTACTTTGCATTATAACTTCTTTATTGGGTGTGGTTTTATTCCTTTACGAGGGAATAAAGACAAATCAAATCAAAATCAGGACCAAGAGTGCCAAAAAAAAGAGGAAAACTTGAAAAGTTAGTGCCCTCCCCCGTAGCTTCGCTGAGTTCAGTAAAGTGGTCAAATGTGGAGGAAACCATTAAAAACAAACATTCATGAACATTTCACTGAGCCTTTGTTTTCCAATAGGCACGCACGCTGGGGTGCCTCACTCGCCCAGGAGCACAGATTTCTGGAACGTATAATTGCCAATAAATAGAGATTCTAATCCCCTGTAAATCCCTATACTGCTTTTCATACCATGCATTAAGATTGGACTGAGGCACATTGAGGACTGAGGCACTCGAGTGGACTTGCTAATTAGCAATAGATCGTTTATGTGATATTTTTTGTTTCTTTTCCAACAGCAATAACGAAGCATTTCATTCACCTGCTCCCTAGCTCCCATTAAAGTTCCATAGGCTGGAATTCGCTCAGTTGTTGCCAGGCAGGACAAGCCTCTTGCAAGCTGTGTTGTTGTTAGGGGCAACTTTTGTCAGGAAATCTGAATACATTACAGAACTGGTTTATACGTCAAGTTTGTATGGACCATTGCTGACTGCTGATTGAATAAAGCTGCATGGTGCAGAGGGAGGAACAAGAAGGAATGTGGTATATTGTGCTTTTTGTGTGTATGTGCGTATCTTTTTGTCTCGAGGCTGGGTACATCTCACACGTTGTTGTTGGTGGTTTTTTTTTTTTTTTTTGGTTTTTGGGTGGTTTTTTTTTTTGACCAGTTATGAATTAACTGAATTGCATGACCGACATTTGTGTGTGTGTGTGTGTGTGTGTGTGTGTGTGTGTGTGTGTGTAAAGCATGGATATGTTTTTTTTTTTCTTTTGGCGTAATTTTGTATTGATTCATCCATTCCTACATTTTCTTGTGCTTCGAGAAATGCTGAACAAATGGTTTCATTTGAAAGAGAGGGAAGGAACAGACAAGTGCTCGGGTATTTAAAGGGTCAGAAGCACTGTTTTGTCAAAATAGTCGAGTTATTGCCAAGCAGGACGTGAAGCATTCATGAAAATGCAGCTGCACGGGATTTTGCGAGAGCATAATTTTATCGATCTTTTTGGTGCCTTGCCGTGAGACTGAACTGTACAGTTCGCCCAATCCCCAAGGTCACCTCATCGACCCTTCAAATAGCTGCCTTTCCGTTTGTTGAAAAGAGAAAAAGAGATATTCTGAGAAGAAAAATTCAAATAACACATTCCTAACAAGAATGTGCAAAAGAAAAAAACAACAACAGGTAATTCAACTCATGTAGTCCATTTGAGATGTTTTTTTCTCCTTGTTCAGATGACCGGGGTTCGTACAAAGGATAGTCCCTCCATGGAGCTAGCTCCATGGTCCTTCGTGGTGTAAAGGCTCAGACGAGTTGATGAGAAAAGACGTCAATGGCAACTAACAGACAAAACTCTTCCTTACCAGGGCTTTAGACTTTTACACAGGCAAACAAAGAGAAAACGCCGAGAAAGTACATGAAGGAAGAAAATGAGCAGAAAATGACAAAGGTGATGAAAATGAGATGAAAGTAAAATGAAGCTGATGAAGTAACGGCAGTGGACGCGACGAACAATAAGAAGGGTTGGCAAGAATCATAATTGTATGTGAAATGGAATAGATAGGGCACCTAGGAGAGATACAGTAAGAGGAAGACAAAATGACAATCACATACTTATGCACGAATGGATCAAAACGATGGCACGGGAATAAATCCCCGAGGGACATCATGCAAAAACCATAATGCAATGGAGAACAGCAACAAGAAATAATACAATACGAGGGTAGGTTTGGAGGAAAGAAATCCCGTGGCTCAGCATGCTCAGGGAGCTTGAGAAGTATGCATTCATTTGTGAATGATTATGCATCCTTCATCTGAAACCATCCACTATCTTGCTGAATTACGACGATCCATCTGGCATTGGTGAGTATGGCAAGTCATTTGCATCGATCTCCCCTCGGTTGGCTTACTATGACTGCATGATTGATGTTTTCTTACCCAAAAGACACCGAATAACGTTGTTATGGCTCAAATTCTAAGAAAGAAAATTGTAGAACTTTGCCAAAAGAGTTTGAAAGTGTTGAGAATTATGATGTCACTATCAGGAAAGCTTTTGCTGCTACGCGCGCGAACTGTTTTCCGAAATTATTCATTGGTATAGTTAACACGGATGATGTTCGTTATGCCGATGGTTCGTTATTTTGGAAAACAACAATGCCCTATCCCGAAAATGAATAAGCGTTCAGAAAACGAACATTTGTGGTGTTATTCCAAAGGTTCTATATTCCTAAGGTTCGTAATTCATAACATTCTCGAAGAGAGTAGTGTAAACCGGCCACAGTGGTTGTTAGGAAGGTTCGTTAATCCTAAAATGAAAAAGGGTTAGTCATTCCAAAGATTCGTTAATCCGAAAGTAAAATGAGATTCGTTAATCCGAAAATGAAAAGACCGCGCGTACTGACGAACTTTATTTCTTTTTCCGAACAACAAACCTTCGGACTAACGATCCTTCCGAATAACGAACCTCAATTTATTTTCTGATTAATGAACCTTTCGAACAACAAACTGTAAACGGTTTACACTACTCTCTGAGAGAATATAGACAAATACGATTACTACCTGGATCTTGCTTATTTGAAGCTTTAAAAGCTTATTATATCAACTGCAGTTTCTAAGCGTCATCCTTACACAACATCAGACACAGTCGTCAGCTTAAAGGAGAACTATGCAAGTCATATTTTTTTCCTTCAATCTTGAAAGTTTATTAATTCGTACCTTTGATATTGCGGAAATGAAAGAAGAATGAGGAAGATTCGACAATTTTTAACCCCACGCACTCAGTTGATACAAACACATTTATAAATCTTCGAGCAGTATATATCAGAAGTAGGAATTAAGAGCAAAAACATCTAAACCGTGACCGAAGAGAAAATAAAAGAAAAAGACACAAGCATGATCATCGTCATGACACGAAAAACACTGATAGATTTGTAGGAAATTAATCTCAGTGCTCATTGGTTAGTTGTTTTATGTAAGGTTTGTCGTCACTGAAGAATGACACTTTCATTGGCCATTTCAAATTGTCTTTCCAGAATTCCACCTGGCAAAGCAATAGACATCTCGGCTACTCATTACCTTTGATTTCACTCACTCATCCAACTGAACTTTATTTTTGCCTGATACATTTGCTGACTGTAAACCTTCTGACTATATCCCAAGTTTTAATAACAGATTTATTTGTGGCTAGAATGTTCTATGATTTTCATTACAATAAACGTTCTACTGCTCAATTATCAAGAAGAAAATGCATGACATTTCACGTGTTGTATTCTCATTGTCCTTTAATAAATAATTTCCCACAGATAACGGGAACTCACTTGACACACGAACGCGTTGCCTGAAATAGCAGAAGATTTTTCACTGTCACTTGCACTGTTAATCAATGCATCTACAGTAACTTGGATTCACAATCGGTACGACTACCTACTCTTTCCTTTCTTACAGTGACGACTTGAACATCATTCTGCATGCCGTTTCCACTGCTGCTACTACGCCCTCTACTACTACGGTTATTACTCCTGCAACTCATCATCGACACCCTAGTTATATAAGCAATTCTTGCAGGAAATACCCAGTGGCGGATCTACGGGGAGGGGAGGGTTCGGGGTTTAACCCCCCCCCCCCCCCCCCTTTTGGGCTGCCAAGTAAAAATCTAATGTGCATTGGAAAACGTAGAAAAAAAACATAGAAAAAAAAGAAAGAATGCACACTGGAGAGAAAAATTTCAAGTGCAAATATGGTGAGAAGATATGATATTATTCAACTCATCTGGTAACTTATTAAGTTAATACTGTAACCAAATACATGATAACTCTGGATATAACTGTTTATTAAAATGTTACTTGATCTGAAAAGACGTTATCATGGACTGCTTTTTATGGTCTCCATTGTGTTAGTAGATGCCAGGAAAACGTCACTTACGGGGGTTCAAATAGCAAAAAATTAAAAACAATACCAAAAAAAAAAAACAAAAATCGGCGCGCCGCTACGCGGCTTACAGACATCGCCGCTTCGCGCATTGTGGACGATGCTCTGCATCGTCGTTGGGTTAAACCAAGGGACCGCGGAGTCGGGGGGGGGGGGAATGGGACTGCAGCCCCTCCCCCCCCCCCCTCCCAACTATTTGGGCAAAAAAGAGAGAAAAAATAGAGCATGCAAGTATGCTTAAAATCGCAAGCTAGCAACCCTAAAAATGAAAAATCTCCCTACTGTCGGAGGGGGGATACCCCCCGGTCGCTACGCTCCCTCGCAATAGCCAGCTCAACCCCTGGACCCCCTTCCCCCTTGGAAAAAAGCTAGATCCGCCCCTGATACCAGCTGCCAAACTAAGTTCTCCTAATGTTTACTTCTTTTCATCCTGCTAGTGAGAAAGACTACAAAGACAGAAGCGAAAAATAACCAAACAGACAGACATACAGACAAACACATTGAGTTTAACCCCACAACCAGTTTAGTTGGGAAGAAGTGAAAGATTCTCCGCAAAGTATAGGCCTATATTGTCAGAGCTTTGCTAGAGATTATAATTATTCATATTCATAACTGTCGTACATGATGGACACAGGAGACGTTCCTTTTTTTATGCTATCAGCTTAAGCACCGTTCTTTCAATATGCTGACGTCAGTTAAGAAAAATTGCTGCTTTCTGTCGTCAGAAATATGACATCGCGTGCCAGCATAACTATCATCATTTGTCATCCTACTTTCGCCGATGACTCAGTAGTTAAGATACACTACTTATCATCAAGCATTAGTCCGCCCTCCCACGATCCCCCCCCCCCCCATCCAATCCACTCTTATTTATGTGCTCATTTATGTGTATTACAACTCAAACCTGTCTATAGCGGCCACCCAAGGGAGACAAAAAGTGGCCTTTGTAGACAGTTGACCGCTATAGATAGGGTCTTTAATATGGCTTTTGGGGGGGGGGGTGTTTAGCGGTCGCATATGGCAGCTATAGACGGTGGTCGCTACAGACAGGTTTGACTATGTTCAATGGAATGTACCTTCAAATCACCTTCACGCCACTTTACAATAATTGCAATCCTCTCATATGCGCACAACACATTCTTGTGCACTGCGAACACCGTAGAGAATTAAAAAAAAAAAAGATAAAAGGTCTAGGACAATTTCTAACTAACCCCCATGTGGTGCCTCTCTGATACGGCTAATGTAATCACTGTGCTAATGTAATCACCTCTTTATGAGCCCATAGGAACAATTGCTATTCTTAATGTGTGTGAGTATACAAACACACACACACACACACACACACACACACACACACACACACACACATGCAATGATTTGTAGTCACTCACATGAAACGCACTTACTTAGTTTTACCAATGTTTACTGTATCTTGATAGACAGAACATTATGAAAACGTAAATTCACATTTCCCCAGCCCTGGGGACATTGGTGACCTATGACCCATGGGGAATGTATGCAGGTTCTGATTAATCATTATTGCTCCACATTTTGATACTGCAGTCTTAGGAAATTAAAGATAATGACACCCCTACCCCCCCCCCCCAAAAAAAAAGACTTCATTTTCTTCCGTACGTGCGCCCCCGTCAGCACGTCAGTGCATAATGACGTCACCCCTGGAACTGTTGTGAACGATGTTTGTCTCGTACCGATAAAGACATCCAAGCATTATTGAGCTAAGGTATTGTACTTTTCGAACTACTAAAATGGGCAAATCATCAGTACTTTGGCCTTTAGGCCCTGAGTCCGGACCCCAGGCACATTCTGTACCTTCAATATAGTTCTTAGTAAGTATTGATTAACTGCTATCGGGCGATTTGTTTAAAAAGCACAACAACAACAACAACAAACATGAAAATGTTAATCTTCATTTATCTTAATCGGTTCCTAACATGAGAGGCGACAAGTGTTTTTCGGTTTATTTTTGTCTTTATTTAAAGCGACAAAGGGTCTAAAAAAGACGTTTTCCTTATCTGCGCCAAAGAGGGATTTTTAAAAAAATTACCGAAAAAATCATAGACCCCCTCCTTTCCACATTTTTCTTTTATTTTGTTTTATTTTATTTTTTGCTTACCTGAGCTAATAGCTAAAGATGGCTTTTACTAACTCTTGCTAATGGTGTTAAGGTGAAAAGAAGTAAGACTTGTTCCCACGATTTTCTTGGAACTGACGAAACTTAACATTTCACTTCAGATATATAAAAGTTTGGATTCTATACCAATATGAGCAAACCCATCCGGGCTAAGTGAACCATCTTCTGTATGTAAGAATAAAGTTCTCTCAAATTATTGACATTTTTGTCCATCTCTATCGGGGGGGGGGGGGGGGCAGGATGGGACGCTGCTTAATCTATTGCCACTAACGTCCCTGCCCTTTTATTTTTTCAATTTCTATTATCATTAAGTCACGTTTGGATATCGTTATTAAAAATATCAATCGCTAATTTGATTCGTAGAGTCATGAATAACTAATTATGAAAGCTGATATGGGTACCGCGGGAGACATGCATTGTTTAGTGGGTTTTTTTTCCTCTTTATTATCCTGACGAGAGGATAGAAAGAATCCATTATCATTTAGATGAGGCATGGTAGTCGTAGCCTTTGCCGAGGAATTAGTAGCAGGTTATTATCATCAATCTCATTTTTATTGGCCCACGTACCACCACATACAATCGACTCTTTGCGGGGGTGGTGTAAATGACGTCGCACATTGAGTATTTGCGCCCTGGCAGCCAGCTATGAGGCACCTGCCGGTACATACACCAGCTCTGGTAGCAGGACCTGTACCGACAGTAACGAGGAAGAGACGATAAATTGGCCCATTTCGACGCAGCACTCGCTACCCGCAATGGGGGGCTTAATCGCTCGTTGAAGACGTGTGGAAGATGCCAGGCTTTACAAGTCTTGCTACGGGATATAGTTCATATTTCGTGAAACTGGCGGCTACGTGCAGCAGGAGGACTATGCTATAGTAGTCAGTAACAAAGAGGAAGCCGGAGGGAATGCATAGCTAATAGATGGACATCCCACATCAAAACTATCATAATGCATGTACATCTTACATACTGAGCTAGCATGAGCTAGGTTCAATCAGAACCATGGGCATAGACATGTCAATAGAAAGGATCACGCACATATTATGCATAATGGAAGTTACCGAACATCGTTCTCTATTTCAGTGGTAGGTCCCATTTGATCTTTTTTTTTTTCTTTTTTTCTTTTTGCCTGACAGCTACCCCAACCACCAACGCGGCTCCAAGTCTATTTACTCATCGTTAACACTGTCAAGTTTATATTAACCGACTTCAAACACATTAACGCTTGAAGAGTCTAAATTCCCGTCTGCTTTCTAGTTATCTTAGCACATTTCATCCCACTTTGATTGGCTTACAAGCCTTAGACATTGTTTCCGCTACCCTCTTTACTGCAATTACCCTTTCCCTTCCTATCAGATCTCTTGATATCGGGGCTGCCTTACAGACACTCTTCTTTGAATTAGTGTTAACGGCCAAAGAGCCCATTATCTATAAAAGAACAGTATTAAGAGACTCTCGAAGACTTCGGCTTGGTTTTAGCTCTCCCGAACAGATGAAATTTCCAACGAGGTTGAGTATGTTGCCTTTACAAGCAGACATCATACTGCTGTAAAGATCAAGCCCTAGGAGACACTTTGAGATAAAGGTTCCCATTAATTTGTGTTCAACTGCACCCAAGAGAGCTCGTCTCTCCTTCTTTAAAGTTCATGCAAGAACCTAAAGCACCATATTATTTTAATCTCCCTGTGAGAGTTAAGAGAAGCTCCACAAACACCCGAGCATTCAGTGTACTAAGTCTCATGCTGGCTGAAGCTACGATGTACCACTTGCAGTCATAGGATGACCGTTTATTATTCATAATCAAACACTGGAAATGACCTAGAACAACAAATACAGCAATGCAAAAACGACTGTAGTTTACCTTTTGACTCTGCTGAGGAATTTGGCGCTTCTGTCATGGATCCCCCCCCCCCCCCCGACCTGGCCTGTTGCTGAGTTTTGTTCCCAAGCCACAATGACTGCATGACTATAAATAAGATTCAGGTAACATTGTCGCGGTTACTTCATTTTCTTTCTTTTTACAGGAAGGATACTGAAGGAATTTATCTACTGGGTTGAAGTTTGATTTCAATGAAGCAATAAGTGCAGTCAAAAAGTCAAATCATTCAAGCAAAGTACATCTATGCCATGCAGTATTCATAACTATCATTCCGTATGATATTTCACTGGGTGCAGCTTTTTGCTCAAGGAATCACAATTGTACACAGTTCAAGTCCATCCTTGTGCGAGAGTTTCTCCCACACTGACGATTCCTCGAGCATGTTTGAACTATACCACGTGACCCGACTGACATGCGATAGAGTGCACTTTGATACCAGCGACCTCACTCGCTGTTGTCACTAAACGTACACCCAACCATGTAATGGCTCGCCAGTCTGGCAAAAGAACATAGTTCTGTGACCACTTTTCCGTGTTTCATGTACCTGAACCCAGATACCCATGATATGAAATGGACTGATGGCCCGATTAATGTCGTCTTGAAAGCCAGTATTACAACGATTAGGCAGTGTGTCCCCCTAAACGTTCTCCTAAGTATTGTATATATGGAGAGAGTTGCTGTTGCCACACTCTCTGCCCCCCCCCCCCCCACACACACACCCTCGAACTGTTCCTCATCGAATAAACGCGTTATTGAATAACTGTTGGGAAGGGTCATAATTGCTGTTATTGCACAAGGGGGCAGGAGAGCTGATCTGTCCCACGAACATGGTGTATGCCTAACTAATCTGATATCTTGCAATAATGGTGCCTGATTATCTATTCGTAATCACGTAACTGCGGAACCAAATCGTATTTAATCGCAATGTGTGGGAAGAGAAGGAGATAGGGCCTACAGAGAAGCGGACTTTTTAGCAACACAGATGGTCATGTATCTGATGAATCTGGTTCTGCATTAAAAAGTACTATATTCACACAATCAAAAGCCTACATACTGTTACTTCTTTATGAAAAGTGGGTCCAGAAAAAACCCCGATGTATACCTTGTATCACTGTCGAATAGTGAATATATCTTGGCGACGTATGTAACGTATGTAATTTATGTTAAATTCTAAATGCCTTGTTCATAGCTACGTGCACTCTGACTTTGTGTAATAAAATTAATAATTTTGATACGATTTTTAAAGAGTCCCGAATTATGCGAAGGAATAAACGTGAAGGACATTGGACGGGTATGATGAACTGAACGTCAACTACATTTGTTTGCATGAAACTGCCGTACAGTGATGTGCCGAACATGTTTTATATATTGTTTCAGTCAGTAACAAGCAAATGACAGAGTGCATAATGAGTAGACGAAGGAGATTATGGACTAATGAAATGCAGTAATGCCATTACACAAAATAGGCTCGGGAGAGTCACTAACGAGGATTTGTCATAAACAAATATTTCAAATTAACCCGCTGATGCTAACAAAAAAAAAAAAAAAAAAAAAAAAAAAAAAAACATGTGATCGCGTTAGTCTTCATACGGCTCCATATCACGTTATTACTCGGAAATTCAATTTGAAGTATAAACTATATAAAAAAAAAATCAATTTATTGACCCATGGCATCCTAATAGGAATGGTGGAAATGAAGTCTGAGAAAGACAGGGACTATTATGAGTGGTGTGACATTTTGTCCCAGCCAGTATTCTGCGGGTTGCAGACAACCACTTCCGTGCATCATTTATATTCATAAGATGTAGAACAAAAATACGCTTCTCCAATTCCCTCGGTATTCGTGACATTCCTTCCATACATGATTATTAATGCTATTAGCAATGCCATTTGCACGGCGTTCATGGCTAATGATGCTTTTCGACCAGATACCACTGGAACTGCAGACTTGTCCATTAAATCTAAATTGATCGTAATTTGCGGAGGATCTAAGTCACCCTGATTTACTGCTGACAGGATGACCGCTAATTACAATCTCAATGGGGTGCAATATTTCCCATGGCATGCTGTCCCGTATAACAATTTTCCCTGACCCAATTCGATGGAATCATCCATTTTTAATTGAATGAGCGAGGCGCAGTCTGCAAGCAAATATGAGTTTTATGAAACAAAGATCTGGTTTGAAACCTGACATCACATCATGCACAATGGGATAAATATAATCAAAGTGTAATCTGTAGGTTGCACAAGCCGTAACATGTATTCAAATGTTGACAACAAAACCCCAATTAGACATTTTGCCTCAAATGCCTGAACTGTGTTTATAATGCCATGCATACCTAAAGCACAAACATAAAGGGCAAGCTAGAAGAGTGAGATGGTAGAATTAAGGCTGAAACAGCAGGACCGCGTCAAAGTTATTTTTTTCTTCAAAACAGCTCTTTTTAATGTTTAGTTGAAGAATATAGTAATCCAAACATGCAAAGAACTTTGTTCGTATACGTTCTGCGTGTGCTTGTGCGACCGATTTTTTTTTTTTTTTCATTTCGCAAATATATCACCCGACCGCCGAACAGTGCCAGACGGGATCAAAGACCAATGAAGGACGAAAAAAAAATAATCGAAATATTCTGTGTATTATCTTTGCGAAGTAAGAAAAATAATATTCGGATCAACCATTTTTATAGGGGAATCAAGATATAATGAGGTATTTCGCTTTGCTTTTATTATTTTGTTTAAAAAAGCTACTGGTTATATAATTTACTTTAAGTTTGGGTAGGTAACCTCGGATCAAGCCGAAAAAATGCTGCTTGACAAACTAATAAACTCTCCCACAGTTTTCAGCATTGTCATTATATTACAGACACATTATCAATATCATCGTGTTATAGAGTGAGCTACATTACGATTTACAACTGCTGACTGAAAGAGAATAGCTTTTCTTTACAAAAAGTTAAACAACATCTCGAGTGTGCTAGATGAGAAGTTAAACGAGAACTTGTCCCTTGCCGTTTTTAGAAGAATACAAAAAAAATCAGTCCACCACAATTTTAATATGATCCATCAGTTCCAAACTGTTCTCAATAACAAATTGAATATAATTTCAAAATCATTATTCGATTGACCGTCTCGTGTAATCAAATATTGAACAATTATCCAAAGATGATGAAAAGAATAAGAATAATTCCACTAACTAAGATGCTCTTAGTATTCAAGAAATACATGAATTCAATGTTCCAGTGTCAAACGTGGTACACATCTCAAAGGTGACAAGGATAATGGACTGATTATAATGCGAGGAAAATTTGAAAGAAAAAGTCGGCGATAATGTTGATGTTCAGATTATTAACAATTGCGGAATATAGGCCCTACTTGAAATGGAGCAGGAATTCGTATTACCTTCAAAAATGGATCTACATAATTATTAACACAATACGACTACCCTGAGGAATGTGGGTGGGGTATAAGATGGTGTCCGGGGTGAAATAAACTTTTTCAGATTATGAAGTGCCCTCATGAGTAAGACATAATACAATCATTCATATAAATACACACACACACACACACACACATATATATATATGTATATATATATATATATATATATATATACCGTATAATGGTGTGTGTGTGTATGTGTGTGTGTGTGTGTGTGTGTGTGTGTGTGTATCTAGGTACACGTATTTGAGGAATAAGATCAGTACACGCGTATACGGTACGTCTGTCGCATGCAGTATGATGTGTCACATGGTGAGAAAAATCTGGTGGTCTGTTGGTTAAGATTTTGTTTTCCTTTTTTTCTTAATCTTTTTTTTTAACACTAGCCAATGTTGCCATACTAGGAAATGTCAACAGCCACATTAAAGCATTAACGGATGCCTTAGGGCGGGACTGAGTAACATTTCCCCACAACGCCGTCAAGTAGATGCTATCAGGAGCCATCAGATTGTCTGGGTTTGTGTACTTTGCTTCTAAAAATATTAGGAGGTGTCCAGAAAGTCGATTTGAAAGGACACATTTTCCTCACCAACACACCAATGTTCTCAAGTTTAGCTCCAAAAGGATCCACTCCGGTATCATAATAACAAGTTGTGGATAATCTTTGTGTATGTATGAACTAACACTTTCGGTCTGGCATCAGTTGTGAGTTTGAAGCTATATCGCTTGATATCCATTCCAAATAAATCATTCAGAAGTAAATCTCAACAAAATACTATTGCAGCGTAGCATCAATGTCCTGACTAGACCTAACAACTTTGTTGGCTGTCTTTATACTAAACAGAGCTGATAGAAGGGAATTGCCCCCTATATTACCAAAGTTACTGGAGCTTGAAGTCATTTTGCCTGCCATTCCTAGGGTTGATGGATGGAGATAACTTGGACGGATATTGACCCTGTTTTCCCAAATTCTGAACTGACAACAGAAACTCGGTACATGTATTAGGCTTACAGCTTTGTGAACAATCGACCCATGACAAGTGCTTTTTCCTTCCTTGGTAAAGGAAATGGAACGAACGAAGGGCAAGCAAGAGTAGTCTCATCCAAAAGAGGCAAGCTGCTTTCTGGCAGTTTTTCATACTCGCGAAGGCTGTGGCCAGGATGCAGTATGATCAGTTTGTGTCGTATTGCTAAAAAAAGGGGATTGCAGAGCTACCAAGTCTCACGCATTCTGCGTGAGACTCAAGCATTTAGGGGCCATCTCACGCACGACAACCATTTTTTTCTCACGCATCGGGCGAAGTCTGCAACTTGGGCCTATAATAATGAGCATAGCTCAAAAGATTAAAGTGATAGTTGCAATTGAAGGTATATTTAACTTTTGTCTTTCAAAATAAGTAAAAAATAGTCACTTAAGTATGCAACTGATCGCACCATTAAGAGCTAAAAATTGAAAAAGCTCCCTACCTTGGGAGGCCACAGGTTAAAAAAACCCCTCCCACACCCTCCTCGCTCGTGCGCACATTCGCATGCCGAGATGCCGAGTCATGAAAATCTCACTCATAATTTTTTTTTGAACTTGGCATCCCTGGGATTGTCGCATTGTTTGATGTTATTTCTGTATTCCACACACTTAAACACGGTGCTCTCCCGAGTACGTTTGTGAAAACTTTTGGTATCTCTGGCGTCGTCGGAGCCTAAGCTGCTCCATATCTGAAATCTGAAGGTTCCTTATTGCTCTTCAATATTTTATGCTGTGCAACTCCCCTGTTGCAATACATATCACTAAAAGCCATGGGATCGTGTGTATATCCTCTGGCGACATGCAACTCTGCGTATCGATACAGCCTGAAGTAAGGCTTCGAATTATAGAACAGATGTTCCCTCCTTGGTTAAGAACGACCTTTTTGTATTGAATGTAAGCATGACAGTTTACTTCACACTTTAAAAGAGTACAGGACCTTGCCACTCATTCGCGTTTGGATTGTAGTAACCGCCAGCAGTCCGGCAGTGTAATTAACAGGCACCTCTTCACACACATCTTCAAACACATCTCTTCGGCACCAAGTTTATACAATATTTTCGACATGCGTCACGAGCTCTCCACTGAAATGAAAGGTCATGACACTTTCATTAGGGTAACATCACACTGTCTCGAAATTGAAACGAAATGGTCCTACGAATACGGAATCTTCCATTTTTGTGCAAAGTTGGCTCCGTACTTGGTCAAAAGCCAATCAACAGCCTAAGCAGGTACGACGCACATCTGCACATTCAAAAGGTTAAACGATGGCACCCGAACCGCGCACGAAGGGATCACGAAGATGTGAATTTTTATCAAGAAGTTTCCCCGGAGGACACACAAAGGAAACACGATGGCGGCACGAACATTTCGACACAGCTCGCGAAGTTGCTGCTGGAGTCTGAGAAACTCTACCGATAGCCACATAAGATGCCCTCACGAATGGCCTGATGTTTATACGATCAGAGTCAAATTTGAACATTTATCGTGTGCCCATCTTTGCTCAATTTCGGGACAGTGTGTCGAAGCCTGCATGCCTTCGACTAAAAGTCATGTTGCCTTCCTTTGCCACTTCCCTCCAAGATGACTGTATTATTTTATCCTCTCGTTAATACATTATGTAAAGAAATACAGACCAAAGCTCTAGCAATTGTAACATCATAAACTCTGGGATTAGCAATCAATCTGGGCTTGTCAAGACACAGACACATTAAACCTATCTTTACCGGAGAACATCGGCCACCGTTTACTCATATGGCAATTACATGTCAGCCGATCACTTGGAAGGCAGTCATCATGAGACATATGCTCTTTCATGATCTATTATTTGGTTGTCTAAAAATATCATGATCAGAAACACACGTTGCGCAGAAATGTTTTCTTGCTTTTCCGCTACTATGGAACTCATTTTTGCGTGTGTTCACGATGTAATAAAGATGTGAGAAGAACTTTGACGTTAACCTTGAACAACATGATAAATTTCATTTATATCAATAGATTCATCTGTTCTGTGAGACTTGAAATCTGAACAGTGCATTGTCTCAGTGTTAAAAGTATGACACTCGTTCAAAAGAAGAATATAACATTTTGTCATTTTGGAGCTTTATGCAATAAATAACGCTCACACCTCTTTTTTAATAACATTTTTTTTTGTCTTCTGTTTAGCTCAAGTTTCAGAAGTTACAAACATACCAACATCCAAGCATAAACGCACGCAAAAACTGTCCAGTGAAATTACATGTAATGATCTTGTGCGTTTGTTAACATTTGCGCACGCAACAAATTTTCCCATGATAGTACACAATTTCCTTCTATTTTTGTCTTCTTCTTCAAACGTCGTAGTTTGCTTTTAATAGTTTTCTCTACTGGCTCTTACACGCTATAAATGTGTAATGGCAGCTACTCCAGCTAGACTATAATCGTTGATAATTGTGTTAATGTATAGCTAACCCTTTAACGTGGTCGAAAATTACATCAATTTCCTCGTTGTAAGGCCAAGAAGATAACCAGAAGAAAGATAATGAGATAAGTTGATGATCCGTAATGGGTGGCAATAGATCATCTAGTCCCAGCGATACTCAAATCAAATAGATTTTGAGGAATTATGATATTGAATTACACACCAAATGTTCAACTAATTACGGCTATGACGTCGTTGTCCCGTGTAGACGTTATTGCAAGACTTGAGGCATGGCATAGACACTCAAAATTCCCAAGCTCTCTATGTAAAAAAAAAGAAAAAAAAAGAAAATAATTATTGTGGCCATAGCGATAAGGTTCTGCATTGCGTCATAATAGTCATATCCAGTTCGTCGTTAAGTTGGAAGGCCTTTATATTTTTCCTTTAGTGCTATGGAAATGTATTACCCCCCCCCCCTTTTTTTTTTTTTTTTTGAAGCCGCAGGTTATTCCTGTGTATGATATCATCAATCCGGTTGCACATGTCGTATTTGAGTATGTAGCAAAACGTAAATCAGGAGAACCAAATATAACGATATGATTTATCACTGACTGAATACCAGCTTCTTTCAACGAGGTTAGTTTATCCATTTTTAACAGTTTTTTTTTAATCGCGTTACAATGACACTATAATAATAATAATAATAATAATAATAATTGCATTTATATGGCGCTTCATACTGACGTTTCTAAGCGCACTTTGCTACTCATACAAATAGATTAGAAAACACAATAACATTAACAAAATCAGCATTAACAGTAACAAAAGAAGAAGAAGTGTCTATCAAACAATAATGATACGCATAGTCCTGGTAATAACTATAACAATATGTAATATATCATATATCATAAATATCATAACATCGTCATCATGATTACTATAATGATATCTCATTTAATCAAGAAAGTATTATTTCCGCCACTCTCCCAAAAGGGCCCTTGCCATTACCCAGCATTCCCAGGCACGAACCCACCCGTACTCCCGAATCAAGAGGGAAGTCGTATATTATAGAACATGCATGGGCCCTATGGCATAAAAGCTGAGATCAAACATACGTAAGTCAAAAGATCAAACATTAGTCTGTGAATACTAAATTCTGATTGGCTGTATATATGACTTACGTTCGACTTTTTGACTTATTTTTAATTGCATCTTGTTACGCAACAGGGTTCTGGTCCATGGATGCTGTACGCGTCGGGATAGACTTAAAAGGGAAATTCCGGACCAGTTAAAAGTTAGTCTGAAAAGAAAGAGTAAAACATGACCAGTACAACAGTGAAAATTACATCAAAATCGGACAAAAAGTAAGGAGATATAAAATTTGAAAGATTCGCTAATTCTTGCAAAACAGTTATCGAACAACTGATATGAATATGAAAATGGGTGAGCTGATGCTGTCATCACATCAAAAGTTTCCTATGATCGTATTAAAAGGATGAAAATTAAAATTTTCTGCTGCAAAAGTAAAACATGATGTTATTCCTAGCTGAATAACTTCAAAATAATGATTAGTCAGATATATCTGAATTTGAGACTGGGGCATAATTCCGTTTGAACGGAAACTGGAAATGTCAAAATGATGTGTATAAACTGTATGACAAATTGCGAGGGGATGACACCATCACTTCACTATTTGCATATTCATACTGACTGTTATCGAACTGTTTCATGAAAATTAATCAAACTTCAAATTTTCACAACTTCGTTAATTTTCATCAGATTTGTATCAAATTTTCATTGCTGTGCTTGAAATGTTTTACTCTTTCTTTTCAGACTAACTGACATCTGGACCGGAATTCCCCCTTAAACTCAAGATCCTCATAACTCAGAGTCTCCATGTTGCTGGCTGTAAAACGTCTAGCTGCGTCAGCTTGAGCATAATTAGCATCAACAATCAACAAACCACTTATAGGCCATACTTTTGTTTTCTCACGCCAGTTACAAGCGGCATGAATCAGTGTATAGGTATTATCATATGTGTGATATCGGGTGATTCTGTTTGTTATATTATGGTGCATGTTTCATAAATTCCTCTGAAAAAAATCAGAATAGTTCATCATCGTGGCAAAATATCACGTATATTAATAGAGATATAGCATCATGGAGAGCAGAATCAATTAAGGAGAAAAGGAGATTATGGCCGTAAGGCAACACCTCTAGTATGCCCGAGTTTTGGACATTACCTAGTCATTTGGAACGTACAGATGCCATATTTTAGTGCTCTAAGAACTCGATGCTTTGTCTTTTATTAATGCATTGTCATCTCATTAATCTGACGGTTAATTGGTGACTGACCAGCCATGGACGGGTCAACCATCGTGTAACTAACAATAGCGAGACAGCCCAAGGCTGCCGTCTGCATTGCCATCTGATAATCTCCTTTTGAATACGTGATTGGGTAGTTATGCAGTGTGCCTTGAATAGAGTGGAATCGCTTTAAGGCATCAAGAGAGAAACTCTGATGGCCAGAAAAAATACGGCTCAAATGAAGCATTCTTGACAGTGTCACAAAGAATAAAGACAAACAAAGCAACAGGAGCAATGACGAAACCAACAGACTCATTAAAGTTGGGGATTCATGTTTTTCATGACTCTATAGTTTCTACTCTATTTCTATTTACTACCATGGATTGTTTTGAAGAATATGCCTATTCCCATATGGACATTAACACACGAAAGGAGTGTTCGCAACCGTAACAACTTTTGCAAGATGACATTATTATACATCCGAAAGAAACATCTATTCATACGACATGCATACTAATTTGATCGAGCAATTCGGCCTTAAATCATCTTTGTTACACTGATTATTTCACTTACAGCGTCAATGATGAACAGTGTTATGATTGGTACACTAAACAGCACATACTAATATAATCTATTATGCTCAAGACAACTTGAACAAATGGTAAATTTGCCCAAATATCTTGTTTATCAGCTTCAGACAACAGTAAAACAATTCCTACAACTCCTATGCTGTTTTCCTGTCTACCAAAATTGTACCTTAAAAGATTACTACAACACATATCAATCTCTTTCAATGGATGTTTTTGGCCTTCTATCTTTTCTGAACAGCATCAGAAGTTGTTTTTCATACGTACTCCATTTTGTGGCTATTGCAACATTCAATGTCGGGGTACGAATGGAAGAATAACATATACATGTGAAAAAAAAAAAACTAAGTAGGGAGGAAATATTCCTTAGAAATACAGATGAATGACAGTAAACAGCTAATGAATATACTCCATCCATCTTTCATATTTAGGGCATACTCATAAAAAAAAAAATATTGTACAGATAAACAGTACCTAAAATAGAGAAGTATTGTATATTATTCATATGCTGAAAAGAAAACTCGATTACTTTTAAAAATGAATGAAAGTTAGAAAAAAAAAGACTGTAGAAAGGTTAGGTAAACATATAAAAGATGGAGAGAGGCAGAAGAGGTGCTGAAGACAAAAAAATAATAGCTTGATGTAATATGTAACATAATAGACAAAAAGGAGAAAGAAAAGGATAGCAAGAGATGAGAGAGAGAGAGAAGATAAAAATGCCAAACGGATCATAATGAAGACGTTACAGTTCGACGTCAATGCATGTCACGATTCTTCTCTGTTTATTGTGAGTACATCCCAAGACTGCCATTCCCGTGACCAATACCGGCTATGTTGCTCCTTTGATGGCCATTAGCGTGTGCCCAGCCACATCTTCAGAATCTCTGACGTTCGCAAACTAAAGAGTAGAAGAATATTCTGTCACATTCCTGCTGGAGAGAATATAGTGTCCCACAATGTGAAACACAATGCAAAACACAGTGTGAAATCTCTTCACAGTGTTAAAGGGTGTGTACAGTTCTGGTCGAGGTGTAGATTTAGCTTTTAACGTTTTGCGAGATATTCAGAAACCACTCTATGAGATGTCAAAGAGCATGCGGTTCTTAGGGGTATCAAAAGTTTATTCGATGAAAATTGGTTTTGAAATGGCTGAGATATCCAAAAACAAGGTGAAACAAAGAGATCCTAATAAAGTTGTGGCATGTCGCCTTTTATCATTAGCACTTTTTTTTTGGATATCTCAGTCATTTGAAAACCAATTTTCATCAAATAAACATTGAATCCTTCTTAAAATCACATGCTCTTTCATATTTCATAAGAGGCTTTTCATTATCTCACTTAGGAATGTTCAAAACATGAATCCGTACCTCAGCCAGTACTGTACAGTCCCTTTAAATTCGAGAGTTTTAACCAGCTGTTAACAGTATGAACACATTGTGTATCATCAATTCACAGTGTGAAACAGAACATTACTATGTGAATATCATGTGGAAAAACTACAACACAGTGTGAAATAATCTTCACACTGTTAGATTCGAGCGTTTTCCATAGTAGATTATGTGAACACAGTACTGTGAACACACTGTGAACATACTGTGAACACAGTGTGTCCTTTCCAGGGATGCCAGAGTTCAAAAGCAGCCCCCCACCCCCCGAACAATCAATGTTGAGTGGCATGGTGCGCTTTTTTAACTATTCTGACGAGGAATATCGAAATTTCGACATCTTTCTTCTAACCCAAGAGCAATTATGATTGATCACATTATTGACACACTATAAACAAACTCAACCAGATAATTACAATAATTTTGTTAACTCAGCATCGTACTTAAAATGCACTGATACCCTTTTCTCTAAATGAATTAAAGAAGAAGAAAGAGGAGGAGGAGGAGAAGAAGAAGCAGAAGAAGAAGAAGAGGAGGAGAAGGAGGAGGAGAAGAAGCTCTAACATTTTGATGACAGTATTCACAGAGAGGGAAGAGGAGCTTGGATACCTCAGAAACCAACTGCGACCTGTGGATGTATTGATATCATCATTTTCTAGGATGAGACATGAAGCTATGAGAGTGTGGAAAAAAAAGGAATCAACGACAGGCAAGTCAAAGTTATGCTATCATCTTGCGCTGCCAAGAGAGTATAGATTGGTGAGCGTGTATTTTGCATGCAGTCCACGAGAAGCGAGTAGGCAGTTGCTGCTAGGCTTGAGATTGCTACCCAAATCGCTTTGGTCTTTTTACTGTCGACTGCAAAATGCCGTTTAACTGCGAAGTGGTCATTCGACCATCAAAGACAAACAGCAACAGAAATAAGAAAGCAGCAGTGAGAATCAGAAGAAAAACGAACAGTTTAGAAAACTTCTCTTCCATCGTGTCTTGGAAGAATAAACTAAGGGCATTACCTCTCCCAAAATTTGAGCTAACAACGCACGGATGACAGGTGAATTGGGTTCTATACTGTAATATATCTAGCTTCGCAGTTGTATAACACCTATACGTAGGAAACAGTCATGTATATATAGAGGATACCACCGGATACTAATCTCCATGAAACATGAAACTCTACATGAGCTGGCTTTAATCTGATGGCTCATCGCACTGTCAGATGGGATGAAGAGGAAATCAAAACTCTTGCCATTTGCTTCTATATCGATTGCACTAAATTCAAAGTTTCTAGGGGACACACGATCGGCTGAATCAATCCCATACAACACTCTAAGCTACCAGCTATACAGTCAACGTTCTATCAACTCATTGCGAATGCAAGCATAGATATTTCTAAATCGTCCTTGAAACCTATCATGCGGTGATTATTTGATAGAATCCATTTATTCTTGCGTGCATTCCGTTAGAATAATGAACCCTAACGAATCGAATGGGATAGTGATGATGGATCTTATGATAAGTGCTGTCAGTGCGCGTTTGTAGCTGGAGCCAATTCAAAATTTTCATCGAGGGTAATAATTGTGACCGGGGTGAGGGTGATAAACAGGCACGCATAATTTAGACTCAAAGTGGCAAGACCGTAAAACAACGACAACAACAACAAAATCGTTATTTCCGAAAGAACATCTTTGTGTAAGCTCGCATATTGATTACAGAATTGAATTCATATCTGCTATTTCATAAACCAGAGTCTGAAGTTAATGAGAAACATGTCTGTTGTATTATCGTATTTGATTGAAACTGCACTTTCATTTTGCAACCATTCCAAAGAAAAAATCTTAATATTGAAGTTCGTCAGATATTCATTTAAAATAATCCAAAAATTCAATTGGCTCACAAATCGAACATTATGACCCAGATACAAGAAATATCCTAACCGAGGATAGGTCCCGAAGGCAATCCCGTTACTCATTCAAAACTGCTGTACCTTAGACTGTCTCTTTTGATATCTGTATCTTTTGAGACTATACAGAAACTTTGCTCATCATGTTAAAGAGGGATTCCAGTCCAGTTACTAGTTAGTCTGATACAAAATAGTAAAATCTTACGAGTATATACAATGACAATTTGATCAAAGTCGGATGAAAATTAGGGAAGTTATTAAAATGTGAAATTTCGCTAAATTTCTGTATAACTGTTCTCTTTGAGTTGACATGAATATGCAAATGAGGAAGCTGATGATGTCATCCCCTCATTTCCACTGATCGTGTGCAAAAAAAGACAAAAAACATGACGAATATTCAATATTATATAAAACATGATGCTATTCCTGGTTGAATATCTTCAAAACAATGATCGGTTAGATCCATCATGATTTGAGACTGGGGCGTAAATTACGTTTCAGTGAAAAATTAAAAATTTAAACATTTTCTGAACAAACTATAAAATGGCAGGTTGTGAGGGGATGTCATCATCACTTCACTATTTGCATATTTGTATTGACTGTTCAGAAACTGTTTCCTGAAAAATATAGCGAATCTTTAAAATGTCATAAGTACATTACTTTTCATCCTATTCTGATCAAATTTTCATTGCTGTGCTAAGAAAGTTTTGCTCTTTCCTTGCAGATTAACTTCCAACTGCACCAGAATTTCCCTTAAAGGTATGGTTTGCCAACGGTGTTCTATCAGTGCCTATACTCAGGTACCTCCGTGTCCTTTCACTGAAGTGGTAAGGCATACGGATCGTGGGGGTGGGGGTGGGGAGGGATGGTTGGGGATAGGGGAATGGACCTATCGGTTTTTACAGTTTGATCCTATTCATCAGCTTGAATTTGCTCGAGAAAATTGAATTCACTCTTCACAGTACGCCCGCCTTCAAAGGATAAAAGCCCCCCCCCCCCCCCAAAAAAAAAAAAAAAGAGCCAACAACTAAGAGACAAAAAAAAATAGTTAGATACATATGAACTATTTTACACAGTACAAATGTTTAGTGTAGTTTACAGAGCGAGTCACTGTATGGCTGCCTGTTTTTGTGGAGGTTTTTTTTTTCCGTGTTTTTTTCCTCTGGCCTATATTCTTTTAAACACATTCGTTTGTCATTTCCTCTCCACTCTAATTCCCTTATTTACATTTAACTTGAGCTTCTTAAAATTTCCACGATATCCGTGGAGAGAATAAGTAATCTTTCAGAAGGTCTATGTTTTTGAACCGTTGCTTTATTGTTCTGCTGTGACTGTTCGAATTTTGTAATTGCTAAGTAAATGTCTCATCATACATCCATTTGACAAAATAATGCACAAGACTCAATTCTACTCTGCAAATTTTCTCCCATTTTGTAAAAAAAGAAGAAACTGATCTTGAAGGTATGTTGGGTGGGTCATATTGATATTACATACCTGCAAGTGAATGAATTTACCATTTACATGAACTATTTTCAATTTGATTTTCTTAACAAAAATAAATATATGAATATTCCTCTCTCTCCAGAAAGAAACAGAAATTGAGATCTTTCCATTCGTAAAACCAAGGTACTACAGCCACAAACAAACCCTATCCCTTCACTCCAGTAGCCAGACCAAGAATCAAAGAAATATCTACACGCACAAAGTAAGACACTCTTTCCTCAGCATAAAAAGCCCGCCAAAACAGAAGGTCTATCACGTCATCCCAAAGGTATACGAACAAGGTGTATGAGCTAATCACCCAAGACGTGCCCTAATCCAGCCAGCTTTTATCCCATTATTTCAATGTTCCACCACGTCAAGAGCTTCGATAAAGTGGTCTCGAAGCGGCCGTTTCTCGTTCGGCTCCATTTTAGTCATTAAAAGTCATTCTTGTTAATATGGTCTACCTATAACAGCGTATGCTCGATGTCATCGGATAACATGTGTTCTTGCGGTAATTGGCGCTCTTCGAATCAGTCAGGGATCGGAACACCCACACTGAGTGCACCAAGTATAACAAACAAACATACAAACAAACAAAATATGGGGAAAACGTCGAGCAAAGAATGTCAGGCGATCGCCAATAAAGGTCCTGCTGAAGCGATAGGCGGAAGATAGAAGCGTCTTCAATTACAAAAATTATGTCGATCAATGTTATTAGGAGAAACATGTCCATTAAAATGAGAAAAGTTGGACGGTGAAACAGTTCAGAGCAGGAAATTCTGTAGAGACCAAGAAATGTACAGAAAAGATTATGGTAACAATCACGACAGATGACAGTTTAGGTGAAGACGAGCTCTCTGAGGAACTTAATGCCAACCCAGGATTTGAATTATGAAGTCTTTATGAAAACTATTTATGATTTATAATATGTAGCAGTGCAATGATAAAAGGAAAGCAAACGTACAAGAAAAATGTGCAACAGACGTAAACAAAGTCATCGCTTTTATTTCTTTGGCTTGATCTGTGCCAAATCCAGGACAGGGTTTCAGGGGTAGGATCTGCCAGGTCCCTTCCTCCATTGTCCTCCGGGTGGGCCAAGGTCGGGAGACTCAGACAGGATGTGATGATGAGCCGTCTGTTCTGGCTGACCACACTAGCAGGATCCTGAAGGGCATAGGCTCCAGCACTGCATATTCATGATATTGGTATTGACGCGACCGACTCCTGTTTGCAGGTTTTAAAGTGTAACCCAGTCTCTTCTGTAAATCAGGTGGGCTCCAGGTGGGGGTTTGGTGGGCATCTGGTGTGATGGTAAAATGGGTGACCGTGTCCAACTTTTGCCATTCGCTCTTCAATTGCCCGATCATGTTGAGGTTGGTGCTAGCCAAGGGTCGCCGCACGCAGGCTGAAAGGACGGCGAGAGCGAAAGTCAAAGGGTTATTTCCTCTTCCTTAATTTAGGAATAAAGAAGGTTTTTAGGGTCTTGGGTGGCCTTCTTCACTGGCTGATAAGTGTGGTCTTCTCTGCGTAGAGATGATGGGGAAATCACGCACACACCACATTTTTTCCCATGATATTTTATTGATTTCATTCAAATCTTTCATAAATCAACCCATTCTGGGTGTAACATGAACATAAAACGGTACAAATGCCATTCAAACCACAAATCAATTTTATAAACTTATACTGCCAATCATCTCTCTTCAACATAACAACTCGATTATAAATCAATCCTACTGACCATTTCTTCACGAGAAAGTATTGACATGTACAAAAAATGTATTCTTTGACTATACTGAATCATGTTACTCACACTAACAAGGGTATATACATACATACACACACACACACACACACACACACACACATTAGTCAATACCAATGTCAAAGTCAATGTTATTGTACTGATTTATTAATCTGTTAGAATTGTGCGAAACTGTCTAATAAATAACCTGTCTTTGTATAGCAGAAAACCATATTGTGTACTGCGGTTCAGTGGATGAGACTCTTGATTTCCAATTGGAAGTTCAGAGTTCGCACCCCTTCCAATGTTACCTTCTAATGATTTGTAACTATTTGGATATGAAAATAAATGAAAATTAAAAAAAAAATGACAATGAAGTGTCTTCGTCCTTGGACTAGATGTTTTTACCCGTCATGTCCCCATCGACCCAGATGTACAAATGGGTATCCAGCCAACCCGGCAGCACTATAGGGCAATGACAATGACAGGGCCTCCTGCTAGAGCAATGGCAACACTGAAGAGGTTAAAAGAGACCCTAAAAAATTACAATAGTTGAGCGTTTTGTTCATTAAGCATCAGAAATATATTATTCTTAACTGTTAAAGCATTGCCACCAAAACAAGACAAAACAGATAAGTTATATAATCTTAAGAAAAAGATAACAATGGCTTCAAGCCATAACTGCAATTGAGGAATATCATGCAGATGATACAATCACGTAACGAAATACGTTTATATTGACTCGTCAACAGGCACCAATTTAAGCTATCTTGGCTTATGTTCCGCTCGTGCAACTTTGCCTAGAGGTTCATCAGATGTTCCTCCATGTAAAGTCTGCAGTGCTTTCCCTGCCTTATTGATAAAACATCTGTACTTCGGGGTAGCATACCAAGACAGAGTCTCCATCATACACGATTGAGGGCCCCCCTTTCATATTCACGCACTGATCGTTGTTTGGAGGTATAGATGATTAATTTCATCAAACTGTAGTTTTCAAATACGACAATGCAGATATGTGTTCCCTATGCCTTGTCATCTATAGCTCATTGTATACCGTTCACATAATTCTCACCGATTTTCTCAATCATGTGCATCATTATGTATGAAGGCACCGAGTACTAAAACCTACCAATATGAAGAAACTTGACATGTACCGTACATGCATAGCCTGTTGTCAGTTTACATTGAATGAGCCAGTTCGTAGTTAGCTCTTTTGCACATTGTACAAATTACCTTTTGTTTTCTCAGTTGGCTAGGCACTTCACTCTTTCTCAAAGAGACACAATGCATAACATTGCCCGACGGAACTGTTACGTTGGGCAATGTTACAGTTTGTAATTGCGTACTGGAATTGTCCGTTAATTTACACCATCTATATTACATGAATAATCATTACGTCACAGATGCCTATCTCAGTGAATTTGGATACCAACATGTCTGTAATCACAAGTGACCTTGTTCTGCTCATGGGCAAAGTGGAAGTACGACGTGACATATTCATCAGCTTCCTGCAGTATATCTAATACGATATTAGAGGAGACAGTGTATATTATATGATGTCAAAGAGAACACCTATGGGAAAGATCTTCCCCCGACTTATTTCCGGACAGCGAAACCACACTAAAACATCTGGGGTAACATTACTGGCACATATGGAACCATATCATACGAGCTTTACGGATCTTATTCTTATGAGGATATGCACTGACTCAACTTGTAGCACCTAATATACATGTTTTTTGACCCGCAAACTGTTCAAGGCAAATCCAGCCTAAGTACTCTCACTTAATCGAAGACCCGAAGCAGTCGTGCAACTCGATCCGCCTGTCGGAATGGAGTCTTTCTGCTAAGACATATATCCACTTACACAATCCTAGCTGGAAGGTTTCTTCTTGACGAATGAATATTAAAAAAATCGTCCCCCCTCCAAACCTGCTTCTGAATTTTCTGCATTTATTTTGTCTTCACTTTCTACAGACATTATTGCTAAGGAGCAATATCAACATCTAGAAAGCCATGTTTGAGGGCGTGAAAATAAATCCAGCCTGATTGATACAATAATATTATATATATATATATATATATATATATATATATGCATTTATATATATATATATATACATATTATATATTTATATATATATATATATATATATATATATATATATATATATATATATATATATATATAAGACTACGATATCAAGAAAGTATCAGCAATATTGATGATACTCATAATCACCAAAGTGAATATGAATGCTTTCGTTTACAATTAAAAAACTACATTAATGCATGCACTGATGTTATTGGTATATAAACCATTAATATAATGGGCAATGCAAATATCACTTCAAAATGAATGCAATTAAGTTAGAATCTTAAAGAGTTGTCTTTTTTTCCAAAATATTGTTTTCCTTCTCTAGTCACAAGTAAACCTTGTCCAGTGTTGTCTTGCAGTCACTTCTGTTTACTATAGAAATGACTGAAAACACGAAAATATTGAACATAAAACTGACTCTGCTGCAAGGAAGAGTTTTCTTTATTACGTCATTATTCTCCTTAATCATAAATCTTCATCGCCAGCGATGATTTTTCATCTGCCTTTGTACGGACCAGCGGAACACGAAACTCGTCAAGCACGTTTCGTACTGGAAAGGTCACTGTACCAAGCCTTGTCGAAAGGACAACCTGGTCGTTTCGGAAAATAAGTCACGTTTTCATCACTTTGAAAATTGTCCTTCCAATATTCTAAGTACATGACAATGCAAGTTTGCCTTTGCGAGGGAAGCATCTCAATGTGTGCCCAGAGTACAATGTACATTGTATGTTGGACTTTGCCAGAATTTTTTTTTAAGTATTCTGTTGGAGTCCCCAGCATCGCAATGTCAGGGGAAGAGGAAGCACCAAAATGTCTTTAAGATTTATAAATGCTTATCCCCGAAGAATGTTAAGTTTGTGAGGTGAAAATAGTAGTCCCCTTTGTACTCCATTTATTTATGATGTTTTATCATTGAATGTGGTGCGCCTGTGCATGTGAAGGGGAGTAGCCATGATGTTACACTAAATTTAAAATAGATAAGTTGCACAAATTCATAATTATCTAAAAGTTTTGATACTTCTGCAGTCATTTGGTGTGGGCTTGTTTGAAAGTTTTCACGCATACTTTTTCTACCTCACTGCTCTTAATGGGAAGCTTATATCCAAAACATTGTTCTACAAGAATTATGCAAAGCACTAGTCATACTGTATTTCATGTCATCAAGCTTCACAGCGAAGAAAGACGGACTCTTACTCGTGAAGAAGAAGAAGAAGAAGAAGAAGAAGAAGAAGAAGAAGAAGAAGAAGAAGAAGAAGAAGAAGAAGAAGAAGAAGAAAAACAAAAACAAAAAGAAAACATCACGGAAATTTTTTCGTTTACCCGGCTGCCCGGAGAGGCCATTTTCAGGCCTATTGAAAAGACCGTCCTAATGAACGGAATATTAACCAAACAATGGCTGGTAATGATTCTGAAACTGAAAGTCTGTCTGGGAGAGACTGGCAAAAGAAACATAACATTAGTTTGAGAGAAAATGACAGAAAACATTTCTTGGGAGTTGATATTCACATTGGGCGAAATATATGTTGATGTCGTAGAAGAGGAAGGCCCCCCCTACCCTAACTACGCGTAGTTACAACTTGTTGACAACCAACAATCACGAATGTTGCCATGATTGTCATGTGTAACCATGGTAACGGATGGTTAGCAAATATCTATTCTTTCCTGATAACATTTCTTTCGATTGACACCTAACGTTTCTTTCAATTGACACCTAAAACTTAAATCGATGCAATCTCAACCTTTACTCTTCGGTAACATATGTCCCATGTTCTGCATTTTTTTTATAATACTGTAAAAATATGAAAACAAAATGTTGAGGTTGTTTCAGATGTTCGCATAAAAAAGCTACGCTGCATTTAATTTGAACATCAGCGGTTTAATTTCGAATTTCACCATGGCGAACTCAACATAAAGAGGCACCGATTAGAGCTACAGGCGAATCCTACAGCATTGTACTGGGGGATTTCATTATCAGTGCATAGTGCCCGTATGTAGACCCTACATGCTCTTTTCAGATTCTACTCCAATATTCTATTCAGTTCTGCTTTTCATTATCCAGGTTGATTGTAACAGCGACACTAATTAGCAGTAAATTGAATAGTGCAGTGCAATTTCATATGTGTGTGTGTGTGTGTGTGTGTGTGTGTGTGTTTGTGTGTGTTTGCGTGTGTGTGTGTGTGTGTGTGTGTGAATAATACTAAGTGTACAACTCATGTTTTCGTGGTTTTAGAGATAATGCCTATGAAATACGTTTGGGCATTCGTTTCATTTGATGCTACAATATTGGTCAACGGTACTTTTTGATGACAACTTATACTGCTTGAGAGAGTACATACCTCCCTTTAATCGATGGAAATTTATCTCATTTCCACCTACAATGTATGTGCCGCACGCTCATCATCAGGTCCACTCACTGTTAAATTGCCTTCCAGGGTGCCTTGGTTGATGACAAATCAAAAAGCGTTGGTGATCATTACCCGTGTAATAATAGTATATGTCGCTGGGCGTGATGATATTGCAGACTGCTCCGTTGGATATCAACGTGGCCAGCAGTAAAGGAGTGAAAAGTGAAAAACATGACTCCATGGATGCAACTTACTCACTTTAATAACATTAGTAGCGAACACCTTCAGCATTATACCAGCCTGTTGTAGTTACCTCCACCAGGTTAAACATTTACTGCTATAGCATCCTCTTATACCTCATCTACATCTTCTTCAGTGAGGAATGGGAGCTTTGGTTGAGAGATAATGAGAAATTTCCTATGAAATATGAAAGAGGATAGATTCTTAGAGAAATTCAGAGTTTATTTGATGAAAATTGGTTTTGATATGGCTGAGAGACAACCAAAAAAACAAAAACACAAAGAGGTCCCAAGAAAAGGTCGGATCCACATTTTTATTAAGACAATTTTGCTTTACTTTTCATCTTTTATATCACAGCCATTTCAAAACCGATTTTCATCAAATATTTGTATTCCTCTTAGAATTGTATGCTCTTTTACATTCTACAAGTGGTTTCTAATTATCTCGCAAAAAGTTAAAATCTGAATCCCCATCTCAACCAAAACTATACCATCCCTTTAAACCATAATACTGCTGCTGATGGATAACGCATGCCAGCAAATATAGTCACATACTACTGCTGAGCGAAATGCACTTATCTTCGCTGTTCTGAGGTTAACGTTTTAGATGTATAAGCTACGAGCTTGTCGTGCATGCACACGGCCGCCACCTCTTCTTTTGAGGAGCCGCATTTAATGATACCGGTTGTGCAACATCGCATTAACCGAGCAAGGAGGGATGTAACGTCAGTTACTACATTCTTCAAACTAAAGTACGTAGGTACTTGTTGAGACTCCCACACATCTTCATCCCCGTCAAGCACCTTATGGAAATTATAGGTACGTTGTCATTCGCGTGATTCGAAATGAGCTTTCTCCAATACCGTGATGAAGAATTGCTGTTGCTCAGTCGATTTTCTTTTATGTGCGTGCCATTCATTCCCTGCTCTGACTGTAATTCATTTAATCTTTTTTTCTTCCTCTTCTTTGATGTTTTTTTTTTTTTGGGGGGGGGGGGGGGGGAGGGGGTGCTTTGCGTCCTCTTTACTTGCTATCAATGCGACTTCAATCATATTCCTATTCCTTTTGAAGCGACAGCGGGAAGGATGAGGTTTCAGATTCCTCTTTTTTCAGAAGGCCTTGTTACACACACCAGTCATTTTGCAAATGAAGCATGTTAAGTCTCCATACCAATATATCATCAGTGAGAACTTTGACGCCTTCTAGTTAACCTTCCTTTGTGATATGCTCATCTTGGAATTTTCCACGTGTTGGACTTCGAATATCATAATACGTGGAAGAAGGAGTCTAAAGTACGCCATTTGTAGTTCCAACAAGGTTTTTATCAACAAAAATTTTTAGCCCGCTTCGGGCCTTCGCCAGTGTATACAATGACGAAGACCGAAAATTTTGTTAATAAGAACCTTGTTGGAACTACAAATGGCGTACTCTAGACTCCTTCTTCTACTTATGTATGTATGTATATATATATATATATATATATATATATATATATATATATATATATATATATATAAGGTGTTATGTTGATTTGTGATTGTAAAATACACTAGGCTTGAAGCTAAGCCGGTCGGGTTGGGAGATGATAATCAGGCACTATGGATAAAAACGGATTTTCGGATTTCTGCGTATGATAGAAACGTGCTTCCGATCGTTTTTGCCGTTTTCACTGGGTATACAGGGATACATTCTTTGTAGCTTTATTCACTTGCATTGCATCTAGGCACGCGCTTCCCGAATTTTTGTTTCGAATTATGCTCTTAATCCACTGCATTCGTGGCATCTGCCTAATGATGAATCCAAGGTCTGATTCACACGGGAACAAAGATTGTCCTTGATGGATAAACTACGGAGTGGACGTGAGGGTGAATGACTCTGAATTTTTTAACACTTGAAAAGTTGAATAATTAAGTTGAAAAGAATGTCTTCCTATATCCAAATCATCCATCGCATCTGACTTTATGCTGCAAATTAGGCAGCACTTGACTTTCAGAATCTCGACTCGCCTGCTCGCTAGATTAACTCGCGCATACTACACACCGCTTCAGTGATAGAACGGGGGGCTGACCCAACCTCAGCATTGAAGACATTCGTCGATAGTGGGAACATTTCCTGCGTTCATTGACATAATACTTCACGTCTATAAGCCAGTTCGTAGTTCCACTTTGCGCATGAGCAGAAAAAGGTCGTTTGTACCAAGAGGCACGTTGGTTTTTAAATTCACTGAGATAAGCATCTGTCATATAATGATTATGCATGCAATCCTTGTACATGTTGCTTGCTAGTACCTGACAGCAAGCCTGGTATTTGGCAATATGAATAATTAGTTTTTTAATGCATTCAATGCAAAGCAATGAAATGGATGCTTCCCCAACGGTTGATTGACGGACCATTCTGGTCACCTGGTCTATGCAAGTTCATTCATTCTTTGAACACGAATTCCATGAATTGTTACGTCGGGCAAGCTTACCGGTACGCATAATGTCTCTTTGAAAACGATTGAAGTGCCTAACCAACTGAGAAAAAAGAAGGTCATTTGTACGAACGTGCCCATGAGCTAATTACGAACTGGCTTATTGTTTCCTTTTCTCCCGCGTTTCATCACATGCTTACACCGGGACACTTCAATGAAACATACAGCAAGTTGGAGACCAGGAAGGTACTAGTATTGTATTCGTTTTTGGTATCATAGGAGAGACTAAGCACAGGACCGAGTGAAACGAGTTATCCCCAAACCTGTTCCTGTGATAACTCTATGGTTAAGCCCCAGTCACATAGACATGCCGGATCACACCGGATCTGTACCGGGGTGATCTGTGTAGGTCCGTGTAGGTCCGTGTAGGTCCGGAGACATCCGGGAGGCCAACACGGCATTTTTTGGAGGTCAAAAACATCCGGCGTTATCCGGGATGGCCCGTGTTGGCAGAGCAATCCAGGATGGTCCGTGTGGCTGCCGTGTAGTTGCCGTGAAGGTCCGTGTGGCTGCCTGGAACAATCGGTGCCGTAAGTATCCTAGGCAGTCCATGGACAGTCACGGATCATCAAGGCAGCTACACGGACCTACACGACAGCCACACGGCAACTACACGGACCATCACATTCAAACACGGTATTACAGGGATGAACACGGATCTACACGGTCCCTACGTAACGAGAACGAGAAGATTGATGAAAATCCAAAATCAGCTCGCTTTTTGTGGTAAATTTTCGTCTGCCGGCGTGGTCCGTGTAGCTGCCGTGTTGGTCCATGCGTAGACGACCTGATGGTCCGTGTAGACTCCGTGCTCTTCCGGCATGGACCGTGTAGTTGCCGGGTGGGTTCGGCATGGTCCGTGTACGCGCCGTGAAGATGCCGTGTAGATGCCATATAGATGCCGTGCTGTTCCTGCTTTATCCGTGTAGCTGCCGTGTTGATAGCGTGTGTTCATTCATCTACGCTCTTCGGCGCTCCATCCAGGACAAAACTATCCCGGAACTCCCCGGATTATCGCCGGCATGATCCGGGTATCGCCGTGTAGATCCTTGAGGATCCGTGTTTATATGTGACTCGTATAGGGGCTTTACACATCACCTCTTTTTCCATTTTCGCGTGCAGCATTGTTGCCTATGTGGGGAATCTTTTAATGCTACTGACTGCATGAGCGGCTGGCATTGCATGATTCTAGGCATGGGGTTTGCCCTGTGTAGAATCGAAGTTTAGCTTACCGGTAAGATGTTGCCCTACGTATAGCTCTTGGCACTATACTGACAAAAAAGCTAATAACAATAATAGTCTTAAACTTTATGCTAGAACAATTTTGTTTTGTTTGGTAGCAGCAGACCTCTTTTGTAGAAAGTGGTAAACAAGGTGTTTCTGTAACCCTTATTCTTCTGTTGCTATGGTAATCTCATGAAATCTAATGTTGTAACGAATAACCCGTCCAACTATCTCATCTTTACTTTGTTTCTGATCACAATGCCATATGAAAAGTTTTGTTCATTCAACATGGACAAAGTTGTCTAAACTTCACCATCCACCTGTCTGTATCATGATACTGGAAGCTTCACTTTTCCCACTCAGCTTTTCCATTCGTTTTGGTCTGTTTTGACTTGATTTCTTATTCCAGGCATCACAGCTTTTAAGGAAAATGTTACCCTGGAATTTCTCCGTTTCGTCTTACGTCACCTCACTTCAGATGTTGCTTTCTTCTTGGAAGCGAACTTTCTTGTCGTTACTATCGATTGTGGTTTTTTTCTCTGATTCCTTTTTGAGTTCAAGCAATGTTTAATAAGATTTCACGAACTTACTCTCTTTGCGTAGCAGTGTGTAATTTAGTTGCAGTAGCTTTCATATCTACCATCTTCCTTTTCCTTTGCCCAAGTCTGTATTCATTCTTTTTCTGATTCCCCTTCGGTGATTCAAATACTTGCCAGTCCCGCTGAGAGCGTCATTCCTTTCTAAATCCGTTGCCTTTTTTTCTTCTTCTTTTCTCGTTTTCCAGGAGAACATTTCCTTCCCCGCTTCATTTCGATTCGTTTCCTTGCTTCAAATCACCTCCTTCGGCAGCGGCCTTTTGTCGCACTGACCTGAACTTCTCCAAGGAGACTAATAAAAGGCATTCATGGCACTGGAGTGTGAAGTCATCGTTCAGGCGGCCGAGCTGCCAAGGGTCCGCACCTTATTCTGGATTGTGCCGCATCTCCATGTGAATTAGGTCACCTAGAATTAATTCACTCTAATCGACCCGCTTAAAATTACCCTCAGGGTACATAAAAGGGGCAGTCGGGTCTCGTATGTAAAGATTATCACCGTCACATATATTCCAAAGTCGATACATGCCATCAACTTGTGGAACAGCTTCAAATCATCCGATTTTGGAAAAAAAGAGTGATGGTTTGTACTCTATCAAGGCATTGTATGATAGCCAATATTTGCACGAACCCTACGGCTTAGACGATGAATACCTATCCCGCCCCCCCCCCCCCCCTGATTATCTAGGAAAAGCCGTCAAGACTCAATGCAGCATGAGTAGTTGTTACTAACATCAGATTTAGGTAAGGTAGACAGCAATTTCTCGTTTGATTAACGCCTAGAAACCGACAAGCCGTGCTCAAGAAACGCTGAACATCAAACAAGGGGTTACTTTTTTATTTTATTCAAACACTGGCATGGCTTACCTTTTGGGTGAGGTATTCTTTTGTTTCGTTTAGATGAGGATGTTCGCAGAAGTCACTAGCAACAATCAATCATCTACAACGTCTAATTCATTTCAATTTCAATTTCATTTCATTTCCAATCATTATTTCGTCAAGTGCACAATGAAAATGCAATAGAAATGTATGATATTTGACAACTACACAAAAGATACTCACAATGCGAGATTAAGTCGAAATATTTCCAGAATTAGAGGGATCAACATAGACCATTAAATCTTTGTTAAAGTCAGTGCTATTTAACTGCAGGAAGGTTGCGACCCACTGTGTGACTATGTTATACGCTGGAACATTCTCATCGTATTCTTTGATATGGATGCTTTAAATAGGACAATTGACACAGTGTTACAGGCTTATCAGAAATATTAGACATTCTTTGTGATATTTCTTCTTTTGTAATAGTCTGAGTAAGTACTACTAAGATTTCAGAAACCGCTTTGCGCAATGTAAAGTTGTTACGCTAGCCTGGCGGCCGACCACTCAGTGTTTCGAAAGAGATGTATTTCACCACCAGACAGTTTTCTCAATATAATATCCAAAGAATAATGACCCTGGATTATATTGACATGTTGTCCATCTACTTACCGTCATGATGAAATAATTTTGCTACTGAATTCAATGAGTGACCATGCAGTCAATAAATTATCCTGATATAGACACAAGCATCCAAGCCAACAAAATACATAGCAAAATAATGTGATTTTGCTTGAAAACTTGAAAACATTTGGTATTTGTTTACAAAAAAAATGATTTATCAACTAACAACTCTCCAAACTTCCACAATTCATTTTTTCTTAATATATTTATATATTCATTCATTCATTCATTCATACATTCATTCATTCATTCATTCATTCATTCATTCATTCATTCATTCATTCATTCATTCATTCATTCATTCATTCATTCCTCTCTTTCGTGTCTCCTGACTCCTAATAAGTTCGTTTTTTCTTAATGCCCAATGTCCTGCAATGTCAACTTAAACACCTATATTCTCACAAACGTCATCTGTCTTATCATCGGCTTCTGATCGTTTCTGGGGGTAGACTTCTGGAAACAGAATCGCACAAATCATGTTACATTACTGGAAAGATTAGTGTCTGGAAACATTCGAGACACCCAAATAAGAAAACCAATTGTTGGTGACTTCATCAATACTCCTGCTTAACGGGTAGCCTTAACTTCTATACGAGGCACACCTCCAAATCCCAAATCAAGTAAAACCGAAAAGGAGGGTTGATTCGGATAGATGTGATGTCTGCAATTCCCCTGCTGCAGGAGCGCCACCTTCTTCTGGCGTTTGAATCTTCCACTCAAATGATTTTCCTTGTCTCCTGTGTGAAATCAGGGGGAAAAACACGATCCTTTGATGATCTCTTGAGGTCGGGTGAACGGTGGCAAACAACTGGAGAATGCCTCGGGTTGTATGATATAGCAGGAGTCACCGAAGCGAAAGATGTCAAAGTGTGTATCCCGGCGGCACTTAGGTCTGTCAGAACGGTGGCTTGACAAGGAATGCATAAAACTCACGTTAATGGGAATTGGAATGAAGGCAACTCGTCAATGTGGAAATAGTCTGAAATCAAATAAATCAAAGTAATCATGATTATGTCCTGCCATACATGTTGCTGACATGATTACGCTACGCAATCCAATAAATGTTATGGATATGTTATTGTATTTGGCGGCTGAGCAAAATAGCCGACGTTGCATGACTTAAAAAAAAAGGATACGTCTATACTTAAGACATTCTATATTCAAGACTATACTCACATTAACGCATCATTTTGTCTAGACATTAGTCTTAATTGTTATAAGCCATACAGACGAATCGAAATGTTTGTTTGATTATCTCCAATTAATTTGTCAGCCTATCATGCAAGCTACACAAATTGGCAGAAGGATTCGTTGCATTTTTTTGCCGATAAAAGGAACACCACCGCATCCTTGATTCAGACTGATAGCGAACACATCTACAGGCCTATCATTATTATGATTTGCTGATCAGATGCGTTTTGGTGTCACAGGTACAGGTAATGTGTTCTAATATTCTATTATTCTGATGTGTATACGAAGAATTATTTAGGGTTGGTAGATTTATAAAAAAACAACCACCGACTTTAAATCCTGAGGTCACTGGATCGAATTCCAGCAGTGGTTGACAAGTAACAGATTTTATCTTCCGACCTTTGAGCCTTCGCTCTGCTAGCCTCCCTTTCTGCTAAGTTCCATTGGATGTAGACTGCGTATGTTTTAGACTACTGTAAGAAAAGGTTTAGAAAGCTGTTTCATGAAATGTCGTGAATGCATCCCCATTTTAAAGCATGGTGGACAAGTGCGTCAAAGCAGAAAGTAAATAACAAAAAAGTGAATAAAATCACACAGCAAATAAAAAATACAAGAATACATTATATTACATACCACACGTTTAAGCTTTTACATGATAATGTATGGCACGTCTTCCAGAAAGTGACAAAAAACACCCCGAAACCAAACAATGACTTATATCATCCATATGCATCTTCGCATATAAAATGATCCAGACGCTATGGGAGGAGAGAACTTACTCAGAAATATAAATAGATTATTTTCATACTTGGTTGTCAAATCTGGCGAATGAATTGATAGGCATAGACTACAAAGTACAATTACGGGAATTCTAGAAAAGAATCATTTTCTAGCAGTGCCGGCACTACTTCTCACATCTTCTGAACAACCGCTGGTGACTGAAAATACCGAGCTATGATGCTTGATACTGGGAATAGTAAGTGGAACAGGATCACGTCTTCATATCGTTGTCTTTCCAAGAGAAGAGGGGGTTCAGGTGATTTTGAGACCAGAGAAATAGGGACCCATCAATTTATATTTTTCTAAGTTTTGGCTTGATGGATTGCTCCGATAACTTATTCTGTATATCATCATAGGAATACATTGTGTTTGAATAATGAAATAAAAGAAAACCAAGTCAGTGATGAGTGTGTGGGAGATGTTTTGTGATTTTATGTTGGCGACATAAAGAGAGCAGCAGCATCGATTTGTAGGCCCACGCAGGCCGGTAATTTGGAAGCCTGGTGAGGCATTTGGCCTTGTTGAACCAACAGCCGATGTGCTACCACCTCTGGGATTCCCTCGTCCAAAGTGGTAGGTTCAAGGTGCCATGACAGATGGCTGTAACAGTCCACGTCCTGTGGGCGGGGGCGGGGAGAGGGGAGTTTAAGAGACGCCTACTTTCGTTACAATGGTAACGCTGTCGAGACAACATCCTGGCGACCTTGAATGAGAGAGTTTTTTTTTTTTAACTCTTTGAAGCCACTTAAAGAGGTGTCCTCCTACACGCATGTCAGACTAGTTAACCTTGAAAGAAATGTCTGAATTCTCTTTGTGATCATCAAGAATCATTTACATTTCCCTCTTCTTTAACCAGGGATGTGGAAGGAGTCTTCCCTGCTTTATAAACAGCGATTTTTTGTTTTTTAATGACATTTTTTCTTGCCCTTTTCCTTCTCCTACCTTAGGTGTCACGCTTGTCATGTTGATTATAAGGGGACGTTTGCACGCACATATTATGGATTCAATAAATGCATAATGACTATAATACCACAGAGATTTTGAGGAATATCTGAAAAGTCGTTCATAAATTATGAATAGGCAGATTTGCGCACATTTCCCAACCTTTCTTCCTTTTTTTCTCAGTTGGTTAGGCGCTTCATTCGTTTTCAGAGCGACATATTGCAAAAAAGAACAACAACACAAAAACAAACAATTTACAGAATTTATTTTTCAAACAAAGAATAAACAAGTGATGATACTCTGGGAAGCATCCATTATAGTTATGTTCAGACGGTGATCCTTCAAGGATAAGCTAATTTCGGAGATAAGCTCGTATTTCACTATGGGGTGCCAAGTTCTATATGGTCTCTTTCGTCACGAAAGTGCTTGTCGTTGACAAGTGACAACGTCAATTTCTTTGACGAAATAGCAATATCGTCACAAAGTGACAATTTTGTCATGGAAATAACAATTTCGTCATAAAGTAACGAAAGAGACCATGCAACACTTGGCGCCCCATATTTAACTACGATCTTATCCTCGAAGTTAGCTTATTCTTGAAGTTTAGGATCATCGTCTGAACGTAACTCAAGTTTTTCATTAAAGCATTAACAAGTTGTTGTGTTTTTTTCTATCAGCGTTGGCATACAGACTTTGATAAACACAGATGGATGTGCTGGTAAGCACATTTGTATGGATTACATGAATAATAATGTATTACAGATGCTTATCTCAGTGAATTTAAAAGTCAGAATGTCCGTTATCCCGTTATCACAGATTGTTACCTTTTTCTTCTCATGCTCAAAGTGAAATAAGAACTGGCTTAATTCAATTCCCCGCCCCCTTAAAATTATAACTCTACAACAACGCTGGAAAGGTATTAAAAACAATACATTATCTAAGTGGAACATCACAGAATTAATTGACAAAGCTAGTCCCTCCAGAGGGCATGGGTAATGGAGTTTGGGTATCTCAATATCACGTCAACCGCAATGATGATTTGTTAGAGGAAGCTCTATTAACAGGTTTCCTTTTTTTTTTCAAGAAAGTTATCAAACATAACCTGATACATTATTTTGGGAGGAAGTTTATATTGCATAAAACGTTCAAGTCAAAATGAAAATGCAGGAATCATCAATTTACTGCGAATGCGGAATCCAAGCCTAGTTTGAATCTATCACTTTAATTATAGAGTAGCACATAATAAGAGCTATGCCTCGTATCGCAGGCACTATAAAAGTGTATTAAGCATCTCTTAAATTTCATACTTAAAAGTAATAGTTAAGTTTTCACCGGAATTATGTTTGATGCTCCTCGCTCTTTTCGCCTGAAAACTTCGACCTTCTCACAACTCCTGGGTTTGTTTTATTCGAAAGAAGCATAAACTTTCTACTTAGAGTGCATCACTACGAAGAAAATTACGCTTTCAAGTTTTCCCGACCCTCTGTCGTGTGTTGTAGGTTTGGTAACTCGTGACGAGTCCATGGTATGCCATAATTAGCATGCCGCTCGTTTTGAAGCATGGAATGAAAAAAGCAGACACCACGCGCCGAACTATGCAAGTTTATGTGACGGTGTCTTACCGGTTCTAATGTTGTCAACATCCCTTTGATGCTACCGCGAGTCTGTCTGCCGCTGACAAGAAAATCGATGTCAGTTTGCAAAGAAACAGTTCACTGGATTTTGGATGGAAGAAACATCATTAAGTCATTACGCCTTACCATAACATCAATTATTCTTGGTCAGTTTAATCGATGTGTCTTTCACGCAAGCCCGCATACTTCTATCTCTTCACGAGTATTTCTTTAATGTGCACATGCATGTATTGCTTTTTTCTTCTGCTTCTGCTTCTTTTTCTTTTTAAAGGGTGGGTGGTGGGAGACGTACATACGGTTATAACTTAGCAATTAATTAATCTGTTGTCACGTGGACACTGGTTGCATAAAAAACATTAAAAAGAGGATTAAGATTCTCCATTCGCTTTTCTCTCATTCTCTTTCTTCTTGGTTGTTATGCCTCTCATCAAACAAGATGAAAACATATTGCGATACCTATATATTTTCTCTTTTGATATTCTCCTTATACTTGCCCCCTCTGCATCTGCCACTTTTTATTCGTTTTTTTTAACCTCGCTATGTCTCTCCCTCTGTCTCTTTATCTCTCTCTCTCTCTCTCTCTCTCTCTCTCTCTCTCTCTCTCTGTATCCTCCCTCTCTTTCTCCGGTTGCCAATTTCCACTTTCATGCATCTCGTAAACCGCGGTAAAAGAACGGGACACTATTTTCTTTTTTTCTCTTCTGAAGGGGGGGGGGGGGGTGGTATTCCCCAAAGCTGCCATCGGGAAAAAGATTGCAAGGCAGGGAATTGGAACATGAAAAGGTCATCACTGCCGAAGTCCTCACCTTTTCTTCTCGTCTCATAATCGCTGAAGGGTGGGTCGCATGGGATGGGTAGTTTGCCATGGAGCCTGTCTCTTGGTGATGGACGCTCTTCCGAGTGGAGCCAGGAGGATTTACTTTCATTGCCTCTTAAAGCAGAATTATTTGATACATATTTATTTTCATGAAATTATACACAACGGAAGATCATTATGTTGTTCATGTAGCAACAGTGATGTTGTTCCGAACTACATTTTCTTTTTCAGTTTGCTCTTAAATATTGCTTTCTGCGTGTTAAAATAATTACAACATTTTTCTTTATGAGTTATACATACACATTAAAATAGATGAAGATTATGTTCAACCAATATTGCTGCATGATAAAGAAATATAAATCCGGTAGACATTTATCACGCAAATGAAACAGCTTTAAATTTTGGTCTTCAAAGACAAAGCAGATGAGGCGATCGTGCGATATCTGCATATCGCCTTTTTCATAGGCCTGTAATTATTACCTAAAACCTGTCGTGTTTTTCTATATCGATTTTTTCTGTTATGGAATTTCAGTGAAAATTTCTGTACATGATGACAACATGACATAATGTTTCATTCACCCGTGATTATGACCGTGTGACTTCACTGTGAAAATAGTGAACCTTGACAACTCCGTCCCTTGTTATTATGTCTAATTCTAATTAAGGTAGTTACTATATTACTTGTTTTACCAATCTACTAAACCTAACTTGAACATGCAGCAACATTTTCTGGAAGAAGACAACTATATAAACTAAAGACATTTTCTCTGAAAAACCCCAACGTATTCTTGTCGCTATTGCTATCTTTTTCTCTCTCTTAAGGTGCTTTATTATACTGATAGAAACAAAAATCTTTCAGGTTGTTATTTGGCGAGTCGCAAGAGGCGTGCTTAATCATTGACACACCACTGAGTTCCATTAAACATAATTATCTACTCACGATAATATGTCTCAATGTGACTCGTGCCAAGTTTGAAATGAAGCCAGCTCTATAACCTGAATGGTACAGCAGTAATTATGTGATATCTCATACGCCGAATAATCCCTTATTATTATGGTTTGGAATCATTGCTGGGGATCTCACCGATTCCAAGCAGCGCGCAAACACAAACCGCTCGTCTTGTATCATGTCGAATTATGATAGAATTGCACCATAGGTCTGACCTCTCTTAGCGGCCGCTAGAAATCTTTCAATTATGTCATTTTACTCTGACCTCATTTAGCCGTTATTCGAGCTTCTTCTTCGAGTCATTAGAGCTTTCCCAACCTCGGCAATCATCTTGCAAAAGGCCATCATTCTGAAAACGAGGTATATAACGCTAAATATATCTCAACTGTTTGGTCGGCTGTGGTTGATTATCAGCATTTATATCCTTCGGTCGAACTTTTGTCTGACCAATATTGAATAATTGACTTTTGCAAAGGCTTTTTTTTTTCCGACAGAAATGGACCTGAGATTGATACGCTCGTTGGCATAATAATGATAATGATAAAGGACATTAATATACTGCGCAGCTACTATAACGATATACTCTACTGCGCATTACAAAATAACATACATAATTCAAACATGAAATTCATTACTTCAAGAGATGACTTTTTAACCTGACCTTAAACTCATTAATTGTAGCTGCTTGACAAACAAAGGGAGATTATTTTATAGTTTTGGTGCAGCATACAATAATGCCCTGTCACCAAGAGTAACTTTTGATTTCCCTGATGGATATTTCAATAATGTTTGATTCCGTGAACTTCTGAGGTGATAAGATGTTTGAAATGATGTTTTTAACTTTGCAAGTTCCTGTGTGTACACTGGTGCTGTACCATGAATAGCTCTATATACAGTCAACAAAGTTTTAAATATGATTCTCTGCTTTACAGGCAACCAATGCAATGCACGTAGTAAGGGTCTACAATGAGAAAAACGAGGAGAATTGCAAACTAATCTAGCGCATGCATTTCGCTCCCTTTGTAGTTTACCTAACTGATTATTAAGTAAGCCATAAAATAATCTGTTACAATAATCCAATCAACTTATATGACAAACGCATGGATGTTTTTTTTCAGTACTTTTTTTTTACTCAATGATTAATACCTACACAGTTTTATCAGTTGTTTCATTTGTGCAATAGATGCCATTGTTCATCGTTTTTCCCAATTCATTTTTTGTTCATTTAGAAACCGTTGTAGTATTTACAGGTCTTTGAAATTGTTCTATAAGCGTTATATATGTTTAATTGTTGATTGTATTGAAATGTATATATATATATATATATATATATATATATATATATATATATGTTTTCTTTTTTTTTAATTGTAATTCTGCAATGTTTTACGTGTTGTGTTTTAAAGGGCCCCGATGAAAACCAGCCAATGCTGACTTGGGCCACCCTTTTTAAAGATGTGAAATGAATAAGAATAGATAAATAAATAAAGTACTTTCCCGTGTCAAACGCTTTCGAATATGTGCAATATTAAACAAATGATAAAATGAATTTTTACATACTTCAGAGATATGTCTGTCAAAGGCTAGGCGTGAAACAAACCACACTCCCAGATTCCGTGCAGAATCAACAGGATAAACATCTACATATCAGTTTGAGGAAATGCCAGCTAAGGAGCCATGACATTTCTTATGGCTGTGCTATCACCTGTAGGGGTCTTTGTTCAAATGTGCGTATTATTCCCCTTGGAAAAGTAAAAAGCAACGTAAATGGCGCCATCTATTGTCTGTTCTAGACACTGAACATTGTAAAAGTTGCACACCGGTATTTAATAAATAACATTCTCTAGATACACCCAACTCCTTAAAATGTGTTAGGGATGATAACAGTACTGATAACAACAACAATAATAACGTAACTGTTACTGCTATTTCTACGGGATCTCTCAGAGAAAGTAAAGCTAATGCTTTTGTCATTCCATGCAATGGAACATCGAACTCTCATTTTCTTTTAACATCAAGCTCTTATATTCTATATTTCTCCTTAAGAAAGAAAACGGTTACCTCAGAATAGGTTTTCATAATCAGAAACAAAATATCAAAGCATTCCAACGTTACCGGTTTAATTGTATGAACACGAAAACTTTAATATTGCTTTTCTGCTGATACAATTCTGCTGATATGCCTAACATTGTACATGTTATGCTTAAAATTAGTTGTCATTTTAGCCTCTTCACTCAAATAACAGTTTGTAAAGTTACGATGAGATAGGTCAAACCGAATAGGAATTTAGCTCTTTCTGGCAAACTGAAACTGAGGTGCAGATATCAAGCTCACAACCATTCTTTTAGTGATCTCCCTTGTCATACACGTAGTGCACTCCCGTTACAACGAACAAAGTTGTAACGAAATTCTCGTCAAAACGAAGTAAAAATTCAGGTACTAAGATTATCATCTATCTCTCTTTACATACTTTACTGTTAGGCTATAAACTTATTATAACAAAGTGTCGATATAACGAAAGAAAACTGCCGGTCCCGAGGATTCGGTATAATGGGAGTCACCGTGTTTATCAGTGGAATAACTAAACGACACATACATATTGAAGAAAGTGAAATCTACATCTAATCCAACAGGTTGGAAGCGTGTTACTCGAGTGAGTTCGTGCCTCCGTCTGTGTGTAAGATGGCTGATTTTCTGGCGGGAAATAATTGGCTGGAAGTAGCACCTGTTTGCTTCAGGGTGAACCTCGGCCACGTGACACATTCACACAATGCATGAGGCGACCAATACATCATATTCATCGGAGCGTATGCTGGAGGGCCGTTTGTACTGTGAGCTCAATGTTTTTGATACAGCTGTAAGGATTATTGTTAGAAAGATATGTGGGCTTATTTGCATACAGGATCTTTGGATGGCTAGTACAGTATGTCCTATTTCCTTGGAAATCATATTAAAAATGAGGATCATGCCATCATCTTTTTTTTTCACGTTTTCATGACTGCACAAATGCTGGTTCTATCCACCCTCCACCCCCCCCCCCCCAAAAAAAAAGGGGGAGGACTGATGGAGAGAAGGCGTAGATGGTACGATGAAAGAACTAGTGTTTCTTATAAGGTATTCTTTTTGGTTCCTATCTAGCTGGAGCTACTGTTACATTTATAAATAAGACAATATCATTGCTGCGTTGACGTTGTGTTGAATGAAACCGCTCATTTTGGCTTACCTTAGCCTGGATATTATCAAATTGTACAATACATCAAGAAAGTGAATGAGGCGATGTATCGTTTCATCTGTTAATCGTCGCTGATACTCTGTAAGTGAAACAATGATGATACAATGGTGAAAAAAAAAATGTTTCTAAAAGTAAATAGGATGAAAGAAATGCACACTTCAATCTCTTTGACTTGACAACCTTCTGTTTAGTCAGGATGGGAAAAATGATTCAGCGTTTTTACTAAAATCATTGCTATCTTTGAAAACTCGAACGAAGCTAGATGAAGATAATAGCAGATAAAGAGAGAAGTGGCTGGAGACAAGACTATAGAGACAGGACGCCTTGTGGTAGCGGCGTCATGTTTCTTGTAAGTAAAAAGACCATTAACTGGCATGCATTAGCAAGGAGACTTATTTTCAACTGAAACACTTCTAAATCAATAGAAATCAATTATGCTCTTAAATTTTGGACAGATAAAGGTTCATAGTTTGTTGACTTTTCAAAGAGGTCATATTTTACCGGGTCTTTAAAAACATGGCTCCGGCCTCATTTAGCCATTAGATCACGTGCTCTAAACTTTGTAAAAAGAAAGGACCAAGAAAGGGAAACCAGGAGAGTCAAACAACCTCTCTGATTTAGGGGAATATGTTTTGACATTCGGTGACATATGTTGTATTTATAAGCATAACGTGTATTTATGGGCTTGCGACATACAAATTCTTTACACTGCCCATCTTTGCCACATGGAAATTTATCATATCAATTTCAGCATTCCCGTGTACGCCGATGTGACTCCGTGAGTTGGGTCACGTGTGAAACTTTCTCCCCCCTCCCCCCCCCCCCTCTCTCTCTCTGTCTCTCTCCCTCTCTCTCTCTGGTCTATCCGTCTTACCCGTTTGCCGTTTCGCGAATCACCCTCTCCCGGGTGGCTGTAATCACAGTGAGTGGGCGTGGCGTATATGCATGCAATCAGCAAGATGCAGATGCTGTTGCGCAAGCTGCACGGGACTCCTCACTCCTCCTCACCAACGTTCCTCACTCAAACGTTCCTACACCGATCAGCCAGTACAGTACACCGACGTGTAGAGCGACCAGTAAGTCCTCATCATCCACGGACGTAAACTTACTTGTCTACGAATTCAGCCACTTGCGTGTGTGGCTTCAGAGCGGGGATGCCGTTAGCTCTGCCTCGTTACCGTCGGCATAGTTTGGCGCACGTTATATATTTCGCAGCGGACAGTAAAGCAACCAGTATTCGTTCCGTGGCATCTCGAGAAAAGGGACAGCTAAAAACTCAAGCAGTCTCTGTCGAGACCGCCGTCGAGACAAGATCCACGTCAGCACACACAGCTTACTTCTACAAATGCTTCGTTGTAGATATTCCTGTGTTTACTTGAACCTTTTCTTTGCATCACGCTTAATCCCGTCATACTAACTTAGCTGTATTCAAACTCTCCACAATGTGTTGTTTAGGCCGGAGGAGATAATGTTTACTGCAATGACAATGGCCTCAGTACAGGCTTAGCTTATTGCTCCGAAGACTGTCGTCTCGCTTGCTCGTTTTTTTTTCTTTCTGTGATTGAATCATCCAGCGCGATTATTCTTCAAGGAACAATCTCATGAAGGCTAGTTTATTGCGACCCATTTATGGAAGTCAAATGAAAGGCATCGTGGAGTGGGAGCAAGCCGGTCCCTTTCAAATGTAATCTTGACATTTTATGCGTCAGACTTTGTTTTCTATGTCAGTGTTGTGGATTAAACGTTGCAGCACCTCCCTCGATGAGATCCGCCAAAACGGGAACAGCAAGGGAAGGCAACTGCATCAAATATCCAACTATGACTTAAAACACTGGTGTAGCGTCTTGTTCGAGGTCCCATTACCAGCACCAAGGTGAATAGAAATATCAACATGAGTTTCTACAAACATCTCACTTGAAGGCAATTGGTATCAATCAATTACGATTGTTTGCTTGCAATATTTATGCAAACGAGTCTTTTGTGTTCTTGATCTTGATATTTGAGTGACTGTAAAAGATTTTCAGCCATAGACAATGATCATCCTTCAAGTCACATGATTTTTAAGTGCAAAAAAGAAGCTTAGAACATAGGATGAATCATTTCGCCAAGAACAGAGCCTAGTATATCTCACGTATAGACATGAAGCTTCGTCCGAAATGACACAGCGTACAAATGTAGACTTACAGATGTCAAAAATGAGATTGTGACGCGCTACAATATTGATGAATCGGCCGTCTCGAACCCAGAAGTGGATTCGCCTCACCAATGGGAAATGCCAAGCACCAAGGATGAGGCAATGTTTTACAAATTGCACTTGTCATCTACTTTTCTCTCCACTGAAGCAAATGACGTTTTACTTACGGACAAACAAGTGTGCATTTCAAGCAGAAATTTGACTTGAGGTTATGCAGTGACAATTTTGAATTAGATTGTGTCTCGTCAGTGTCTATACTCTACTGATTTCTTCTTAAAAAAATAAAAAACCTTTTCCGAGGAAATGTTTCATGGCATTCATTTTACGCGTAAAATGATTTGTGTGCTGATAAAAAAGAAACAATTCAAAATTTACCTCTGTACAATATCAATCAAAGTCTGAATGTGAAATCTTGTTCAGAGCCTTGTGTAGCTTCGCCAAGTCTTTTAAAGTGACAGTATTACTTTCAATAGAGTTCACATCCTCTTATAATGATACGGCATTGAAATGAGCGATATTGTCTAAGTTGAGTGGTGCATTTCTCTTAGATTACCAGTTCGAGCGAGAGAAGCTATTTTCGACGGATCGGCGGCCACAAACTATACCGTACAGCAGGAAATTAGGCGACGCTCTCCAATACATAACACCAAATAGACTGGCATAAATTACACGCCACTCCAACAGGAAATTAAACGTCACCACTGGTTCGATATTAGAAAGTTTTGCATGCGCAATACCCGCAAAAGACATGTGATAGCACACTACCAGGTCCATCATTCATTCACTGCAGTTATCTCTGACTTTTTCATTTGATGGTCTTGTTTCCTGTGGAAACTCACAACTTGCTCGCCCCTTTTCTGAGGAGAGATTTTAAGCTCGTCTGTTTCAAGACATTCTATTTCATCGCGAGAGAGCTAGACGAAATATAGAGAACATGGATGAGCCAACAAGCACCGAGTATGATAGCCTTCTTGAGTCTAACGGTTCCAATGTTACCAAACATGATCTGACATGTCACTTGCCTGTAGCACATCCGGTAATAAAGGCCTTTATCGCGCTCTTGACGATTATCATTATTCTGTTAGGGGTGTTCGGAAATGTCTTGGTCTGTCTGGTGGTGATTCGGAGACCAAAGATGCGAACAGTCATCAACATCTTTATTTGCAACCTTGCCGTTTCGGATCTTCTGTATACTTTACTCGGTTTCCCTCTGACAGTTACTATGGCCATGAGTTACGTCTGGGTGCTGCCCAAAATCTTCTGCCAGATCTCGGTTGAGTTACCTGCTCTTACCATTTTTGTCTCGTCCTTCACACTTACAGCTATAGCCGCTGACCGCTTCTGTCTTGTTGTGTACCCACTCGTTAAGCCGATAAACAAGACTCGCTGTTACATGACACTAGCCTTCATCTGGATCAGCAGCATTGCTCTCACCCTACCGATACCGATTCACACTGACCTCATAGACTTCTCTTTCGCGTATGACAGAGTCGTGATCATCTGCCAGGAATATTGGCTTAATCTGCAGGCGCGAACGCGATATAGCATTGCAATGTTTATGATCCAGTTTTGGTACCCCCTCATCCTCGTTACCATAGCCCATACGTGCATATCTGTCAAGCTTAGCCGCAATGTCCGTCCCGGAATGAGGGGGCGAGAGAGCGAGTATCGAGAAAATCGCCGACGGCAAAGGATGAACCGCATGCTATCGGCCGTAGTGGTAGTGTTTGCCGTCTGTTGGTCGCCATTTAATGTATTTTTACTGCTTAATGAAGTTGGAGTTGCAATCCCCTGCGTTTGGACGCTAATCACACAGATGATTGCTGGAAGCAACGTGATTATGAATCCCATCCTCTATGCTTGGTTGAATGATAACTTCCGCAAAGAATTCCATCGCATTTTGCCTTTCCTTACCTGTCTGGAAGACCTGATACCTGACGCAGGTAAGAGCACAACAGGTGTCGTATCCGGGTCAAACGTAAATGGCAACCTGAAGCGTAGAGGTCAGGAGATGGGCACTGGAGGTACGTACCTCCAACCAACTGCGGCCGAAAGCACTGCTTCTACTCGTGCAACCCCTGTACTAAATACACGAAAGCTACCTGTAGAAGACACAAAAATGTAAGTCGCTGCGCAAGATAAAAGACTAGCTTTGCTGCTAATTGCATTTTGAACGTTTGTTGTGGACGCGTAATCGAACGTTTCAGTGAAACAGTGTTCATATGTTTTCCCGCTCAGTGACGATGCCTCCTGATAATCTTGCCACAGTCAGATTAATCGCGTCTAGTATTACGCCAAAAAGAAAGTGGTATATGGTATAGATGGAGCCACATAATGTGGATGAGACGAGTCATAGTCATGATCACAATAACCCTATTACAGGAACGGAAAATTCATCTATTCATGATTGTGTTTCAAGAATATGGAGAGGAGAAACCCAACGACTATATTGGATCTGTGGACTTTTGATCAGGACACACCAGGCATAAGACGCTTTAATTCGAAACAACTGTTGCCTTGGAAATGTCGATAAACAAGGATCATGAAAGCGAAACGGACACGTCACCAAAGACTAGTGAGATGTTTCTACAATATCTGTGCGACCACATCTCTGCAGGGGTAGTCTTTTATTTGTTTTCATGTTAATTGATGATATGATTTCTTCCCCCGATCAGTACACACTGATTTATTTTGAAGCCATTTCTCACAGAACAAAAAGGATGGAAGGTCAATTATTCAGTAGGAATCAATGGCCCTGATTACACAAGTGTATTGCAGTTATCATCACCTATGACTGGTGTCTCTTAAGGCATTAAGAGCGAGGAGATCGAATCTTCTCGTCTCGGGAGGAAATCTTTTGTGTTTCTTTTGTGGTTTTATCTTTGACGATTGCACCATATCCTGTTATTTGACACTGTAAGAAATGCTGGTCATTCAAAGTTTTAATGTACAAATTTGACTATTCTCTTGTATCTGATCATTATATTGCTATCGTAGCAGGCATTGGCAATTACAATGTCATCCATGTCACGTTGATGTTTGAAAATATCAGATTTTCAAACGATTTCAAGTAATGAGACATTGATGACAAATCTCTAAACTAGAATTCATTAGAGAAGCAAATTACATTAAGGTCTCACATTGCTTGAAATCTTTCCAGTACATTTTGAAGCGGAAACCATGGAATCAGAGTATCACCTTCAGGATATTTAAAAAGCAGGAAATCAAGTAAGCCGATTTGACTTGATGCATTATATCACGTTAGGGCTTTGGTATATTCATTAAATAGCACCAACGTCATAAATCTAGAAACCATATGTGACTTGCTACATTATTCTATAAGATTTACGTTGATAACGTCTTGTAAGAGCTCAAGTTTAAGAGATATTTTCAAACTCCGAACACTTATTTTATAACTGAAAAAATGCATCGTTGTACATGTTAACGAATTTCGCTTTTTCTTCACTGAAATCTTCGTTGATCATTTACAGATTTCACACTCGTTTAATGTTCACGTAGTACATAGCCTGTAATATATGTTAGGAAAGAAACTTCAATTTCTTTGAAACGTATACATATTGTTGGTTTAATGTAGATTTCCTTGACAAGAGATATTACAGACATTACCAACTTAAAATGTATGTATAGAAAAATTCTGTGATTTGTATTCATCAATAGAATCAATGACTTTGTTTCGGTTTCTTCATCTGAAGTAGAGGACAATGTTCTGATTGTGTTTGCTCAGCGTCATTTGTTGAATATAATGTCAAATTCACCATGAAGAATATTGTCATACATGTACTACATGTATAGTATCAATATCTTTGTGTATAATCGTGTAAGAGAGCGGGAAAGTCTGGATGATAACCTTCAAATACGAAATAGATCCTTCTCATTTTAGGACTGGCGTCGCACTGTCCCAAACTGACACAAGATGGCCATATGAATAAGATATTTTCAATATCGTGCGAAGTTGGCCCCGAACGTGGATAAAAGCCACTTAACAGCCGAAGCAAAGTACGATGCCTACCGAAGGTCACACGATGGCACTAGAACCACACACGAACCTGCACGAAGATGTAAATCTTTATCAAGACATTTACCCGAAGGCACACGAAGAAACTACGATGGTTACACGAAGATTTTGCAAATAGCCTGAGAAACACCACTGTCTTAAAGATGCGAAGAGCCGAATTTTAACACTTCCTATATCGCGTGGCCATCTTTGCTCAATTAGTGGACAAGTGTGAGGCCTGCATAACAACCATCACATACTTTAAGTATTTCAGCACGATACACTTTGCCGTTTGCTGAAAAAAGGTCATCAAATGAACTTGACTGACAAGTCTGGAACCTTTATTAGTGTTTGTCACTATTTTGGAGACATTAATGATATGTCTTTCTTACCGTCTGGATAAGCTTAAGAAGTGTACAGTTATGTATAGTCGGTGTACTGTGATATGGCTCGTGCACTGGTCTTTAAATATGCTTCTGCCTAGTACTATTATGTTGTTCTTACTATCACAGCGTTTGAGCTGCACCATATCAATGAAGCATGCAATGTACAAAAAATCAGCATTGGCACCGAACATAACATGAACTCTTTGCTGGCATAAATAGCGTATGGCTTTGATAAGATTCGTAATTCTGATTTACTCTATACTTTTACTGCATGAACACCGAATGGATTTCTCACAACTGTGCCGACCAATATACAGTAGATGAGCGTGTTGCATCGTTAAATATATTTGCTCTATAACCAAAAGAACGGGGTAAATATAGAGAAATACTGATAATGTCACACTTGTATTCGAATAAGCTATTTTCGGACGGGTTGTCACAATTGCTTAGTGGTTTGAGCATTATTCCTCCCCGCCAGTAATGACATCGAGAGCACTGATGGATTTTAGTTAGTCGTGACATTTTACATTTTCATCAATTTTCTCACCGGTAGGCAGGGAAAAGTGACCAAAATAGTAAAACGTTGAGAAGAGACATAGGACATTCAGTCTGCATCCGTTCACAAAATGAGGAGAGAAAAGTACAGTCATGACAGTACATCAAATTGTCGTCCATCAGATGATGGGATATAGTTTACGGGATCCTCATGACATTACAGCTAGGTGGAGAAAGAGAGTTGGTTCTCCGTAATGCTGCCATATTGGAATGTTAGGGATTTATTGAAATTGTACCACTTTTCTTTCCAAAAGTACGGCTTCATGATGAATCTTGAAACTCTGACATCAAAACGTTACTAGATTTAATGCCACATTATTGATCAAGCTGCACAGCTGATGAAGATATAACAACTCAATTTTACCGATCGAGGCAATTTGCGCTTCGTTTGTTGAACACAATGAAGATTGACACATTCACCACGTCAAATTTCGATTGTCGTTTTAGGTTGGCGCTGTAGTCTGTTTGCTTTTATGTTCCACTGGATTTAATAATGCACGAACATAGATGTTCATGTTTTCACTGCGCTCGGTTAACCCTTAATATGGATGCAACTTCGGACCCGCAGGATTTAGATTAAGGGCGGATCTCGGGTTTGAGCATTGATGTCAGAACTTTGAGAATCCCATAGAAATCTAAGATTGGTTATTTATGGGTAAACATTCTTTACTTCTCTACCTTGCAATAAAATTTGTCACTAGCAATCCAAGTCAAATTCCCTTTTCATAACTTTTTTTTTCCTATCGAGATCTTGCCAAACCATTGCTATAATGCAGCCTACCAGTTAGGAGTGCCTAAGGTGATAAGCAGGAGCCTGAGGAAAAAAGATAATTGTACCAGAGGAATGTACAAGAAACAAGAATCTTCTCCATTTTCTCTGGGCTTAGTCGGTCATGAAAACGCCGCTAGCCATCTTCAGACCCCTTGATATTTCTCGTCCGAGCTCAATGTCAAGCCCTCCTGAGTGGCACTATATTCCATTTCCCGCGCGGCGTCGACTTCGCGCGAAGAGCCTTAAATCGTATTCACGAGTCCTGTTCAATTACAAGCCTCTTGTTTGCCTTCCTCCCCTCCCCCCTCCCCCCTCCCCGTTACATAAAAATGAAACGGAGAGTCAGAAGAAAACGAAAGAAGAAACTTCGCGCACAAGTGGTATCGCTATATTCTCCAAGGACAAAAGTACACCCAAATTAGATGCACCCTAACGTTTATCGTCATGCTCCCTGTGGTTACAAGTGCACTGCCATTTTTCTATTATTCCCTATTTTAGATCATTTTATGCTTGTTATTTAATAGTTTGTTGTCTGTAATTTCTTGTTTATATCAAAACGGCCGAAACAGCAATTTTATTACTGGACTGAATGTCTCAGACAAGCATTAATTTTGTCTTTGTCGACATATGTAAGTATCAGAACTTCTAAGCTGTTCAAGGAATTCGTACGGGCATTTGGCCAAATTTAGGTAATCCTCAAAATCTGGCATAAACGCATTTCTTTGCATTTATTTTATTTTCATATATCTATATATGTATATCAAATATCACGGCATGATACATATTTTTTTTCTTTTTGGCGAATAACATGTGTGTATACAAATGTAAATTATTTCTTTGTCGATTGCTGGGAGCATGTAGACACTGGAAAAAGCTCTTGTGCAATTATCATTGCATCATTGACTGAATGTAACAGAAGATGTAAAAGTAACAATGTGAACACTCTCCGTGTAACATTATGTATATTGTACAGCGATGTCATTGTGAATCATGAGTGTAATACTGCATTAGACATTGGTGGATATTAAGGGTTGATTGTCGGCGTTCATGCAAGATAATTACATTGTGTAAGGGCACGTTTGTGTATGGATCAGATCAGCACGTATGTGATGGATTAAATCTTGACTGAAAGTATGTGTCTGCAACATTCGACTCTTGCACGAATTGTCGTTTTTCCTATCTCCTTCGAAGGCTCAAACTAATTTGAATCAAAGTCTGACATACAATAGTAACTAGTAATGTAGTAACCTGGTTCCGGAGTTTGTGGGAGAAACCCCCCCCCCCCCCCCCCCACACAAAAAGTAGAGAAGAAGACTACACATGATGATGATATGATATTGTTTTGGATATGAACTCCAAATTTTATTGTCCAAGAATGGAAATTCATTTTGCCCAATTGATCGTGGGCCCGGCAGCCACTGAGCAGCGCCAGATCGACGTTGCTCTAACCTTTTTCAACTGTTGAACGGCAAACAAGGCAGCGGCAACTCCCATCTTTTAACGTCTTTTGGTATGACGCGGCCGGGGTTTGAACCCACGACCTCCCGATTGTGAGGGCAGCCGCTCTACTCACTGAGCCAACACATCGGTACATACAAATACATGTCCCCAAGTAAATGTACCCATTGTTTTAGTTGTTTTCTAAATGTGTATGATTTTTTTTTGGTGTCACTATTTACTTTTGACGCAAGCTCTTTGGATGTCTATATCCCTTTCAAAGAACCCTTGATTATGATTATCAACCGAAGATTAAAACCGATATATTTTTTGTTAGCATTATTGTTGTTGATGAAGTAGCAAGGCAATGTATAAATTTAACATAGTATTGTATTAAGTAGAACCACATTAAAATGATTGATAAAATCTTCTTAAAACATGCGTTCGTTTCTACAACAATTCTGAGCGCAACGAATTGAATATCACGTTATGCGTTCAGCACCATATACACAGCCATCGTGATCAGGGACACTTTGTTGATGTCTTTGTTCGCAGATAATGCAAACAGCGCTGTACCTGTACCTAATTACGATGAAATCATAACGAGGAATCATTGCTATTATTCTTCAATCATGACTGAACAGTTGATGTGGATTCATACATGATCTTTGATGTGACATCAATGAAATGCATGGTGGCGTATTACACAGTGAGTATGACGCTGGTAGGAGCAGGTGGATGTATAAATCCTCAGTCGTATATACATGCTTTGGTATTGTTTCTCACGTTCATTGACGATATCACAAAATACATGTACCAGCTAGGAAAACTCTACCTTGTCAACTCATTCATGCCTTGCCTCGTGGGCAAAGTCATATCATGCTATCCAAGCAGACTCTTATGCCCTCGCAAGCATCAATTCACTGGCCATGATGGGGAGACGCATTTAAGTGGATTGTCTTTTCAAGGGCATCAGCGTGTCCATTGGCGTGACTCAAACCTAGGTCCAGCCTTGCGCAGAGTTAAAGCGACGTCTTCCTAATAACTATCGATTAATTCAGATTGTGCCATTGATCAGCATGAATTCATAATTTTTCTGTTGAACAACAGACGTGAACATTAGATATATTTGCATGTCATGATTATCATATTTTGTAAAGGCAGTGGTTGACATGACTGAATACACAGACATTTTGATATCAATTTTTCAACGGTTTCCGGTGAGGAAAACAGTGACTTTTTGTAAACACCTTTTATGGGTGCATAAATCCACTCTAAAAATCGTCATTACTTACAAGACATTCCGTTTGTACAATATTGTTTATACCCGTAAACGACTGACGCACTCCTTGTTTCGATGCTGGTGAGTCTGCAGTTGATTCTATTTATGTCGTGTAATTATTTCCGACATTAAAATGATTTGATTGTCAGATCCACTTTGCTTCAAGCATGGACGTGTCGCAGAAAGGCTGACGAGTCGTGGTGCCCACAAGATGAGCACGGCACACTTGCGGCTCCTCGTCTTCCCACACCGCGCAGACGTGCCGACAAGGCCCGCTCGCGTATTGAGGAGTTCGCTGGCGAAAGCACGCCATAACGCGATTATGCTTCAGTGTAAACATTCCGCAGGAACGGGTAGTCAGCTTGCGTACGAAAAAGGCATTGCCAATCGATTATGCTAATAAGGCTTTAGTGTTCTCTCCCCCTCTCTCTGTCTTCTCAGTTGGTCTGTCTGTAATTGAACCTTTATATACTTCAGTCTAAAACACTCCTGAAAACTAAGATCTTGAAAGTCTTGCGGCTGTTTGGCTGTGCCTAAATACCATCGAAATCGTCTGCAGCAGCAGGCCTAACATCATTTTTTAGCGTGGTTACCGGTATCGACTGTCAGTCCCCCCATCTAGGCAAAGTTTGCAGTCAGAGGTGATCGATTCACCGTCTCGGTGAAGATGTGTTAAGCCCAGGAGATATCATCTTCCCTTGCCTTCAAACCATCGTGAAAAGAGATCATTTCTTAAATAGTGTGAACAAACCATCTGCGCAATGTGCATGATCATAGAATTAATCACATCTTTTCCCGACATTCTTAGGAAGGAAGCAAATCGAAATTATAACTGGCCTGGGTATATTGGCTGCCGTTAGGTAATGAGATTCAACCATCCTTGCGTTTCTTAAATGATGCATATAAATGATAAGTGCCGTGTCTTGTTATGTCGATAGTTTTATTTGTGACATCAAAATCCAGACGCAATTTCCATAAATGAATTCAGACTTAATGGCCATATCCGGAGTTCTAAATTTAGCAGCCATCGGAGGGGGAAACACTATCAACTTTCAACCGATGCAGCAGACTTCTGAGTGCGACGTTCGGTCACAACAGCCCTGTATAAATACTCCCTGGTGAAATGATCCATGACTCATGTAAGAAGAGCTGAAGATCTCCAAGCAGACACCATCTATTGTCTTAACTAGCTGTCTCAAGGTGTGATGTAGATTTTGCATCCTTCACACTTTTTAGACGCGAGATTCAGACTTTCTCCATCTTGTTGGTCATATCCATCCGCTTGATTACATGAAATACATATATATTCATTTCTTTTTATTTTTTTTCTTTAAATCCTGCAAGGTTGCCCTTTTCAGCTGTACAAGACATCTTTCCTTAGGCGCCCTGCAGTTCTACGTGGATTCAAACAAAATGTCAAATATCGTGAAAATATGGAACATTATGGACGTCAGTTACACGCATGAAGTTATATTCCTTTTATCTTTTCCTGTTTATCTTTTTTTCCTCTAAAGCGCATAGAGACCTTGCAGTAGTATTGATAATGATAGTAATAACAATAATAATGATAATAATGATGATGATAATGATAATGATAATAATAATAATAATAATAACAATAATAATGATGATGATGATGATGATGATAATAATAATAATAATAATAATAATAATAATAATAATAATTATAATAATATTAATAATAATATGCAACCGCAAAGTAAGTCAAAGAATGTACGTGTATCATGTACATACAACGTCAGAATATCAAGTATCTTAATTAAAGCGGGACGAAACCCACATATCTGCATACACTCAAAAAATGCAGTAGAAAAAAAAGAGAAGATAAACCCATCTGCATTCACTGAATGTCGAGTGCATTTCCATCCACTAAAATCAAGTCACATCCTAAAGCTTTGCAATATTTTTTTTTGAAAGCACTGAGGGACGTGCAACTCTGAACATTACCAGGGATGCCTTGGAGAAGATGACATCATAATATGGAGAAATATGAGTGATGAGAATCTATAATTGAACACTAAATATCACCCACTTGTTTCTACTTGCTTGACAGGCTGCTTGCGCTTACATCCTACTTTAATCCTATGTGGTAATGGCAGTGTTACCTCCCTCTCACTCTCCCAAGCTCTCTAGCTGTGAATATTAGTAAGTGTTGGAAAAGAAGATAGCGTAAAATCAAATACCAAGCATTCCCTACTATTACTCAACAAGCTCCAAGGCATCTGAGAGTTAGATGAATCATTTCGTAGTAACCATGGTAACGATGAAAAGCACAAAAATGAGTTTTCACTGTCAGTGAACCTATATCACTTATTTCTCATCAAAAATCTTATCCCATCCAGCAGATGATAACATTGACAAACGAAAGTCATAACGGATCTGTTCCGTATATGGAGTATGCTTACTTTTCCATCCAATATAAGATATCTCGTTCTCCAAAGATGATTTTGCATGCAATATAACCCGGGGCGGTATTAAGACGTAGCCGCCATATACGCCAGCCTTTAAAATCTCAAGAGCATATTCATATTACCTGCAATGTGCGTCATCGAAATCAACTCTTACTCCTGTCCATGGGCAAATATCGCATACGTTAAGATTTTTGCTGTTTTCTTCTCATAAGTCTTATCATCTACAGTCTATTTAACTATTCATATTTCCTTCGCTGCAGAATCGATAGCTGTTAACGTTGAATTACTATCAACAATCTGAGAGCTTTCAGAGATCACATGTTAGACAAGGCATATTTATATGATATGGTACAGGGGCCGTGGAAGGTTTTATGTATGTATACATATATATTTTGTGGGGGAAGGAGTAGCTCTTGTGGCTGGTCGTGTCCACACTCTTAAAACATCCGAGTCAGAACTGACCCGGAACAGGTCCGTTGGGGTCACACACCGTTCCGGGTCAAAAAGGACTTGGAATTTGGTCACGAAGACCCCGAACACCCTGACCGAATTCATGACTCTGAATGGGTCATATCTGACCCCATTCCTTGTCATTTTTGACCCGGAACGGTGTGTGACCCCAATGGACCCAGTTCCGGGTCAGTTCTGACTCGGATGTTTTAAGAGTGCAGGGTCCATGCTCCCTGATCTATTTTTTATTTTATTTTTATGTCCATTCCGTTTCTTTCAAAATGATTGGTGCAATCATTGATTCTCTTAGAACTTTTAACCCTCTGCAAGCCACAATGATTTTCTGCCCATAGATATGTGTGTGAAATTTGTACGCATTGGATTCATTGACACATAAAGGGTTAAAAGTCCGACAGGAAAAAAATGATATGATAACTTTCAATGTTAGACCCATTATTTACATAAATACCATAATCACATTAGGTGGTGTAGACCTTAGGATGGTGACACCAATACCGGACATTGCGACTGTTATCAGTAGCGTAAAATACCTAATAATGTTCAGCATTTCAAACGTGTTAAAGCTCCCGTCGTCACGGAATTTCCTCTAACATTCCGATTTGTACTGAGGTCCATTATTTGGACTCAACAATTTACTTTTGAACCCCACAAATAAAAACCAAACAACACAAAACCACAAGCCAAAGTAAAAAGAAAGAAAGCGTAAAGAGTGGTGGAAATCTAACGCTGTTAAACATAGACTGAATGCCGCCTTCGGCCTCAGAGTACGTACTTCCACTATCGGCCTCTCATACAAGCTTGGACGAGAGCCGTTTCAAGAATAGATAGATAACCTTTTTTACTTGATGATTTTTCATCGTTTCCACTTGAATGAAAAATTCTTTTCCTTGTTTAGCAATGGTGTCAAATTGCTTGATTTCAGGATTGTTGAAAATTGTATATCGTGTCCAGATAACCAATGTTTGTCTACTGAAATCATTCCATCATAATATTACATTACTGACCCTTGTGGCTGGTTTCTGTTTCAGTTCGCAAGCGTCTTCATGATCTGGTTTCAAGACCCATAAGTTTGCACTAATTCAGCTCTCAAATTGCCTTGACATTGCAAACTTGACAGCGGGTAGATTTTGTACAAAAAAAAAAACTACAAAAAGGGAATAAAATTCAGAACGGGGTTCCAATGCATTGACTATCGCAACAGCTTTTGTAACTTACGGGAACACTAGCGTACCAATCTAAATTATCAAATTGAGAATTCGATGGCCGTTACACAAAAGCAGAACTAAATGTCAATTAGATTCCACATCGTTACATTAATCTGACTAGGAAATGGTCTCATGACTAGAGTGCGCCCCCCACCCCCCGCAAACTATCCAGGATTTATTTTGCATTTTTTTCTTTCCAGGGAGAGGGTGTTACCCAATAAAGGTCATGGAAATTCAAGTCAAATGATGGTACAAAGGAAATAATACACAATAAACTTACTGCATGATTTACGATTATCCTACCCTGCGAATGCTCGACACTGATATCCAGGTGTTAAATGACAGAGATGTACACTTTTAGGCCACGTGATGATATGTTGTCGTTGCAGGCGACTTGGCGCCTCAAGCGAAGCCAGGAAGAGGCGGTTTGCGTGCTTTCATGGCCTGATTCCCGGCGCATAGACACATCTCTTCGTAAAGCGCAGCGTGCCTGTAAAGCTGGATTGATCTATTCCTGGTTGGAACCCGGTGTATAAACATGATCTAGAAAACGGTTAAGGGCAACTATAAATCACGGACAGGCGAGAAAACACCTCTTAAGGCAGGCTCTAATGAAAGGGGAGCCCTGGAGAAGTGTTATTGCTCTAAGTCGAAGTCATAAATTTATCTTTAGCCTCACACTTGACAAATATATATATACATACATATATACATACAAACACATGCATATACTGTTTATTATACCATGTATTTGTTATACATACACATGTATATATTGTTTATTATACAATGTATTTGTCCATATAATGGGATTAAGTTCTTAAAGTTTTAAAACATAGCGAGCATTAATACAATATCCCTTGATCAAATCTACCGCACGGCAGTATATTTCTAAGCACATACGAAGGAGGTTTGTCTAAATGCAAAGAAGAGTTTGTACGCATACAACATCGTACTATTTCATTCGAACACATCGGTTACCAACACGAGAACAAGGACTTTGGCGAATTAATGGTTGTAAGAAAACAACCGCAGTGCCATTTGTATAACAGCATGATGAATGATACTAACCTCTTCACCTTTCCTACGATATTCTGAATCCTCATAAACTTTTTAGAGCACCCTATCGAGTTCTCCAAAACAACCGTTAATTTGGAAAAGCATCGTTACGTTGTTACGTAAACAAACAAACAAACCAACATGAACTAACTTGAATGTTATACAAGAACACAAAAGAAATTAGCATCACATTTTATCATCAAGACTTTTATCATCAAGATTTATTGTTTTGTTGTCAAGATTTTAGGTTTTGGTTTTGAATACTTCGAATTCATTCTAATTTTGCAGGTTGAACAAAAAGCTTTTAGATTGCAAAGTGTCTTGAACGATATATTGACATTTATAATTATGGTATACATCAATTCTGCCTTCTCGATTATAGTCACATAGTTGTTCATCCTGCGCAAACATCATACTTCAAGCAGTGCAACAAGTATTGGCGGTTTGATGATTCGCATAGAACGTAATATTCACGTGCTACACATTGAGGTATAGGAATTCCTAATTTTGCATTGAAAAATTCACTTTATCAATATACTAAAATTAGATCTCACTTTGAATATTTTTCTAAAGGCATTACAAACTTTTGATTTTTCATCTCCTTCTCCTCATTCACACACACACATATATAAGAAGAATGAGTCTCACGTCAGTGTAGTGTATACACTACACTGACGAAGGCCTGAGGCAGGCTGAAAATGTTGTGAATAAAAACCTTCTTGTTGGATCTACAGATGGCGTATTTGAGACTCATTCTTCTTATAATCATAACATTCGAAGGCCAACACGTGGAAAATTCCAAGATGAACATTATATATATACATATATATATATATATATATATATATATATATATATGTATATATAATAGATATCTCCATCGTCATTTGTAACATAATCATACATACAATATATATAATTATATATATATATATATATATATATATATATATATATATATATATATATATATACTTGTGTGTGTATGCGTGTGTGTGTGTATACATCTGTTTGTGCTCTACGTCGGACCATTATTTTGGACATACGGGATATTAAGGGGATTGCTGTATGTTTGTGTACACATTGATAGTTATAGTTTGCTTGCGGATGAGCGATGTTTATGATGCATATTTCTTTTGCCTAATCAGCTAATCGTGAGTTTTCTTTTCTGATCACCATATTGTTATAGGAAAAGGTTATCATGTAGTTATGTATGATCTGGTCTCTGGAGAAAAATAAATGTATCATGCAATTACATTTTGCAGGATTATGTAGCCGGGTTTTTTTTTTTAATTAGTTCAAATTGTGTTTGCTGTTATTTTAAAACGCGAATAGTCATTATTACCACACATGCATGTGTGGCAGATTGGGTGAATTACAAACAGTGTATGGTTGAACAAATTTCACAAGCATCCTGTTTTGCATGAATAGAAGACTATACAATTTTGATCGAATCGCTTTGCTCCCCAAACTGTTGTTCAATAATAGGGTAAGCGTCCACTGGAAATTTAGGGAGTGCTATTTAATTTGCGGTACACTTAGTAGCGCTGAACTGAAAACGAGTCAGAGCATGAGACACTCTTAGGTTATTTATCGTAGTCTCCGGTTACATCTCTCTCTCTCTGTCTCTCTGCTTTTTCTTCCTTCATTTTCTTTTTCTTCTGCCCTTAATCCCCCTTCTTGTCTTCCTCCTACTCCTCCTCGGCCCTACTTGTTGTTTCTGTTTTTTTTTCTTCCTAAAAACTCGTTTCTTTTCTCGTATACTCTCCTCTCTGAGATCAATTCTTCCACCATTTCGTGTTGACGCCCAAAAAAGGGTAAATACGATTCTGTTTACTTTTTTGTGATATAGCAAGCAAAACCATGTTCGAAAATTGACATTTTGGATAAGTTAGAGCGATATCATTTTAAATGATTCATGCCTTTCCATTACATATTTTCTTCATTGAAACAAACAGCTTCAACAAACCAACAGCTTCGTTGGAATAGGAGAAGAACCTTGTGGGAAAAGATCAAATGTGCCTTTCTCGTCATCATAGAGTTTAAATATATTCTCTACTGATTTAGATAGAAATGCCAACTTAAAGCTATTATATAGAGTCGGTATTGTCTCAGCATGTCCGGAGCTTCCGTGCAGCAGAAACATTAAACGACGTGCATGCAGTGTGTATGCAATTTCCACTGTCAGCCATCATTAGACCTACCATGATAAGTCATGTATGAGGATTAGTCTCTGTAGTTGACACAATGATCAATGTGAGCATTGAGGTTAATTCACATATCGGTAAACTAGGGCTTATTTTTAATGATTAAGGAAGCAAAGTATAAATTATGTGGATTATTGGTTGGCAACGTGACATTTGAAGGGTACAATATTGCTTTAGAAACCACCACGTTCAAAATCTAACACAACAGATTCGTCATACTATAAAAGTCTGCTGTAATTCCATGAAAAATTAACCTCAGGTGAAACTGATATCCAATTTTCTGTTCATTTCATACTGCTGGGATCCTTATATCCGCTTCGTCCGGCATGAATTGTGACTACAAAACTAACTTTCTGGGTATGAAATACACACACACCCGCGCACGCACACTCTCTCACACACACACACACACCTACACACACGCGAACAAAGGTCACAGCTCTTCGATCCTTTACTCAGAAACTAACTGAAGCTTTATCCTGAAATAGGGTAACGAAGTGTTTAAACACATTTCTGGAGCATTGTGTGTGTGTGTGTGTGTGTGTGTGTGTGTGTGTGTGTGTGTGTGTGTGTGTGTGTGTACTAGATCCTTGTGTGTAACAGGCGTTGATCGTAGTTATCTTTGACATGCGAAAAGCTAATCATTATTTTCATTATGTTCTAGGTATTGTAAAAAAATGCAGCGAATTGTTTTCTTTCTTCATTTCTAGCTTTGATGTCACCTTAACTGAAGCACTTTAGAAGGCCAGTTGGCTTCTTTACAGACTAAGACTCAAATAGTTATGGATCGGCACCAAAATTACCGTAATAGAGCTGCTGATATTTCAGCCCCAAAATTTACTGTTAGTTTGCTGAACAAGATTTGTCATTCTTTTTTTTTTCATTATCATTTATGTCTTTTAGAATCGGATGCTGGATACCTGAACTCTCCTTTCCGACTTCTTCAGTCTGTAATCTTTGACACTGATTCTTGTAATTATGCAACATGTTTCCATGTTGTTTTAAAAATGACCTGATCTAAAACGTGTAATCTCATTTACGCTTGACTGAATCTGAATTCCAAAGCCGATTGTCTCAAAACACTGTTTCTTTATTGCCGGTTTCTTACCGTGTCTCAGGGAGATAAAGTATATAACGTTGGAACTATTAGAGTGTAGACGATTTGATTACGCCACAATGAAATTATCAGATTTTCGTAGCAAAGGTAATATACGTTCATAATGATTATTGTTTTGATTGCGGCATGATTGCACGCTGGAAAAAATTCAGCCCCCCTCCCCCCCATGATGTCAAAGAAACATGGTAACCTCATGCAGTGTTTTTTGATGCTGATGATGTGCTAAAGTAATCCGCCAGAAAAATAGGGAAACACAAATCGAACATGAGAGAGAGAGAGAGAGAGAGAGGGGGGGGGGGGGGGGGGGGAGAGAAGAGATACCATTGTTGGCGCTCACAAGGCAAGGGCAGGCACAAGAAATGTACCGGTGTACAGGTATGAGGTCTACACAATGTCATCGCATTCAAGTCATTCTATATTCAAGAATCTCATTGTACAGGACATTATCAGTGAAACAGTCCGCAGGTGTAGATTAATAAACTGCGTATTTGACATTTGTTCATCGCTGGCAGAAGACACGTTTTGTGAGTGCAGGCACACAACCCAAGTGAAAAAACGAAGAGTTTATAAACACCTCGATCAATCTTTGTACTCCTTTCTTCTTTCTGCCACATGTTCATGCAATTCTCTCACGTCCATTGCTTCATTTCCTACCGCCACATTTAGATTCAGCAATTACGGAATTAAAATACACCAGAGAATTGAACTTTTATGTCGCTTGTCTGTTCACGTTTCTAATTATTTCATATTCTGCATGTCAATCGGGTGCTGTACTGCACTGCGCACAGTATAGTCTGATAACATGACCCAGATATCACAATGACTATCTAGGCCAGCTGTCTCTCGTCCCAATTCTTTCAAACTTAAAAGTTCTATAACGAATATTTTTTGTTGCGCGCATAAAAGTTTTCGGGAATGACGAATTCATTACGAAGTCAACTATAACCATATTCCTCAATCCATTAAAGTGATTACACGCTGAAATAAACGGAAGTGGAAGAAGTATGATAAATACATGTAATGTGATTATACTGATGCACCAGTTATTCAGCGAGGATATCAGAGAAAAGAGAAAGAAAGCGACAATTGTCAAAACCTATATTATTGAATGGATTAGTTTCTATTTACATGATATAGTTACATATGGTGTGTGTGTGTGTGTGTGTGTGAGAGAGAGAGTGTGAGTGTGTATGTGTGTGTGAGAGAGTGTGTGTGTGTATGTGTGTGTGTGAGTGTGTGTGTGTGTGTGTGTGTATGTGTGAAGAAATGAGTTGTTGATTTGGTGGGGCTCACGGGAAACTAAATGACTGTGTAATAAATCATTATGACAATCGAAATGAATGACTTTTATTTCTTCGAGAGGTTTGATAGACGTTAAATGATATCAAGTTTAGGTGAATATACCATTTTGATGCTGAATAATCGATAATCTCCACCTGACATAGGATGAATACAATTAATCTGAGACCCAATTGTTGCATATTTCATTTTTTCTGCTTCAGAATAATCATATATATATATATATATATATATATATATATATATATATATTCATTTATTCACAACCTCTCTTGCTCCATGGAATTTTTAATGACCAGTGATTTCGCACGTAGAAAATTATGAACAAAGAATCTGGAAAGTGTCACAAGTGTAGTAGTCGCGGCAGACGCGGTGATGCGACTGAAGGCCGTTGTTATGGCGATTAACAGTGCCAGAGGAAATCTTCGCATATGTCCACACGGATGAGCCATAGCTCGATTTCCGGACAACAATCGATCACACACCCGTCCCTTCGTTTTATTCAGAAGGAGTCTCAGTGGCAACACTCCTTCATTTATATGATTAATTGATTGTACGACAGATGTACTGCTTCCTGTAAGGATAAATGCGTGATCTCGTATTACACATTTACAAACCAGAAATAGACAGAGACACCAAGCCAAACGAGTCGTATAGCCGAAAGGAACACATCATATTTACACACACACACACACACAGACACACAGACACACACACACACACACAAACACGGGGATGCGACCACAGCTGAAGTGCTCACAATCTTTATTTCCGATATCGATATTTCACGCTGTTCATATTTTCAGTAATTAAATTTTATGTATCGACATGCGTTACCTCTCAATAGACCTTACGCTGCATCAATGTTTTAAAAAGAAGCAGTCCATGCACAAAATTTCGCTCCATGATACAATCAGAAATGTTGGACAACGTTGAAGACAAATTCTAATCTTCTGATGTTAGTATATTAATCTTCCTCACATTGCCGTTGAATATTATTTTCACCTAGGCTGTTATGTGCGAAGCGAATCATCGTGATCAAAGTCAGAGATATGAATCATTGTGGAGGGTTTGCGGTGCTCACTCTCACTCTCAAATGAAAGTAGCTGGTCATGACAGAATGAAACAAACGGACAAAAATTTAACGGAGTCAGCTTAAGATTCTTCTTTTGAAATGGATGTAGCGCAATTGATCAAACAGCCACAGAAAAGGGGAATGAAATGAAATAATCGTGAGATTTGTAATACGCACATTCTTAAAAAGGAGAAAATGGATCTCAACACCGCGGAGAGGTGGTTGTACTCTCCTATCTCTTCTGAATCTGCAGTTTTATTTGCGGTTTCTGATATAAACGTACTTCCCGTATCCAATGGACGCATGCCGTCTGCCGCTGCGAGTTGTCTCCATAACACCAGCTCTTCCCGCGGCGTCTGCAGCGAAGCGGATAAATTTGGTTGAAATGCCATCGCTTCCCTTGGGAAAGAGGCGCGGAAATAATATGTTCGCAATGTGAAAAGAGATCTCTTTTCTTATTTTCTCTCTTATTTTCTTTTCTTATAAAAATTGGGAAGAGCAAGGGAGGCGAAAGCAATATTTCGTCTCACGCCTACAATGCGGAAATGTAAAGTCAAACTACTCGAAATGCACCCGGAAATATCAATTATTCTTTCTCGATCATAAGACCGTGATGAAAATGCACTGAGACGGAAAGAAATGAGCTTTGCTCGTAGGATTTATTTGGTGGGAGGATAAGCTTAGATGGTGATACAAATGCCAACTATACCTCTCTGTATACCCGAGGGGATTTTCAGATACAATATAAAACTGTTGAGATGAACCTTTTTCACGCTACTGTATATAGCACCTACCTCCAACTGCTCTGCTTTCTTCGATCAGACCTGCATATAGCTGGATTTTCACACATTAATTGTTTTGTATTATTTACGGTGTTCATAAATCAGCTGTTCTCAAATTCAGTTGATCGAAATAAAACTTACGTAATATCTTGACTATGGCCCATGACTAATAGAAAAATTGCCTCAATGGATGTAAAAAATTTCTAAAGGAATTATTTACTGATAACAATCTGCAATTATCAGTAAGCAAGTGAACTTCACGAAGAAAACTAAATAGGATTGGAGAGTGTAATGCAAAGAACCTGAACTGGGAATGTTTTAGGAGCAGAAGGAATCTTTACTCATTGTATATTTCGCACTTTAGAGCTATCGTATTACCTGCTTCTAGATCTCAGTGTGTGATGTATGAGGATGGGTGTCTGACAAGCGTACATCATGTGGCGAGAATTGGACCCTCTGGACATCCTCGGTGCGTGTAGGGTCAGCCTTGATCGTGGTATATATACATTAAACATGGAGATTTCACAATGTTCCCGCAGGGATAATGACAGCACAAGTTGCCACACCACTGTTCATCACACCTTGTATGCAATAATGTTCAGACCATCAATTTATCTAAACTGATGCTGTCCACCACCTTTTTTTTTAATCTCCCATCCTGAGGGATGGTCAGATATCAGCGAGAGGAAATAATAATGGGTAAAGTTGCAGCTCCTTGCCAATATATGCATGTCTCTACCCCCATACACGGAAATTTGATGAGTATGCGGAGGTTGGGGAGGGAGAGAGAGGAGAGATAGCGGGGTGGGGTGGGGTAACAACATGAAAACTTAACGGTCAGAGGGAAGGGAGGTTTCATGCTTCCATTTGAGGTTGGTTGCCATGGTTTTATAGCTTATTCGCTAAGCAGGTGGCTTCGTGCATCAAGATTCTGTGGCTTCTTGAGGGAAGATTTGTGAGCAGCAGATAGCAGTAGGAAAATTAAAACAAAAAGTTGACAATCAATATGCACAGGAATAAATTTACGTTTTGAAATTATCTTTCCTCTTTACCAAGCAAAATCCTTGTTTTGAGAGGCAAGATTACATCATCTAACTCAAGGGGAAAATAAAGGTTCGTGTTGCTTTTTCCTTCTTGTAAAGTATCTGGTGCTTGAATAGTATTTTCTGCCGTACCGACAATGTTATTTTCCGTGGCTTCTATACTTTTTCAGGCTACACATATAACCCAATCCACATCGCCCGGGATAGATTACAAGATGGAAGCATACAGCGTATCACTTACACCATAAGCCACAGCGGATTAATATGACGGGAAGACTCTCCACAATTTCCTTCTTGTGTTTCGGTCTAAGCAGTGCTGTCTGCACTTGTGTAAGAACAAGATTTTTTTCTTCTCCTCAGCTTGAATTATATTGCACCTGTCTAGAGGACATCATGTGTCACATCTGATGCCAGCATTAAGCAGGCAACTGATACCAAGATAGATTTTATCTGTATCAAAGATGAACATAGAAGGGGAATTATACATTTTTCTTTCCGTTCATTGTTTGCTTTGCTGCCTCATGATTTCATAATTTTGATAGAAATATGTCACAACATGTTCATTACCGGGTATCATAATGGGAACCCCCTGTTTTTGTATTTTCTTTTTCTCCTCACAGATGTATAATGTAGAGGTGGTGGCGAACTACACGTCTTTTTCCCTCTTGGTCTCCTACCTGTAGAGAACAGAAGAGAACAACTTTAATACTGCATCACATCTCTGCGATCGTCTGCTTGCTCGATGGAGCGTGATGTGCACTGGCGTCCAGTGATGTAGGAAGTCGCCGTAAAGAATCGTGCAGATCCCTGGTATACCCCATGCAGCGGCTTGTTTATTCATTGTCTTGAGAATAATATATTATACACATAATTGTGATTCGCGCATATTTCTCTATCATTGCCATCTTTCTCCCTTAGACAAATATTCTACAGTCGAACTGCACTTTGTCTCAATAAAATGTTGTTTTGTTGAAGTATTGATTTTTGATATGGAATGATTTGTGCGAAATCTCCTGCTGTTCGACTCACGGCCATGAAGACCTCATACTGATTTTATTTCATGGATTGATTCTCAATCACTGGTCCGAAGAATGACAGCGATGTGATTATGATCCAAGTGCGATGCGTAAATGAGGTGCTCTACCTTGCAGAGACTCAGATAGTACAAGATTGCTCACTGAGCTTTTCAAGAAAATCCCCTTTCATGTCTGCCAATGTAGGGGTTAAATCTGGCTTTATCACTTGATTTTGGATATGGCACCTTTGCGTTTCTTCATTTATACGACTTTAAAACTTAATTTGGAGCAAGACTTTTGGTTTGATTGTTTCGTACAGCAGAGATAGCATCGTCTTCTACTTTACAGACTGGGGTAACAGTAGTAAACTTGCAACAAATTATTTTGTTCAAACAAAAGAAAATGTAAATGAAAATGGAACGTAAGAATTCCACATATGACCACAGAGCAACTAAAACCTCCTTCCCCCCCCCCAAAAAAAAAGGAGGAAAATGCGACTCAAAATCGAAACGATTTCTACGACCAATCTTGATAAGCTACCTTCAACATAGCTCTTCATGGAGCAAATGAAAATGCGCCACAGTCAATGAATATGACATTATTAGATACATGAATTTTTGTTTGCTCGTGAAAGGGAGTGAATGAACTGACATTTAGCATGAGCGATCAACCTGCAAGACTACGGTCACGTTAATGCTGTTACATACCATAGGACGTACGTAAGACGATTATAAGTTTGATTTTAAAGTACATTCGATGTGCGATTTCATGATGTCCTCATGATGTTGATACTTGTTGAATAATAACAACAAATTAGTAACAGTTTAAACATACACATGATACAGATGAAAACATAAACACGTTTGAATAAATGAAAAAAAAAAACCCGCCTCTTCGTCACAATCAGGTTCTTTGGCTCTCGTGTTACTAATGATGTCGCTATGTTGTTGGCAAAAGCACTAAGCAGTGATCATTTGAGTAGGTTCATTTTGTATTTTGTTAAAAATCCTTGCATTTGAAGCATCATTCATTCGTTCAGATACCGAAATCATCAGTTCATGAACTTTGTCACGTGAGAAACAGGGCAAATTCTTTATATTTGATGAAATTTTGCAATTGTCCAGTAGAATGCAGACAGTTGACCTAGTAACGACAATATTGTTAAACATATTTGAAAGGAATAATATATATATCATACCCTTGAGATTATCTTGAACAATAGTGACGTCATTATCATGGTGGAGTGTACTAATCATCGAATACTGATGTTACGATATCAAAGACCATACACCAGAAAGAGAATACCCAGAGCCTGGGAGTATCTGAATGAGCAGTGGCCGATGGGCAGTCGATATTTGTGATATGTCTTTGCGCATTCTTTAGACCTTTCCTTATTTGGAGGCTTGATAGGCACACAGCCCCGCTCGCCCACTTCTGTGTTTGAAATTTGATTTTGCCCGTCACACGTAATCGTTGCCGACCGATGGCGCCCAGTTAATCCTGTGGAATTAAGGAGGGCAAAATACGGTATCTTGACCTAATTTGCTGTAATTGCGCACTTGGTTAATATGCAAGGCATTGCGCAGTTGCCGTTAAAGCTGCCAAGTCCAGGCCAAGTACAATGCTAATGACTCACTGAAACCCTTCATTCTTCCCTTTCATTGTCGGTGTCGAATGCCAGCACTTATACTATTCAGGAATCTCCTCATGCATAATTAGTTATCTCCAGGTTTGCTCACTTTTCACAAAAAAAAAGGCTTTAGATTGTCGTGGGGTGTTTTTTCAGCATGACTTTTGAGAAGTTCAGTTCAATCTGCCTGCAACTGACTCGTGCTGTGTAATGATGGGATACTTGTCATTCATCTCAGCGTACTAACAGGACAATTCTGAAATTCCTTCATGATATCGATAACTCTATAACCAGTGACAACTACAACTATACGATGGAACTATTGAGCTAGAGACGCGAAGATACCATCGACCAACACCTCTGAAACAGAGCTTTTCAGCACACACTTAGCAACAAGATCATTGTGGAATATGTTATTAACGTGAGAATTCGTCAGTTTTTATATAAAAGTAGAATTGCTCTTTGAGTTTTTTTCAGCAAAATAACAGCTATTATACAATACAGCTGGAAAGCTTGTTGAAATTTCATACAACTTTATAGTGACTGTAAGGGTCATCTACAAGCACATCGCAAATTAGTCAATGCAACAACTCAAACTACAAAAGTCACCTTGATTAAAGTTTACTCCCTGAACTAAAGGGACGATTTTTATAATAAGTTTAACTAAACATTGTCATTTTAATAACCAGTACTCTTGGTCAGACTCAAAGGCCACCGTCTGAGTAGCGAAAGTTAACTTCCAAACTCTTCCAGTTACTTAAAGAGTAAGATTCTATTTTGCGCGATATTCAGATCGAATGTGCTCGCCTATCCCCTCTGATATGTGGCTGTAACCAGTACGGCATCAATTGGACAATCTAGGGAGACAGGGTGAGAGATAGATTGATAGATAGATAGAGAGATAGATAGAAAGATACTGTAGATGGATAGAAAAATAGATAGATACATGTAGATAGATAGATAGATAGACAGAAAGATAGATAGAAAGATAGATTGATACATGTAGACAGATAGATAAATAGATACATAGATACATAGACAGACAGGCAGAAAAATAGATAGATAGATAAATAAATAAATAAATAAATAGATAGATAGATAGATAGATATAGATAGATAGATAGATAGATAAATAAATAAATAAATAGATAGATAGATAGATAGATATAGATAGATAGATAGATAGGTATATAGATAGATAGGTAGATAGATAGATAATAGATAGATAGATAGGTAGATAGATACATAGATACATAGGTAGATAGAAAGAAAGATAGATAGGTAGATAGATAGATAGATAGATAGGTAGATAGATAGATAGATAGATTGATTGATAGATAGATAGGCAGATACATAGACAGACAGAGAGATAGATAGATAAATAGATAGATAGATAGGTAGATAGAGAAAGAGACAGGAAGGGAAGGAAAGAGGAGGAAAGAAAGGGGAGAGCGAGCAGAGAAGGAGAGAGGAAGAAGATCATAAGTACATGTATGCATAGTTCAGAAGACGATGATTCTCTGGACTCTATCATTCAATTCAATTCAATTCAATTCAATTTTATTTCCATTTCCATTGAATAAACAGAAAAAAATATTTATATACAATACATATACAGAACATATTTGTAACAATTTCAAAGAAAACGTACTAGTGGTCACGAGTAACAACAGAATTTCCTTTCTAAGGTATATACATATACATAATACAAAGATTGGAATGGAAATGGAGGGTCCCACCAAAAAGCAAAGCTTGTAGGGTACGGGACCCTCGAAAAATACGTACACAAAATCAAAGAAACCAATGTCAACTGACATGAAATTAACTTAGGAAGGGAAAAAAAAAGAAAAAGAAGAAAGAAAAAGAACAAAAAGGGGGAAATGAGACTATGGTACAACACATGCCATCGTGGACACAAGCATACTGTACTTCATGATGGAAATGCAATAATAAAACAATAAAACGCTCCCTGGTTCGATATGCGATTGATTGGGTGTATGATTGGGGGGTATATAAAAAAGAGAAAGAGAATAGACGCACTGTTGTCTGGTACAATAAAAGAAATATCTGAGGTAAACTTATGTTAGACAGATTGTTTTCCTTAAAAAATGATTTCTGTGTGATATCTTAATACTTGTAAAAAAAAAACCCAAACAAACGACTTGATTGAGACAATGAAACCGAACCTAATTTGGTTGTACATCATAAGATTTCAACAGAAAGAATTTTAATTTGTTCTTAAAAGAATTCAAAGTTGTGCTGTTATTATGTCGTTGGGAAGTGAGTTCAAATACTTTGGCCCCTCGTAGATGAAGGTTTGCTGAGCCAGCAAAGTCCTAAAAAAATGGCAAATGAAATTCGTTGGATTGCCTTGTAGGATAACTATGAACAGATTGATTTTTTGAAAACATTGATTCAAATATATATATGGAAGATTATTTTTATTGTAATTATACATAAATTGTCCTAAATTAAACAAATACAAATCTTTAATTTTAAATATTTTATTTTCAAAAAATAACGGATCAGTATGAGACAAATATGCAGTGTGACATATAATACGCAGTGACTTCTTTTGTAGCAGAAGTAATATATCCAAAAGAGTTTGATATGTATTTCCCCATACAAGAATAACGTAATTTAAATAAGGCAATATGAGGGATGAATATAATGTAAGCAGGGACGACAAAGGAAGACAAAATTTAATCTCGATGATTATACCAATATTTCGTGAAATAATCTTACATATACTATCAATATGAAATTTCCATGAAAGCTTATTATCAACTGTTATTCCCAGAAATTTGATATAAGAAACATTTTCCAGTGGTGTGCCATCAAAAATAATATCAACAGGTAGTGCCTCAATGGAGTTGCTTAAAAGCATATATTTTGTTTTTTGAAGATTGAGAGATAATTTATTAGCTTTTATCCATTGAGCAACTTTTTCTAATTCAAAATTTAATGTATTTACAAGGGTAAAAGGATTATTATGCGAAAAAAACAAATTTGAATCATCCGCAAAAAGAATGAAAGAAAGAATATCTGATGATCTACAGAAATCATTTATATAAATAAGAAACAGAAGCGGACCTAATAAACTTCCCTGTGGGACCCCACATTTAACATTTAACATTTGTGAATTGCAACCATTTAAAGAGACATATTGCTTCCTGTTCAAGAGGTAGCTTCTGAACCACTCCAAGGCCTTCCCACGGACTCCGTAATGTTGCAATTTATTAAATAAAATATCATGATTAATGGTGTCGAAGGCCTTGGAGAAGTCCAGGAACAAACCTATGAGATGTGAAGATTTGTCGATCGCATGTGCTACTTTTTCTACAAAACTCAATAATGCATGTGAGGTGCTATGTTTTTCCCTAAAACCAAACTGAGTATTTGAGAGTATATTATTGAATTTCAAAAAAGTAATAGTTCTTTTATAAACAATTTTTTCAAGAATTTTGGACAATGTACATAACAAAGAAATTGGTCTATAATTATTAACATCTAATTTGTCACCTTTTTTAAACAAAGGGATGACTTTTGCTATTTTCATACTTTCAGGAACAATACCATAAAAAAGAGATAAATTGAATATATGAGCTATCATGGTTTGCTGTTCTAGAGAACCTATAATGAAACTGCACATGATGTCCGCCTGCCTATTTTTTACAAGGAGTCGATGTCACCAAGCCTTGTTCTATAGACCACGGCGTTCGAGACAGCAGGCCCTTGTAGGTCTACCTTGTAAATATGAATGTTTTCGATATTCCATACGTAAAATAATGAGGACACCGGACGTGCATGGTCTCCAAGGAGTCTTGTATGTTCGAAATGGATATCTGCCATCACTCTTTGGTCTTATTGCACAGTTCCTTATTCTTACCTCATATTTCTGATGGTCTCCAAGTATGGGGAGCTACATGAGATCTTAGAAAGTTACAGTAGATCGCCATTGATTGTTGGAAAGGATATTTCTAGCAGCACTGTTATCCATACTCCTAACCACGAATAGTGCTCCATTGTTTTGTGATTAGAATGCAAGATATGTTTTGATACTGCCAGTAACTCCCGTTGAACTTAATGTTTGATTTCATACATCATGAATTGCCGCATTCCTGTCAGTAAATAAATAAATGAGTTACAAAAAGTTAAAGTGCACAGATAGAAAAAAGAGAAAGGAAAAAAATCATATTCTAATGTAGGAGGTAAGAATCTGAAATTTGCTGCCATGTGACATTAAATATTGCTAATTTCGGTATGCTAACTAGCTATGTATGGAGGTAGATACATAGATATACACATGCATATATGAGCCAGATTTCATGTTTATAAGGTTTTCGCCGAGATAGACTAATCTTGATGGTGTACTTAAAGGTGAATTCCGTTATTCTCTATTGTGCAAAGTTTACATTCATCCATTGCTCAAACTTTAAATTTAAAGCAGTTTTGGGGGCATACCAACCTTGACTGCGGTTTTTTTTTTTTTTAGATATCCCTTTCTCAATTGCATGCAATCGAAGTAATGTTTGTTTTATGCATTATGTTTGATTCGTTTGTTTGCTATGCTTTTCCTAAATGGTGAACTACGTGTCGAAAAAAAGTAGGTCCTACATCCGATGATTTCTGAAGACGAATCAGGTAAACAGTCGCTTATGATAAGAAACCTCTGCTCAAGACGTATTTGATATAGTCAATCATGGTGAAAATCATGCTAATAAGAAATATTGGGGCAAATAACACATTCACATCAACATCCACTTTCCCTTCTATTTATAAAGATACATATGAAAGGCCTCTTTTCTCATGTAGCCTGTCCCATTTGCAGCAAACTGCATCATTACAAAGGGACGCGATAACCGTTGACTGGGGAATTCGTGGCGGAGTTTCCTTTCACAAGCACTTCGTATATAGGGCCGGACAAGCTCAGTAATGGCGCACACTCTTCCGTTGAATGGGGTGAAGGTTGGGTTCTCCGCTATCGTTCCCTGACCCAAATTACACGAAGAAACTGGGCCATGACATATTTACTTGCCGGCGATATGTCTGAAGATAGTGCGCTGGTATTAAACAGAAGTAGGAAACAAAAATAGATGAATTCGTGGCAATCGTAAGTTTGTCTGCTCTTTTAAAAGGTCATTTTGCAACACGCTAGGTGGCGTCTTCTTATTCTAGAGCACTGAAAACGTAAATGTAATGCTGATGTCACATTTTGACGTATAGTCATGCCATAAACACCACTGATATCATTCTAGTAACACTAGATCGATCTTTGATACCCCTGATACAGTGGCGTGCTCGGGGCATGCCTAACGGTGGAAAAACTGAATTCTTCTAATGCTGAATAATTAAGAAACTCAACGGTAAGAATTAAAACGTAATTGAATATTCAGTTTAAGAGATATGAGCCAGCAAGGTTTGACGAAAATTTCATGAAATCCTCACTTCGAATTCATGAGTTAGCAACAGTTCTGTCGGCGCATCACTTTCTACTGGTACATGTATTGTACGTAGTTCTTTTACTTTTTCTTGATATCGATACAGGTAGACCCGTCAATGTAACGCTCTTTAGAGAAGTGTGCAGGCCATCGTATTCCAAACCGCAATGGATTAACATGCGAATGTTGTTTGATCTTATTTCTTTTTATGAGAAATGCATTTTGGTATGTTTTGTGTACATTTATAATGGAGAATAGTTTGCCTATCCTACAGCGTCCTGTATTTGCCAGGTTGTAAGAGCGGCATAAGGATTTGACTTACTATAGTACCCCCCCCCCAAAAAAAAAAAAAGCGCAACACGTTTGGAACGCCACATTTCTCGAAAGGATATCCTCAACTGTGGTTATGTCTACAGAATTTCTACCAATTGAAATTTAGAAAATCTATCTACTGATGAATCCACATGATTATTTTCTAGGGACTTTCAAAACCCTGATGACAGAGGTATAGTATGTTTTTTTTTTCTTGGAAATATATGGTGCAACTGCATCACTGTAACAGACAATCCATACGTCATACAGAATTGTCGTCTCTTTGAAATGATCCTTACTCATTCCAGGTAAACATCGTAATTTTCAACACTTTAGCGTCAGCACTGACTTCAGTGCACAGGATACCAAGGATATTGGTAACATTATCGACGGAGCCTGGCATTGTGTGACAAACGATATGCTATGCCTGCCATAACGTGATCTGTATGAGTTCGAGAATGATATTTAAGACTCCCTGGTATTTAGAGGAAACTATGGAGTTATTTTCTTTTGTCAAGAATACAATGCACAAACGAAAATTCAACGATATTATAGACTTAAAAAATCACAAACAAATTCAATAAATCATTATGATACAAAATAAAAGTAAATTGTGGCATTTTCTCTTGTTCCCGTTGCAGGGGCCGTCACAATAAACATACGTCATGACGCTTCATGAGATGCCCTTTACTTTACTCCTTTACTCCTGACAAAACAAGGATTTAATCATAAAAATATATTAACATCATATAAAAATACCATTAATATTGTCTTTAGCAAAAGTATTAATGGATATATTGTCAGTAAGTGAAGAAAATTATATGGTTATCCCCGTTGGCTTATCAATGCTTGGAAAAATAGCATAACTGTATGATAATTCAGAAACTGACTGCTATCATTACAATTTTTATTAGTTGATTTAACGACATTGAAGGGACTTGTGAAACCAAATTTAACAGATTTCATTAAATCCTTGCGCTCGTCTGCCTCACTGTCTCGCTAGGCTCTGGAGTGGCTGTCAGTGGGTATTGAATGGTTTCGACTCTAAGCCTGTATAGATTAAATGGCGCATGTGGCGCCTCTGGGTAGATAGTCCCCGAAATATGTCTCTACTTCATGTGGAAGTATGACCGACGCAATAATGTATTTATACATATTCTTTATTGCCGAATGTTTCATGCTTTATGTTGAACTATTTTTCATTATATCATTAGCTAACCAACACATGATGTTGAAACAGTAAAGATTTAAATCCGTATTCTTTGTGTGTGTGTGTGTGTGTGTGTGTGTGTGTGTGTGTGTGTGTGTGTGTGTGTGTGTGTGTGTGTGTGTGTGTGAAGGGGGGGGGGTGGCGTATCAAACTACCAGATGGTTTGTGGCACCTGTTCATAGCAGGTGGTAGTAATGTCTCATCATACAATGCTAATTACACGCCATACGAAACAGAGTACTAGGCAAGGTTTATATATCTACACTTTTCTGTGCTTTCTATTCAAGTTACTTTGGTTGCCGTTGTATGACAGCGTTAATTTCAGTCAATGACAAAGTTTATTAAAATTCAATTATCATGTCTATAATGTGGACTAGCCCCGCTGATTTCATTAACATACTCTTGAGAGAGAATGTTCTGTTTTTTTTTTCTGAAAGGTATTTTTTCTCTTCATGTAAATTTCATGAAGAGTCTCTCACAGTTTTCTCAAGTATTCTCGTATAAACTCTACTAAAACAAACAAACAAACAAACAAACAAACAAACAAACAAACAAACAAACAAACAAACAAACAAACAAACAGCAGGACAGGTCTTTAAAATTGCCATCATCTACATCCATCCAGATCTATCCCATTCGTGCCTCGTGCCTCCGAATGGTTTTATTCTAGTGGTAACACCCCAGTCCTTGTTTCAGCTCTGTCATTAAGATAGAATGAATAGTCTCGTGTCAGGCACTTCCTGTTAACCTTTTTCTGAATTAAGAATAGGTCTATGTATGCTTTGATTACACCCACCTACCCCCCCCCCCCCAAAAAAAAAAAAAAAAAAAAAATCCACCCCTGCACCGACATCTGCATGAAATATGACGGTTGAATTAACTGCATGTGCTCTGATTTTAATCCCTTACCTGGATCATCATCAGAGGAAATGATTAAAAAAAAAAATCCCAACTAAGAAAGACAAAACAAAAGTCTCACCTGCGTCGATCCAATTTCGGTATGTACGTGGCACACAATTTTATTGCTTCCTGCAGCGTAGTTTCACTGATAGAACCCCACGGTGTTCAAAAATCCAGGGGTGGATGTCAATAACAGCGAGAAAGCGAGAATGAGATAGAGAAAAATGGGGCGACGCATTGCTCGTAACACTTCTTTTTCACACCGCCCGGTTGTAAACAGAAATGGTGATTTGGGTCGGACAAGTAGATCGAGTTTGCTTTGATACTCCCACTCGCCGGAGTCGTAGTTGTAAATAATCAATCATTCTTTGAGCGAAGCTATGTTTACGTTGTGAATTCAGAGCTTTTCCCCCTTCCAATGGCTAGGCCCTATCGAGTCATGGATTTCCACATATACAGATCTTGCAAGTAGTGTTCGTTGTCTTGGTACACGTGTGTCAGAAATGTGAAGTTGTACGTGGTGTGTACAGCATGTGCTGAGAAAATGGCTCATTAATTTTGGTTGTAATTAGTGCATGTATCTTAATGTATACACTTAATGATCATACCCTAATTAATCATGCATGGCATGTCTTAACATGCTCTCTGCACAGCGTTCGTTTCGTTCAGTCATTATTTCGTCTAAATTTGCTCTGCATCACCAATTATCCACAATAAAAATGACAGCTCTTCGTGAATGACATTCTATGGATTGTCACATTATATGGATGATATGTGATCCATTTGCACATACTATAACATAGGTTTCCATAAATTGCTTTGACTTATTATTCATAACCTCCGTGTGCCCTATGCGAATGTAGATAATTAAGATGTCACCGCGCTTTCTTTTCAGTCTTTAGTCTTTGTAGCATTCCAATAGAATTTAGATGACAACGAATATGTCAACTTATTATATATTCTGAACATGATTGAAAGGCAGCCAAAAAAAATAATGCGTTCCCTCCCCACCCTCGCTAATGAGTGTTTGAAACGGTGGACCAAATCTTAAGAAAAAGGAGGGGGCGGTTCGTGTGAGTTAAACGGATGAATCCCCCTTGACGGAGTCTCTCTGTGGTGCTCGTGTAGTATTGGTATCGACTCCAAATGCCTGAATAAAAAGATATTTATTACCGCCTGGGAAATTCAAACCCATGTGTGACAGGTTGATTCCAAGTAAGTTTCTCCAAGTTCTGATCTGACATATTATGAGTACCTGAATGCAGCATGACTTTAAATACTGGTATTACCTCTGGGTTTGCAAAGGCGTATTTTAAAAGAAATATGGTTTGGGCACTGACGCTTGGATCGGTAGAGCAACTATCTCTTAAAGGACAAGTTCACCTTCATAGACATGTGGGTTGAGGGAATGCAGCAATATTAGAAGAACACATCAATGAGAGTTTGAGGAAAATCTGACAATCCGTTCAAAAGTTATGAATATTTGAAGTTTCTGCTCAGTCACGGCTGGATGAGAAGACTACTATAGCTTGTGATGTCATATGAGTACAACTATATAAAGAAAGTATAAAGAAAATTCAAGATATTCTCACTTTTTAATAAAAGAACACTCGACTTCTCTCTTTCAGAAGTCGGGGGAATGATATCAGCCCTAACATAAGTCAGTAACAAGTTGAAGAAATGTGCACTTTATTCAAAAAGTCAAGTTTTGTGAAATTCTCTCTTTATTTTCTTTATATCGTTGTACGCATATGACATCATACACTGTAGTAGTCTTCTCATCCAGCAGTGACTGCGCAGATACTTTAAAAATTCATAACTTTTGAACGGATTGTCCGATTTCCCCCAAACTTTCACTGATGTGTTCTACTAATATTGTTGCATTCACACAATCCACATGTATATGAAGGTGGACTTGTCCTTTAAGAATGTTTACTGCAATGTTTAGCTCTGAAAGAAAAACATTGAGATGTAACAAATTTACTGACGAGGCATGAAGGACAAAAAAAAAAGCAATCGCCGCAACTCACTTCACACACACACACACACACACACACACGCAAATGCACGAAGGCATATTATATATATATATATATATATATATATTATATATATGAAATAAATTTATAGAGACAAAAAACACGTAATTTTGTAATTTTGTGGTAATTATACAAAATACATATATATATATATATATATATATATATATATATATATATATGCATACATGTAGGTGTCACCTGCACTCAGTCAAGCAGCATTTACAAAATGCTTGACAAAATTTTAAAAGAATGTGTATGAAAATATTTTCACATTCTGAAAATGTTTATATTATAACTGCTATTTTAAATCAGAAATATAACCGTGAAAATCTGATGAAGTCGCCGAAAGTAAATTCTGAAATTGCACATTGTCACAAGGAATATATCTATATGGCGATAAGCTTTCCAGTATCCCAATTCATAAGCACGAACGTACCACAGAAACTGTAAGAGAGCTAACCAATCTTCATAGACCAGAGTGACAACATCAAACATTAGGGGGTCTTGTTCTTGCAAAATTTCGCGCAAAGATAAATAGTTTATACTGGGGGAATTCACAAATAAAGTCATATTCTTATTTCTCTTGAATTTGTTGAAAGTCTCCCCCACACCCACTAAATATTGTGACTATTTTCAAAACGTCTAGAAGCAGCTGGATGTGCGGAAAGTCGAAGTGAAAATTTACTTTCCTCAAAGGATTTTAGTTACTGCCATATTCACGAAAATATCATAGCACTTTTGGCGCCGCTTCTACCGTACGATCGAAGTTAATTGGGGGAGCCGAACGGGGAAAAAAAAATGTTGTAGGACAAGCCAGAGTGAGAGAACATCCGGGCTCTTGGAACTCATACCTGCGATTGTGCCCATATCACTTGAAGCCCCCGGGTAGACCAATTCTCATGTGTCCCTTTCCATGGAGGAATCCTGACCTTTCGCAAACATGCACTGTAGACGTTCCAGAGACAGAACGCATGTTAACATCCCATGATTCTCTATCTGCCCCTCCCCCTTCCTCATATCAGGAGACGTTAAAGATGGAAATTCACATCAAAAATGTGAAACGGTAAAAAAAAAAAACCACACACAACCTTTTACTATATAATCGTAATAAACATGATAGCGTAAAAACTTATTTCTTGAAATAAGCGTTGTCACTAAAATGCATTTTTATTGTATGTGTTCGTGTGTACGTCTGTGTGTGTAGGATTGTTCGTATCAAAGGAGGAATTTCGCACAGGAAAACTTCTTCGCAATGGTCTCAAACGTCAGCCCAAAAAAGTGAAACTTTTATTTGCGCATATCAAATAAAGGCCCTATAATATAAACTAATACAACAGAAAAAAAGAAAGAAATTGTTTTCCTCAGGGTATCGTGATAAACCAAAGAAATATGATATCTTGTTTCCTTCTTTGTTTTGTAATTTTCTCTCAATATATCAATATCAGCGTGGTACAAAAATAGCAGGCCCTCTTTAGACAAACCAGGAAATGAAAGAAAAAAAAATCGTATGAGGTAAACTTGAGATTATTGTTAACGACGGCTTGGCGCAAAAGTAACTGTGATATTAAGAATCTGGCACGACATAATCACCATAATGATGATCGCTTCTCACTAAAGGCCGTGTCACACCATTCCGGGCAAGCTATGAGGGCTTGTGGCGAGGAGGTAGTTTCCAGCACGTAGAAGATTTTCAGCGGGCGAACAAGAATGTTTGCAATTTTCATTCATGCCTTGTCATACCGTACGGGGGAAGTTTTGCGGCTTGACTTGCTGGGAAACAAATTTACTCCCCGGAGCTCTCCGCAGTTGGTCCGCACCTGACAGTATCTAGCACGTAGTTGCCCGGAGGTGCTCACGCAAGTCCGATTTAACCGCAGCCAAGTTTTGAGCATAAACACAATTTTTTTTTTCCGGGTGAGTCGCGGGAATGCCCGTAGAGGTCCACGCAGAACGCCAGTAGGAGACCCTTAGCGGCAGTACTTCCCAGGCAATTCCCACGCAGGTACTTCGCAATCCCGTATGCAGCCAAGATAATGAAATTCTGTGAGATTTCAGCCATTCCATTAGAGGAATTCCTTCACTGAGTTGTCAGCCCCCACGCGACTGGTACAAAGGTCACACAGTATACTCGCAAGTATAACGCGTCCAGCAAGTAAAGACACATGCGCTGACTCGCACAAATCCTTTTCCGCCCTCAGGAATGTCCGGTATGCTAGAAAATCCCTACACGTAACAAGCCCGAGTAGCTTGCCCGGAAAGGTGTGACAGGGCCTAAACACGGTTGCGGGAAAAAAAAATATTCGTGCGCACCTCCGGGCGACTACTTTTGAGATACATGCTTGGCACTGTCATGTGCGGATCATCTACGGGGACCTCCGGGTAGTCAAAATTGTTCTTTGCAAGTCGCACGCAAGGCTGGTGTGACACGGCCTTAACAAAACGGAGTTTTCACAAGCACGACGCAGCCGGTATTTGAACGTGCCGTGTGCAAAATTTGCTTCTGCGCATGATCAATCCGAAAAACGTCCCGTCCTGGGGAAAACGAGTACGGTATTCGGCTAAAATAGCGTTCGGTCCCGATGCTGGGCAGGAGTGAGCCAGCTAGCCAGCCAGCCAATCAGCGATCTTGTTCCCACGCCTCCGTCCTAACAGGAAAGCGAAAGTGCTTAGATATGGGTACACGCTGTTTAAGTGTTGTTCGCTGCACCATTAAGATATCCAACACAAGTATGCTCCTCTGTTGGTCATAACCTGTTTTTTTTTTCAGTGATGACACAAACATCTGTCGATTTTCATTGAGTACCATGTGAATTACAAAACGTAAAAGAATGAGATCTTGAAATACGGATTTTCCTCTTTTTTTTTTGGGGGGGGGGGGGAGGGTAGGAGGGGGTGCTTGTGGACGAGGAGATCTCATTGTATGAGTAAAGTTACGCGACATGTAGTCTCCAAATGAATGCAAAGCATATTGATTTCTTCTCTTATTTCCTCTGACGGAGAGAGCTGTTGTCGTCTTTTGAGACAAAGTGGGAGACATGAAAGTTTTTTGTCTCCCATGGCTAACCAAAAAAATGTACGATATGTAAGGTGTTCTTACATTTTTAAAGTGAATTATACATTGTTGAAAGAGTATCACTCTTAAACAAATTCAATAAGTGTAGAGTCGTATTCATTTAATGAATGTTCCAGGAGATGTTGTTCCTGAATTTGACTCCCCAAAGATTCTTATAAATGTCCATAATAATCAATGTAAACTGGTTTATGACACTTGCCAAACAATTCTGTTATCACATTATTCAATTGGTAATTTGTTTTCGATATCATTATGAAGCAAGGAATTTGACACCCTTTTTTGCAGCTACTGGTATGTGTTGAAAGTTTATAGATTTAATGTGCACAAGAGTTTATAGCTTGAAATTTAAATGCCATCTTGATGTATTGTGCATGTTTCCTGCAATATCACGAGAAAAAGTCAACAGAAGAATAGTAATAGATGCCCTAAATGCAATTTGAAATCCAAAAAATGGACGTAACGTGAACAATTTAATAATGAATCGACGATGAAATGGGAGGAATACAGAAAATTCACTTTCTTCTTCAAATTGAACATTGCTGGTAAGCAAAGAATATTACTGCCATATCATGATAAACATCAAGTCTCTTTGAAGTTTACTGTCTAGAACGTAAGGGGCTAATTCTTGTTTATGACCTAAAATTAAACTTTTATTGAATTCAGATCCTGTTCTTGCTAATGAACAGACGTGAACAAAGTCTCAATCAGAAGACTTGCTTTCTCGACTTTGTTCTGATACGATTTTCGGCTTCTGATTATTGCCATTTATTTATGCCTTGAATGGATTTGTGTCCCACAGTTATTATTAGGTTTTCCTAGTAACTATGCTGAGTAATCTTTTCTTGGCAGCCACTAATCGGTCATATGCTCGTTTTAGAATAGGAAGTGAAGATGTAGATCATTTCCTGGGCCCGAGGAAGCCCTATGTAATTATCTGCAAAAGTGGTAAACTCTGTATTCGCATTAAGATCAGTCTTGCTGTATTAAGTAAAAGAAAGTAACAGATCCACACTGGCCATTCACACAATGTGCATTTTTAGGCTCTCGGGAACAATCTGACCCCTGTAGCATGGCACTACTACAGACGTTGCTTTTTTTTTTGTCTTGCATAGTCATATCATTGTTTGCACTTGTGAATTTTCGTATTGTATACTCAGTATACCGTAGATATTACATTTGTAAAAACAATATTTGAAATATATCATACAAATATTCCTATAATTCATTTGGAAGAAGTGCGAAAGTCAAATGACATAAAATTTCACATATCAACGGCTGTTGCAATGAATTTTACCATCAAGAGTGAGAATGAGCACAGAAACATCAGAACAGGACTTCAATAATTATTCTTTATCGGCAGGATCTTTTGCCTAACAACATGAACAAATTGATAAAGTGAATCGTTGTTCAAACTTTTAAAAATAGAAGAAATGAGTGAACTCTTATTTTTGATATATGAATATATGTACATAATTATATATATATATATATATATATATATATATATATATATATATATATATATATATATATATACAGATAGAGAGAGAGAGAGAGAGAGAGAGAGAGAGAGAGAGAGATTTCGAATCAGCTACGACGCCTAGCTCTTTCGCATCAGCACTGCGTACTTCATGTCTTGTGATGAATCGTATTTAGAACTACTTTTCTTTTTCAATTTTTTGTCACTTATGGAGCACAAGGTTTATACGCGAGTCATATTGGAATACCCAAGTAAATGCTCCTGGAGACTTCATGATATACTTCCTGGTCAATATGTATTATTTGGCTGCTAGGCGTGTGCATGGGCATCTGTTGTTCATGAAAGCATAAATTATGTGTGTGGTTAAAGCTGTTACGTAAACCACTCCCTCTGTGATTATAAACGAGGTTTCAGAGCATTTTTTTTTCGGACTTTACCATTGGTATTTTACAAGTGGATTCTGCCACTTGCCTTTCTGCACCTACCACTTAATCCTAACAAATCAGTTGGTGATGAACTTGCTGCATAGTCACTACGCTCTTCACTTTAAGAAAAATAGGTTCCAAAGTGCACTTTTACCAGTGTCACTCTGGATTGCACCTTTGCGGGTGCATTAACTTTACACCTTTCAGACCAGAAAGGTATAAAGATTCATTTCTATTCAATTTTATACAAGTAGTATCCCTTCACATACATATGCCTCTCCACGGCCTTTTCTCTCTCTTTCACTCACGCACTTCATATTTTCCTCTCCAACCACTTCCTTTGAGACACCATGTGCCCATGCTCATGTTTCTGTAGTTAGAAACGATTGCGAATCCGATCAGTATGACCAAAGGTCTGGTGGGCCTCTTCGATGGACGGTCTGGTCGGACGTACTATCACTGCCATGCCAAGTTTTTCTAGCTATCCATTTAAAGGCTCGTATTGCAATACCTCATCTAAATATCCTTCTCATTCTCACTAGGATCCAAATAAAACGAAACTGAAAATAAAAAGTTCATTGTTAATGACAATAAAAAACATCGAACGGATTAATGATTTAGACTGCTGAGATATCCTATATAATTTTCACTAAAAAAAGGCAGAATAAAGACATCTGCAATTAATCCTGTTAATCGTATCGTTTACCAAGTGATAGTTGGGATTCTATGATGTACATCACATTGTATTTCATACGTTCATATCAGTTACATTTCGTACCTTTTTCCCCATGTGATAACGCTTTCTTGACTCCATAGCACTTGTTTATAAGATGGACAAGAAGCCCACGCGAGTTGCCGAGAAAAAAAAATGGTAAGATCTGTAAAATCGTGATGCACTATGAAAATAGCATTGTATGTCATGGCTATCGGCATACATTACACCCACATACTGAGAGGCCCACATCTCCCGCATTTAGTCCTATATTCATTGTAATCCGAGAGAGTATCGTAGACGACAGATTTAGAGAGATGTTGTGTTACTGCTTTTAAGCGGCTAATGAGTCAAATTCCCTTCTGCTGAGTGACATGCACGCATTACCTTTTCTTTCAGAATGTCATGAAGTTGGATTTTGTGTCCATTCTGAGAGAAGATCAGCGATGGCGGAGAATCAGAAAAACAGAGGGAAAAGGAACCAATGGTAGATTGCCAACGTCCCTGTGGTGGTCAATTGTGACTGTACGTCAGAGTTTATTTTTACCTAATCTGGGCCACACGAACGACAGGAAATTTTAGCGATACACAATTACGGGTCACGTTCAAAATGTCAGGGAAACATTTCTACGGACTCTGCCGTGAAGGCTAACTAGAAAATGGAACATTCGAAATATTTTCTGACGGCCTTAGATAAGCATGAGGAAAATATAAAAACCGTACGGTCTAACATACGTATTGTCACTATATCTATACACCACATTCATTCCAGCAATCTTCATTTGCACTGCGTGGTCGAATTACTCATCGTAGTAATGCGATAATTAGATGAAAGATATGCGACTTGCCTTACTAAGCTTCTTCACACGGGAGAGAAGGTGGAAAGTTACCGTGCTGTTTCTTGCTCAATGTTTTATTTCTAAAGAAAGAACAACAGTATCAAAATCAATACATATACCAGATACCCTCGACTCACAACAAAAAGAAGAAAATCCCTGCTGCGATGTTGTTGTCTAAACAAGATGTAAAACTCTTCAATGCAAGGCGCCAGCAATGAAGAAGATCGCCCTGCATTTTCACCTTTACCCTGTAAATTACTTGTGTGTTCGTGTGTGTGTGTGTGTGCGCGCTCGCGCGTGTGTGCGTTTATTTGAACAAACACTACGGATTGGCATTCTCCTCAGGACCAAATGTACTCGAGTACTTAAAAGGCAAGTTTTTGTTTGCCTGTTTTTTTGATTGTTTGTTTGTTTGCTTTTGAAATCGTACTTCCATCAAAGGTATCGTATGGGTGACGATCATACCCGCCCCCTCCCCTCTTCCGCACGTTATATATCCCAGTTTGTCAGATTGGTTCGCATCGATTGTGTCTGTTTTGTCTGGCGGGGTGGCAACTTAGGCACATCGATCTCCTTCAAGATGAGACTCGTTCTTCTCGTCATGTCAGTTCTACCCGACCACCACTTATGGACAGGTAGACAGGCATCGTACAGTCTGTCAGTCATTGGTATGAAAGTCTTTTTTATGTCTCATGTACTTTACCTTGCTTTTCTCCTAGAATGCAAGTACACTTGCTCATGTAATCAAACACATAGTGTTGTTATCTAGCGTGTAATCTCAAATCAGAATATTTATCCAAACGAGCTGATAACGATACAACCAGTACGTCACTCTTTCACTCTACATGTACATGTTCTCAGTTTTGGGCAAAGTATATAGTGAAGAAAATTTAGCAATGAATTCAAAATTCAGTATGGTATAATAGTGTTTGTATTGATTTCCCAGTGTTAGAAACATGTACGTAAAATGCACGGTCACCTCCATCTTTAAGAAAGCTTCCAACTAGAATGATTGGAATTTCATCGGACACTTCAGCAAGCTACATCGAAGACGAAATATCGAGCTACGTTGATAATTGATGTATCAGATGATTGGGCGAGTCAGTCTCTATTATGAATGAAAGGTGTAACATTACCGAACAGGCGAGGAAGATGAAAAATGAGGAAAGAAGAAATGCGAAGAGGAGGAGGAGAAAACAGCAATAATGCATATTGAACCAGATATTGCCGTCTTCATATTTGTGTGAGTTTTGTTACAATTCCTCATATCTTTGAAACGTATCTCCACTCTGTTGTAATGTCAGTTCCTAGGCACTTAGATAGGTAACAAATGACAGTGATAAAAAATGAAACAGAACAGGGAGAGTGGAATCCTTTCAAGTAGTGAAATGTGTATTTGTATATCCTGACGGAATATTGTAAAATTATTCTTTCGTTCCGAGGACAATTAAACGGATCTTCCAATGTATTCTTCCCAGTCCAACGAATATTTATGGATTAAAGTTTGACTTTGAGTGATGTCTTCTGCGGTATCATGAGCCTATATCTTTGCTGTCATGGTTTCTTCACTTGAAGAAGTAGCCGCTTGTAAAGCGTAACATATAGATGATTAAAGGAACTTGAAAGGTCGTTGCGGCAGGATGGATTAATGCCTGAACACTATTAAATCGAATTAAGACCTAATCAGGACTAATACATCTAACATGTGTTACTACTACAAGAGTGTAGGAAACGATTAGCAGAGAGTAGGTGATAACTCCCCCCCCCCTTGATCTTTATTGATTTCATTCTGAAAATATATGTGAATAATCAATCTGTTTGGTTACAAAATAAAGCATAAGAATACAGTTGAAGACAAAATCAACATCACTTTCCAATATTTTCTATACTCCCATATTTTCTCTCTTTAACATTGACAACGATAATAGATAAATTACACTCAAACTAACTAAACAATACAACGAAACAAGGTTTTTTTTAATATAAAATGCATTATATTTCATTTAAATCAAACCATTATAAGTATATCCCACTCGATTATATGAACACATGAAACCATATTTCACTTGAATGTTAAACATATAACTCATATTCCTCGTTAAAAAACATATAGTCTATACGCAAAAAAAAAAATACATTACACAAATCAAGAATGAAATCTTTTATAAAAGCCTTTCCCCCAGTCGATTTACTTTCACCTCTCAAGAAATTCGTCATACCATATAATTCTAACTGCAATCTATCATTATCATCTCCTCCATATGAAATCCCAACCCGTCCCAATTCAACTCAAAACCTCAGACATAAAACACATATACACACATCCACCCACACACACGCACCATCACTCCATCACGAACCATCCACAAACCATCTCCCACATGCGCGTTCACATAACACAAGCACATGCAACACAAACACAACAAAATTAGACAGTTCGTGAAGTCGGGGCGGAGGCTTGCACGCATGAAAAAACCTGCGCGTTTAGTCACTTGGCAAAGCGTGTTTGCGACAGCTGCCCCACTTCGCATGAACACACAAACACGTGCTGACAAGTGCAAGCTCAGACATAGTTCTGAAGATTTCGCATATTAAAGTGTTGTCCTCGAGGTCTATATTTAAAGGAATAACGTCTGAGAAAAAAAAATGCAATATTTACGTATACATTTGCTTCAGCTGTTTCAATGTATTACGCTGTTAAAGATATCAATAAATGTCAAAGCAAGGACCTGTATCCTGTTACGTCACTGGTAATTTTAACCTAAGGTATACATAGGAAAACAAATCCAGATTATTATACTCCACTGTACTCTCAAAGGTGCTTCTTGTATTCAAAAGTATCGAACTGTAAAATGTACGTTGTTCCGTGGTAACCGGCGATTTTTACAGGATAACCATTTCTCGTGAATTCGATTTTCGGATCCGTCAAGAATCTCGGCATACCCAATTAAAGATCCTGCTGGAGAGTCGTCTCTTTCTGCAATGTAAGACTGCAAGTTGCAACATTCATATGTAACTGCTAAAAATATTTATGTTTGCGGTAAAGATTTCAGTTAGGACCTTCTAGCGCCAGGAGTATCAGGGTGATTGTGAATACGATGTTAATTCAAGACAAAGTCATATTTAAGCGGTTATCTATAGAACATACCTACTTGTCATTTTTTTTAATATACATATATATTAGGTCCACAGTGTATGACTCAAACATGAACGACGAATGCAATTATTTACATTAATGCAATGTATGCAGTTTAGGACCTGCGAATTCAATGTACAAAGATAAACATACAGAATACAACTTTTTATATAATGACATTTTTTTTTGAGGTACAAAATAATGTGAAACAGGATAAAACATCTTGAGGTTCACCAAGCACTGACTGCATGACACAAATACTTTTGCTAAAATTCTCAACAATGGTGTTTTTAGTAATGATATATACATTTTTCTTACTCTAAGAACTTTATTTAATGTAAATGTGATAATGTAACACAAGCAATTGTAGTGAAAAAATCAGGAAAACCTTCTACTCTCCCAGATTCCAGATCCAATCTTTATCGTAAGATGCGTTCTAAAGAGTTTTATTTACCCCAGCAAACATTCCCAGGCACTGGTCAATGGTTTTGAAATTCTCTGAACTAAATACTCACTTTCACTGAATGATTTGACCATGTTTAACTTACAAATCAAAATACCTTCTCCTGGAATGTTACTATACTTCGTTGCCTGTGCACACTAATGTTCACAAGGGATAGACCGTTTTACTGATACACTTGAAACATGTCTGCATCTCGTTGAGTCTCCATTGCCGCGAAACGGGCAGAACGTCAACTCGTGTGCCATTGTCGTTTCGTGCTCATTTTCTGAAGATACTGTGCTGAGTAGAAGTGAGCTACAAATGTAAATCACATGCCTCTTATTCAAGATTGAATCGAACAGAAATACAATGACATTTACAGAGGCATGTTTATCTCGTCTGCGACACACTAGCGGGACAAAATAGTACGCTTTTTATTTTTTATTCCTCGCTCGTGGCGAAGAGGAGAAGCTTCAGACTTGTCACATTCTATTTAATGTCACTCGATTGAAGAGAGTGCTCAGCCAGTGATTATAAGACTACCATGACAGGTTTCTCTAGACCTCTCAGAATTGGTATTCCAGACACCACATTACTGTACTGAGGTATAGTAAAGGTCACCAACCTTGTAACTAGGTTGAGACTATACTTCCTGCTGGAACTAGTAGTCAAGTGTAGGTGGACAGGATAAGTGAAGAATCCGCAGTGCTAATTGCCTTTAATGTGTAGTGTCATGACGAACATGTGCAGTCATTATTTACATTTTCTTTGCTTTATTATTTTCCACATGAGGTCATTGGCAATCGTCCTGTGAGTGAAAACACTTAAAACGCTTTCAGAGTATTTTTGCGTCTCTTTTGAATATCACTAGTCTATCCTTATGGACATAGTAGGAAGGTACTTCATCAATGTGTGTTAGAATTTGTTGTTGTTTAATGACTCGCTGGAAACTTTTTATTTATACTTATGCATCTGAGCCCGCTGGGCGCTTTAATTCCTGATTGCCTGATTCATCCTGTGAACTCCAAAATAAGAAGTGCACAACAGCAGAGATTTGATTAAACTAACTTTCATACATTACAGAAATATCATAAAGAAAGAAACTCTAATATGTAATTCTTGTTATCAAAATTGATTTCAACATTGTTTAGTTAATCTCTCCTGTTTATTCAAACTTTATCTTGTAAAATGGAAAAGAAAAAAAAAATCTTCAGTCGCAACCCAGGTTCATAGATTTTTAAATGCGAACACAATGTCCATTACAAGAATAAGTATAGGTTAAAGGCCGATTATGGTGAAAATTTTGAGTACAGACCACGCTTTCTACACCAACTACATTATCAGCATTAAAGAATGCCGACTCGTACTTCGTTAAACTGTAATAATATATATAGTTAATTCTCTTACGCGCTGCAAATGAAAGACCATTCTTCCTACATTTTATTTATCTGTTTCTGCACGTAAGAATAGATGAGAATACTTTTTGATTTCAACAAGTCGCGTTTGTCCAGTATCTGTTTAAACGAAGGGTAAGATCTTTAGTACAAAGGGGCACATAAGATCATTAAGTCGCCCGTAGTTATAAACCATGCATTGTCACAGATAAAAACACGGACAGAACGAGTCTGATGTATATCATGTATATCGGGTGACATTAATTTGTGTAAACAGACGAGATAACATATCTTGGCGCCCAGATCTAACATCTGGACACATGGGAACATTTCTTTTTCATAAATAAAGTGAAAGGAAGACGCATTTTACCCCGCGTAGATATTGCCCTACGGGCGTTTCTCCCCTATGGTTGCTAGATATAATAACCCACTCGGAACTAGACCAAGTAAGATGATATGCCGTGATTGACACAATGCAGAAAACGGCGCCAACTGTTGTCGTCATACTATTTCAGACATTCTACCAGACATACGGCGGATCTCGATGTCGATCTCGAATTCCGCCATGTCCTGTCTGATTACGGTGATAGATGAGTGCTCCTAAACAATCCTGATTTGATGACTCTCGCCCACAGTCGAGTGCAGATGTCATCAACAGATCGACATGTGAGGGCAGTTGATAACAGCTAGTCTCAGTTTGGCACTGTCAAGCACGGGAGGAAATGATGGGGAAAAAAGTAACTTCATTTTATCTCAACCGTAGCCTTTTTCTTTGTGAACTCGAACTCAACAGTTTCCCTGGCAGATTGATGTAGAGATGGCACTGATAATAGCATTCGAGATTTTAACTGAACAGTGAAAGTTACTTGTCTTTGTAATTCATGTCTTAATAGCATACACACAAGTTTTCAAATTGATTTAGCATTTGGACAGTTGTTCGACATATGTCATGAAATTGTGAAGTTGAAATTCATCATGAGTTGGATCATGATTTCCCTTAAATCCCTTCATCAAAGAAGTAACTCAAACTGGAATAAAAAGCTTGCCCATAAAAGTTTGCATTTAAATCCCCTAATCCCTTTTGTTTTACTCCATTAAACATTTTATGTCTTGATAAAAGTATTTAGGAATTACACTTGGGGATTAGCGATCTCTTTCAAATTATAATCAAACGCCAATGTTCTGTTTTTTGCCGCGCGAGGACATGCCTTTTCACATTCAGAAGCGAAGAAGTTGTGGAATCAGCATCTATCGAGAACTGACTTAAAAAGAAAAAAAAAAGATATTCATTGGCTGCGAATAAGTTCACGTCTGGTCTAAGATTCGGTACTTCTTGATAATAACAATCAAGAAACTCGATAATCAAATTCTTTTGAGAAAGAGCCGACGCTTTACTTTTGGATAAAAAGGTATTGCCGTGAAGTGGAGAAGAAATCACTGCAGTTATGATTGTCTCTCTCTCTCTCTCTCTCTCTCTCTCGTTGCATATGTTTGTAAGTTAAGTCTTTACAAAGTGTAGCGAATTTCTCAGTCATCTCACCTCACACGTACTCCACTCAAAATTCTCAGTTGGGACCCAAACGAAATACGCCCCAGGGGTGTGCTCGGCAATCCGTCACTGTACAATTTCGCTTCCCTAGCAACGGTGTAAGCTACCTGATGAAGAGAGGCTAAGAGGGAAAAGATCAAGATGGATATGGGAAGAATGCTGATGTTGATAGCAGCGTTTGGACGGGAATGATTTTTCGTGCAGATCAAATGACTCAGGAGGGACGCATGACTCATTGCTGTTAAAATTTATACAATTTATAACAAGATGCGACAGAATCGTGTGCGCACACTTACAATGGTTGGCATGATAGCATAATGATCATATATTGATACACAATAGCTTGTTTCTTACGCACCTTGACATTACCATTTGTGTGCTGAAGAATTTAATCGAAAAAAAAAACACACGACTTTTTGTATCGTTGTGCTGTTCTTGTTACAGAGTGTTCTTTGAATAAGTATGCAGTGTATTATATGTTATGTTTTCATTGACGATCACGCTATCATCTGGTAAGAAGGCAGTGTAAATGCAGGTAGAGGTTTTACAGAATAATGTGAATGTCATCAAGAGTTGTTCTCAAATAAGACTGAGAATTTTAAAAAAAAGCCGTAAGTATCCTATAAGTTTACTGGTTATGAGTTACTAGTTATGACATGATATGCATTACTGTTATAAGACCTGTATACTTCATAGCACAAGTATACTTTGGTATGGAAGGTGCCTCTCTTTGCATAAAAAGTCGATAGATTTTATGCTTAAGTTCAATCAGCATCACCCTGCAATAAGGAAACAAACTCTGGGTCTGTGTTGGTTTAGGCAAGCAATTTAACAACTTTACAATGGCTTTTTTATCGTTTGGCATTTCTTAAAAAAAAAAAAAAACTGCTAGAAATGAACAATTGCATAGTTTAGTCGATCCTGCACCTGCTTCAGGAGTTATCAACTCAAACTCACTTTCCATATCCATCATTTTCTATCTTGATCATTACTTCGCACTAAGACTCTTGATCACAGCCATAATTACACAATCATTACTATTATGACTACTGTCATTTTTATCATTATTGTCTTCAAATTGATATAGACATAATCCTTGTAAAGAAACTTCTTCATGAATCTCTGGAAAAAAACGAAACAACAACATCTCATAAATATTCAACAGTGTAAATAGGCAAATGGAGAATTTCTCGTGGCATGGCGCGGTCTTGTCTCGCACCACTTCCCTATTTTTCCTCAAACGCGCTGTCACTTGCGTTTGTCACGGAGTCACTCGCGGAACCTTATTCTTTCTTCCCCTTCCCCTTTCCGTCATGTGTCTGTCTGTCCGTCTGTCTGTCCGTCTGTCTGTCTATGCCCTCCCTCTTTCTCTGTCTGTCTGTCTCTCTCTGTCTCTCTCTCTCTCTCTCTTTCTCAGTGTCGGGGAAATGTATGCGTGAGCCAATTGCTTCTCGCATTTGTTCGACATCGAATTCATTTAGACTGGCAGGTATGTCTTACGCGGACACGCTTACTAAAATCTGGGTTACCTCTCGTCAAATGCATAAATGGTCTCTGATAAACGCTGGGAGAAGACGGCTAAAGAGTATGAAACAAGAGTCGAGGATCAAGAGGAATGCGTGTTACGCTATTCTCAGTCACTTTCCAACAGACTGTGCGGCTCACTGAAAGCATGGAGATAATTCTGTAAGCAGATATCCGGGCTCTTTCTGACGCTGTCGCTGTTTGGAGGAGTTTACAGTGTTTGTTTTGGATCTATAAATAATGATGGTAGTAGCAGTAGTAGAAGTAGTAATAGTAGTAGTGGTGGTGGTGGTAGTAATAGTAGTAGTAGTAGTAGTAGTAGTAGTAGTAGCATATAGTAATAATGATTGAAAATAATACTAATATTTAGAGCAATAATAGTCGAGATATCAACACACACACATCTCTCTCTCTCTCTATATTTATATATATATATATATATATATATATACTTTATGCAACAAGGCAGGTACAGACACGTAATGAACAAGGGGAAATTAGTATTTATTTTTTTACATACGGAAGGATTAACAGAAAACAACCTTGTTTGCGCTCTAATTCAACTACTATTACTGTACTATATGACAAAGAACTCACAAATGTTATCAAATTGATTTCATGTTTACGAGTGTGAATTACAATTGTATACGTTTACAACATGAAAAGAAACAATTCATATTGATGTGTCTTATATTCTGTTCTTTCTCCCCTTTCTTCCCTTACCGCAACATTTTTCATTCTTTTTCTCACGCATTTTTTTTTATTTAGATTTTTTTTTGTGTGTGTCTTTTTTTTTAAGCTCTGTTTACTTGTTATTATTTTCATTTGGGGTCATGCGGGGGTCGTGCTCAGTTCATTTTGGGACGAAATCAATGCACGCTCAGCGGGGAATCTAGGCCCTGTCATCTCTGTGCTATTTGACAAGCTTGTTTATCGACGGACGATGCTTCCTTTGTGTCCTTCTGTGTTCCTTTTCTTTTGAAAGAAACCCTCGCATAAAACAGAGTGACATCAGGTAACCATATAATGCACGCCCGCATATAATGGCAAAGTTTGTGAAGGTCGTTTCTGTGCTGTTGAAGATCAAGTGATCTGTAAGAAGGACGTGGTATGAGACGCATTATTCTGTTACCATGTGTTTACATTTAATTACTACTAGATGTTACCAAAATTTTTTCCCCACTTTTGATCTTTAATAGTTCAAAAACTCTACATCAGACAACACTGTCATTGATATGAGTAATAGCTGAATAATGTACAATTTTGTTGGAGTTGATTTGAATATGAGAGCATGAATCAGTTTCATTAAATCTATGATTAATTTTAAAGTTAAGTTCCAGGTTTTGGTCAAATTTTAACCCTCTTTACAAAATTGAACTTTACACAGGAACCAATGATGTGTATGTGAGTGTGTGCTTATAATGACACTGAACAATAGACATGAATACCACGAATACCACCTGTTCAGAGCTCTGCTGACTAGGCTTCTGGACTCTTGCTCCAAGGCACATGAATGCTTTATTAATAATTCATGACGGATTGTCCGGGGCACTGCTAGTCTGAATCTATGGTAGAGGGTAAAATCAATGCACATGAAAAAAAGTTAGCATGTTTTCATGTGCTTGCATACATTACATCTCAGGATGAATAAGGACTATGCGTGATATTTCTCATGAATATGTAATAGCGCTTTCAAACCCTGGCCATTGTTCAGGAGCATTGTCTAGATGTTAACCACACACTCCCGAAGACAACAATTGGCCATTGTGCAAAATTAAAGTTTTGTACAGAGGGTCGAAAATAGAGCAAGCTCCCAAACCTAACTTAAAGATAAATCTTGAATTCAATGAAACTGATTTATGCTTTCATTTCTAAATTACCTCCAACAAAATTGTACACTATTTAACTCTTGCTCAAATCAATGTCAGTGTTATCTGATATGCAGTTTTTTTAACTATTAAGGATCAAAAGTGGAAATTTTCTGTAACACCTAATATTCTATCTTTATTCCATGGATGCTGCCATTGCACGTCACTCCAATGGTGTATTGTTTTCGCTCTCTCGTTGCAGGTTATTTAGTTGCCCTCCAGAGAGACACAAACACACTTTCAGGATGATGCCCTGCAATGCCATCTTACTCGTTCTACGCTTGTCGCATCAATTGTCCCTTGCCGTTTTCACTCAAACTTTGCCGACCAAAACAGTTTATCCACGGCCAGACAAGCAAATACTCATACCATTAGGCCAATTTTCCACGCTTGACAGGGCGAAGGTGATGCCGCGCGAAAAAAAAAAAGAAAAAAAAAAGAGGTTGAGTCTCCCGGGTGTTTTCGGCTCCGATTCCAGCCTATTTGTTTTATTTTGTAGTTGCTGTTATTTTGTTTATGGCTTTCTTTAACTATGAAGTACACCGAAGCCCGAGGGTATGTGAGCCTAAGCGAAAGACGAGTCGGGCACATGAAGACCACTGGTTTTGAGTGAAAAGTAGGCCCAAGGACTGAAGCTGCCTTGGTGTGCCCTTTTTTATTTTCTTGTCTCTTCTTTTTTTTTATAAATCTTCTGCCACCTGTCCGCAAGGGAAATGGCATAAGTGTGTCATGCCCTGGCGTTAATGAAGGGCACCGAAAACGGTATGCACGATTCACGGTGCTCCAAGAAGGTTCTAGTAAAGGGTCTGTCACCTACGAATTGCTTTGACGAAGGTACGTTTACGTCAGTGGGTGGATGCGCCCTTCTGACTCGCAGCTGTAACAATTGCTGATCAAGCCGTTGACAACATGAAATGTCATTTATGGGTCATTAGTATTCTCGCACATTACAGAAATATATGCATATTAAGCCCCTCTTCAACAAAACTTTTCCCAACATTGAAGCGGGAAGGATTTAACTCTCAGCATATTACCTGTTACCTTCGGGTAAGTACATTGGCAGTGAATAATCTGCAAGGTAAAACCAACGAGAGACACTAAGGCTGTTCTGTGATACGGACATGAACATTTCAGGTGAACACAAGCGTATCTTGATTTATGAATAATTATTCCTGTATATCAATTGATGTGAGGGGATGGGTATAGCGATCGGCGTTTAACAATTCCCTTTGTTTCCTTGTTAGTTGATTTAAACAGTGCTCATATAATTTTGATTATTTCTCTTGATTTCATGACAACAGTTCAAGGTTAACGAACACTTCAAAGAAAGCCAAATAATACAGATATGATTGTCATCTTCATCAACCGACTGACTACTAAAAGGGTGTTCAAATAAATAGAAAATGCTACTATAATCAAATGTCACACCTAGAAATTCTTGATTGGCCATGAAATGAACATTTGCATTTCATATATTTTGGTGAGTTGATATAAACATTTAGAGATGATATAGAGCTCTCGGTTACAGTCTCCAGCAGTTTGCTGTTATCTCAACTTTTTTTGGTCTATGTGCGTGGCCGTCACCTGTTTATTTCGTTCCAATCTTAAAATATCAAACCATATCAAATTTGATAGCACCAGACAAAGCCTTGAGCGAATAGCAATCCACGAGTTATGCACGCTGATTGTGTGAGCAGATCCGTCGCCGCATCATTGCTTGAGTGCATGACCCTCCAGATTTTATAGATTGTGAGAGAAAGCTGTTTACTGATTAACACGAATGCCGTGTTAATGCACGTACAAGAAGATCGGCCATTAGAATGATAAATTGATATGGGGAGCTGAATTACGGCGTCACCTATTGCTATTGCTTTTTAATGAGCCGCGTAGATTTTAGCAAACACAATGCAGCGTTTGATAATCTTTGTAATGCGAGTACTTATGAAATCGACGGTTGATGAGAAGAAATATTGATTAGTCGATGAGTAAGGAAAACTATTTGCGTATCACTAGTATTTTAAGGGTTTATCTGACCTAACAAAGAACATCGTACATACAAATAGAAGATGAATAAATTCCATGATAGAATTCTTGTGTTCTCAACGCGTGTACAATGGTAGCATGGCTTGTCAGATCACAAGGCCGCTTTATCCTCACGCGGTATTGTAGACGAGATAAATCACAGGAATACATTCTATCCCGTTATTGCCAAGCCAATGTCACAATACAAATATATATATTTTGATATGACATGATATTAATACATAAATGTATATATATATATATATATATACATATATAATATATGTATATATATATATACATATATATATATATACATATATAATATATGTATATATGCATGTGTGTGTCTTTGTTTGTTTATTTGTGTGTGTCATACATGGATGCTTTGGAGTTTTTCATAGACGGATTTGGATTTTATTTCTGCACTTTTAAAAAAAGAAATTAGTGCTTTGCTATAATAATGATGATAGCTTGCTGGAATGTAGTAGTGCATAGTATACACACAATGAGTCCATAGATGCAGATATATATATATATATATATATATATATATATATATATATATATATATATATATATATATATTTGTAGCTACCAAGCTACTGTGAGCCAGAGTGTCATCCAACTATTTCTCAGGACTTTAGTCTCATTTCTCCTGCATATCACATCAAGCAGCGGCATAACAGTAACAATCTGATAGTCTGTGACAAAATGTTGATGGTAATTCAAACGTTTGAAAGTCAATTTAGATCCGTCTATTTCATATTCATAGAATTTGTGGTATATCTTTATTGGCGCATTCCCCTATCCTGTGTTTACTCTACAGAGCAGGTCAGGAGTGCCCATATTCATTTAAAATGCCGATATTGGCCGTTACTCATTTTCAGACTGTGAGAGCGAAGGATCAAATGGAGAGAATATGAGCGAAAAGTGGGAAAGATAATGGACTTTGATAGAATGTCGTCAGCGGTAAAAAACGTCAGGAACGCAGAACAGGTTGGGACAACTTTTGACATTTCTGCCGGGATCAGTTCATGTAATGGATTGATTCAGGATTTATTAATGAACCGTATGAGACAGAAAATTTCCCCGGAACGATTGGCCGAGGCAGAGATGTCGATACAATCCCTGGAATCCTGCAACAGCCGTTTTCTTTTCTACAGAAAAAACAATAACAACAGCAACCAAATGATTCAAAGGCAAAGTAAAATATGGCTCTTCGTTCCGGTTGCATTGATTCTGCAAAATGGAAAACATGACATTCATCCGCCTTCAAAGTGAATGCTGTAAAATGTGCTGTAAATCTCCTAAAACATTATTTGGTAACAGAAAGGAACAGTGACAGAAAGAAATTGAGATATATAAGCACAAAAAGAGAAAGAGAGAGAGAGAGAGAGAGACATATCGATAGATAGATAGGTAGATATAGATAGATAGAGAGGGAGAGAGGGAGAGAGAGGGAGAGAGGGAGAGAGAGAAAGAGAATGAGAACAGGATATGTACCACGGAAATGACGATACTGACACGAACAAGAAAGGACAAAGAGGAGCGGAAAAGAAGATCTGTGTATTTTGCTGTCGGCATCTGCTGATAAGGACATATAGCTGACGAATGAAAGTGATACAAACAGCTTTGTGGCTCTCATCCTTGTCGCCATTCTTTGATCTGGATTAAGCGCTCCATTAATAAATTTGGCAAACTAATGGCCTTGTGCGACATTTTCAATGTGACAAAGTGGAACGTCGTTGAGAGGAAGGCGTATTTAAAGTGAATGACTCTTGATCAGTTCGCTAACAACTCTAGTTCCATTCAAGCCAAAGAAGTATATGAATACAGACAGCGTCATATGACGAGGGCGTAAATCATGTCACAGAGCTCTCGCATCAATGAATAGCCAATGATTTTGATATATCACACGACGCCACAATCACAGAAACACACATCGTACACACACACAAAAACACACACCGCACACACACACACACTAAAACACACAAAACACACACAAATAACAAAAGCACCAAAAAGGGTGGCCCGGTAAATATGAACACGTGACTTGGAATGGGGGTAATTTGAATTAAAGAAGAAAATTGATATCTTAAGCAAATGACCGAAGCTCCCCCCCCCCCCCACCATCTCCCACATCACAGATGTAGCAGAGAAAAGCCTATGGAAGGCAGTTGGGATTCAACCAGTTGACATACAATTAAGTGATGTGTATTTATAGACGCAGGCTGATCCCGCATACAGTGCGGCACCATTCACAGCTGTATTTTTCTATAGATTGCGACCATTTTTTTTTTCAGTCGATCGCGGGGAGGCGCTCTCAGCTCACCCTGATTCATATTCTGTCCACGAAGCGGCAAACACAAGGTAAAGCGTGGTTGTGTCAGAGTGCTCTCCTTACTAAACCTTGATTACCGACAGAAATACTCTAAGCTCGGCTTACGCAGCACAAATAAATCTTGCATCGTTTGGTAGGCACTTTCACGTGGGACTGCAAATGCAGGGGATTTGAAAGAGCTGCTTTGCATTTGAATGGAAAACTGTCAAGAGATACAATTGACCTCCGTTTAGATGTTTATTATTCTTGGAATGCATCCGATCCTTTTGACAAACGAATCCGTTTTTTCGTATTGTAAAGGAATTTTATCATAATTTGCTTTAAAAAGGGGTTAGTTTATTACCGAGGCCGAGGGCAATAGGGGATTTCATTTATTAGGGTTAGGGTTTTGCAATGAATATGATATATAGATAAACAAATATAATATAACAGTGAGTACAGTATGTATAATATGTCACGCCGATAAAGGGAAACTTTTAATTCAAGTATTGAAATGCACACGCACATCACCACATATTTTTCGGCAACCGTAAAAAGAAAAATAATTATTGTATGAGAGTTTCCGACGACTCTTTCACAAAATATAATATTGATGATACTATGTGCAGTCTCCTAAAATGGATTTTGTTGTACTCATGTTCTTCATAGGTGTGCCGCGAGATACTTAGCGAGGTTACATTATTTGAAACTTTCTTCCCTATGTACACACTACTAAGTATCTAATTTCTTTTTTTGAAGGAGTATACCGCCTAACTCGATTGGCGTAGAAGGTAAAATTTTCTGTTATTCGCATTAAACATGTAGGCCTACGTGTTCAATGAAGGGGTTTCTCCTTTTACACAAATATGAGAACTTTTTTAACAGGTTAATTTCCCTGTCTATCCACACAATGCTTACTTGCATTTGATGCTTCTTCTACAAGGATAATAATGATACAGTTGGGATCGTCTGTAACACCATTTATCACATTCTCTGCATAGATTCACACACTGTTGTCAGCTGAGGCAAGGTTCTTGTGAGCTTTCTCACCATTATATTCAAGTTCAAACTGATATTAATCACCGCCTTTTATCTGATATTCAAGTAGTCATCTCTCTCCCTCTCTCTCTCTGTCTATCTATCTATCTATCTATCTATCTATCTATCTATCTATCTACCTATCTTTCTTTTTATCTATGTCCTGCTTTCTTTTTCTATACTACATTTCTGTCTTCTCGCTCAGTTTTTTGTTGTTGCCTGTTCAGCTTTTTTCATATGTTTCTCTCTTTTTTATCATTATTCTCTATTTTATAACTATTGATATATCATCGTGAAGAAAAGTTCGCGTTCCTTTTGTGCTGATCACGATCGTCTATATACCTTCTCTCCCATGTAAAGGTCTACAATATGGTGGTCTAACTACTGACTGATGTCGAATGGATCTGTGTTTACAAATCAGTCCCGTTGGTGCTTATGATGGTAATCCAGGATACTTCAAACAACCTTCCCCTCTATATCCCGTATACGTCCTCTTGGCACGTTTACCCTTCGACCACTGGATCCTCATCACCATCATCTCAAAAGGAAGATGGAGTAGGGGTTGGATGTTGGATGGTTGAGAGAGACAGGTTCATATTTACGTACTCTCTTTTTGTTTGTAAAAGATGACACAGATCGCCGAAAGATTTCAAGATAACAACGAGTCCTCTGGTAGAATTTCAAGATAAAGTATATATTATGGGGAAAAACACCTTGATTTTTAAACAAAAACGAATACACCCCCCTACACACACACACGCATGCACGCATACAACCCCCAAAATCTATAAAAGCTTCTGGGCGGTGAAACGGAACTTCTGGGGTATATTTGTACGAAATAAAAGATGTCTTTATTTGATGTAGCTTTTTTCATTGACATAGTTTCGCTTCTCTCAGCGGAATCTCGCTATCTTGGTTTGACGCCTTCAGCAATTTTTCTAGCCTTCGTAATTTGCCCTGGTGATTTGTTAAAAGATGTTGCGCAGAAGGAAGAAATAGAAACTACGCACATTGTGACGTTGACGACTACCCACATCGGACAGGAAAATTCCCGGAGAATCGCTTTCGTCTTGCGGTTCTATTCCTGACCGTTCTGGAAAAGTGTTATCAACGATGTCCCACAAGCCTCGAGTGTCGTCAAATTTCTATCAAAGCATAAATATGACTTTAAGTATGTGCTTATTTCTACATATAAGCTAAATCGTCATCGTTATTTTAACCCTGCAGCGAATAGCAGTCTTTACAGTCATGCTGAGTAAATTGTACGTCAATGTGCACGAAAGAACCCAAGGAGTGAGAGAAAGTGTTTGCCATATAGTGCCAGTCAGCCAGAGCTCGCTTCTGTGAGGTAATATTTTTGATGCAACAAAAGTCAAAGGACATGCACCCGCTCCAGTGAGTGTATCATGTCTGTCTTGAGTTATGGCCACGATGTGTTTACAAACCAGCGTCAAGCTCGGCTAATTGATGACAGAAGTATATAAACGCGGGAAACGAAGGCAGCCGGATGACGCGCAGAATGAACACTGTGTTGACTTTGAGAAATTTTAGTCATGGAGGGCTAATTTTCACACCCGCCAATGTCTGGAAGTTGTCAATGAGACCGGTCTCATAATCACAGCCTGGAAATGTTTTTTTTTTTCCAACCCTTTCTGTCTGTGTCAATGAGTCAAATGTGCACAACTCTCCCACAAAAAACTATGGGCAGGTAATATAATGTGGCACGAAGATAGTTAATTGAAGGTCTTTATTTTGTGTGTGTTTTCTTTTCATGTCTTTTAAAGAAATGATATCTCATTTCTCGTTTTGATAGATTTGGTGCGTTTTGTATGTCTGTAGTTACACTAGAGATTTTGTAATCGTTTGAAGTCATTTTTCTTCTCATCAACGTCGTAAACAGTAGCGTCATCACTACCGTTATTGATCATGTTGATATTGGTACTATACATTTGCAATTAAAGCATCTCATCAATAACAGTCATTCGACATTACATATGACAGAGCAGCAAGGTTCTTCTTATAGAACACAGTCTCACTACAAACAAACAGAGAAAAAAACCCCAACAAAAATACCACCCCAAAAGATGAAAACAAAGACAGGAATTAAGAAGGGGGCGTATTTAAGTAAATAACGAATCAGAAGACCCACAACAAAATCATTACAAATCAGTAGGAAAAGATGAGTTCTTATATTACCACAAACAAACAGCGTCCTCAAGAAAGCGCAGTGCCATAATGTTTTCGCTTGAAAAGGGTGTGTTTCTTGTCTTTAAGAATTGCTAAAGTTTTATCTCAATTTATTCAGTCAGGTCAAATATCAAAAGTGGATACAAATATTAGGTTTAGTTAGTTATAAATTTGCTGAAATTTACTCCATTAAATCACAAAGGAATTTAACCTTTGAGAAAAAGGACGTCAAGGGGTATATTGCAGTGGTAGTAGTAATCATTTACTCTTCCTTTGTAAGACAACCACTCAGAGAATAATCATATACAGCTGAAATTTGGAATCCTGTCTTAGATCACATTTCATTCGTGATCACTTAAAAATCTCAAAGCTACAGAGAACTTTATTTTTGTTAATATTTGTAAGGTTTCATGGCCGCATTCTCATGTACCTCATGGGTGGAAGATGGATAGTATGTCTTTAAGACAGATAGGCTGGTCTACTACTTATACTCTAAGCTTCGTTGAATTCCGAGAGAAAAGGGCGAATCCTTTAATCAACATTCATACAATCAATCGAGGTGACTATGGACATATATATCAACCCATGACACTGTTTAGTTCAATATATTATGTCCTCTACATATCTTGACATGAAAAAGAGATAAACTTGATTTAAAAAAAAATGATTAAAATTGTGCAAAAAAATTGGGGTTTTCTCCTTGAAACATCTGTGTAATTATTACTTTGTGTTGTGTGTTTTGGTGTTGGAGGGGAACGCCAAGTAGATTCAAGTGTTTTCCATTGAAAAGGATTTAATGTTACAAGCAATAGTGTGTTATTGTTATCGTTCACTCTTCAGTGTCCGTTTGCTTTTGCCTTGATCGAAATAACTTGAAATTTAGGAAATCATTTCCTTTTTTTATCATGTCATCAGACACTTTTAAAATGAAGATATGACCCAAGCCATGATTTTTTTTTTATATTCACTATTCTAATCTTAATATATTCTGTGGCCTTGAATTACGTCCTGCAAAAGTCATGGTAAGAACAACAACAACAACAACATGACATTCCTTGTGTCTTCCTTCTGTAAGTGTGTATTTTCATTTCGTTGTTAATTTGAGGGTTGTTTCTATCAATCTAATGTTTTCAATTAATATCCGTTTTTCTTTCTTTCTTCTTTTCTGTTGTTAAATTAAATGCATTTCACATCATTCTGCCATGAAATCTTCAGCGAAGGCAGACAAGCAAACTAGTGGATAGCTACTCTCGGAACGGTGAAGCATTTGGACCATTGATTCAGATAAAAATGGCACCAGATATGGAATTTTTCCATTGCGATTTCCTACGTGCGATAAAAATGCTTGGAAGGAATTACTTAGTAAATTTAGATAAGACTTGATGATAGCTGATAGCGAAAGAAAATACATGATTGCAACCCGGCTCTTGAACGGGTCAGTGTAAGGTGATAGTTTGACAGTCCTCACTAGGAAGGGTTCTCTGTTTATTTCTCCCGGAGGATACCTACCAGTCGCCGGACGGGATTTAGACGCATGCCAGTGTGCATAAGCAATCGTAGGCAAACATAATTGCAAAGCCTACCCCCGCCGTTCTCCGCCGCGAGACACGCACAACTTGAGAGATTCTTCCGCGATGGCCGGACCTGATCGCCAGAAGCCGGAAAGAGATAGATAAATAGACAAATAGATAGATAGAGGGATAGAAAGATAGATATAGAGATAGATAGAAAGATAGATTGGTAGATAGAAAGATAGATAGATAGATAGATAGATAGATAGGTAGATAGATTAGAGAGGTTGAACAAACTACAAGCGCCAAATTGATTTACAGAGAAGAGAAACACACGAGGATGTAAGCTACAAGTGTTGTATTCAGACACATTGAATTCCTACCCCATGCATCTTGATACAAGCAATAAGTTTAATGCTACCTAAACTTTGCTCTCCTTTTACAATCTTAAATGCTTTGTTAAATGTTTTTTGAACATTAATCGCGGAAAAAGCCAAGCACATTAGAATGCATTTTTTGGGGGGCAAATTAAAGCTTATCGATCTTTGGAACTCACTTGAAGCTTATTACAACTCCATCCTTAAGTCATGATGATAATTCATAGAGATAAACATTTTGAATATTGCCCTTTATACCTCCACTCTTGTCCGCGCCGTCTCGACGAGAGTCTTATTTCCATGTCTATAGTTGCGTGACACATTGCACATAACTGTTTGGAAGAGTGAAAATCAATAAACTTTGAAAAGAAAATTTCGTGTTTTTTTTTCAATTACTTTGGCATATGGCAGTGCGATTGCAACAACGATTTGAATAAAGCTTTCTGATTAGTAGACTTCCAGTACACTGTATTCTCTTTTAAGCCTAATGGGGGATGGTGCCAATGGCGGATAAACATCTCGATAGCATTTGAGATATTCCCAAGCGACCATACGAAATCTTCTGTGTACTCTCAAGAGATTCTTCAAATGGAGACTGAAGTGATTTGTAAGACAGGCACCCTGTACCGCTCCCTCAAGAACCTCGATTATGTTTGGCCTCACGAGGTCTGGTCCAGCTTTACAGATGTGCCTGTAGCCCGAGGGAGCGATCAAATGAATAACAGCACGCACGCCAGCGCGTTCCGGTTCGGATAGCGCACTCTTGCTGATCTACAGTCGAATGTCGGATATTTGCCTCGGATTCTCAACGTAAGCCCGCGGTTACCAGATACATATGACCTAGTAACATTTACGCTAACACCAAGCACTTGTCTCTGGCTTAACCACGTAGAAACCCGGTTTGTTTTCCCGGTTGAAGTCCTGTTTGTGTTTTCCATGTCTTGCTTCAAGATTTGATTTTTGCCAATGGCAAGTTAGAGTGACGGTGCGCAAAGTCAAACTTTAGTAATGTTAAAAGGTTGTACCTATCAACATGCTTACAGCAAACGAATGAGCAAACTTAAAGTTAAAGTTAAAGAAACGAACGAGATAAGGAATACGCTAATATGTTCATATCTACTGAAGACGACGATCATCAGTACTAACTGCGTCTGAAGCTGTATGTTCGATTTGTGACGTCGTGTGGAATCGCAGTGAATTCTCTCTTGATTTCGCATTCCCCATTGACGCCCGATGAACTGAGCCTTTTACGATGTGATATTTGATAAAATGGAATATCACAGAATTGAAAAGATGACGTAGATCTTTCCCATATCACACTTACCTGAATAGTGATAGGATGAGCTCTTAACATCCTCTTTTTACCCTTCAGGCGAAAGAGGCAGAGAGTAGGAGAAAGATGAGGAGGAGGAGGAGAGAGAGAGAGAGGGGGGGGGGGAGAAACCGTTTATCTGAGTTGTTAGTTCAGTAATTGGTTCGATATCTCGCTATGATTATTGGAATGACATGTACAGTAACCAAGGCTAAACGTATCCGTGAGCTATGCGCGTCACCTAAGCAACTTGATACTTGTTAATAATCACCTAGTATTTCGTCTCAGAGTAGGCTCACTGAAGATAGCCTTCCATATTTTTTTCCGTCAGATGGATTGACAGAGAAGTAACCATGGTAACAGCGGCGAAATTGTCAAAGACGTGTGTTTATGCCCCGTTTTTTACGCGACTATCATCTCATCCAAACGTATGTCAACTGAAGCCCCCCACTCAAGAATTTTAACTGAAATTAATGTCTTGTGCTCTTATAATGCTTTATAAACGTGTCCCTCCCTCCAACAGTGTTTGGATATCAAATATAATTATGCATATTAGTTTGGTATTAAACGTATCGTCGAAGTACCTAGGCCTACATATTTCTGACCGAATTACCCAAACTCTTTCGCCTCCAAGTCTGTTGTACACAGACTTATCATAGCCATTTCACCAAGGATAGATATAAAGAAAAGTGTAAGATAAGAGATGTTGACAAGAAAATAATACGGAAAAGGGTTTGGGCTCTTTGTTAATTGAAGAGAACGAGGAAGAGTTCTTACGCCCTATGAATGGATCCATGTCACAAGGAACCTTTATGGGTCCTGTCCAGAATCAATGGGAATTCGATAGTTTTGTACGGGAAGGTTACCAATCATGTCAATGGCTTCAATGTCTGCACCTATGTCGTTTCCTCACTAGCGGTCATCTGGGGTGAGTTTTTTTTCTCCTTCTTCTTCTCCTGTCCCAGAACTCATAGGCGGTGCTTTGTGTGCCTGGAAAGGTAAGCAATCATATTTCCTCCAGCCTGAAAGAATTCATATCTCCCAGCGGAATCAACGGTTCTTAAAATGTCGCTACGCGCGACTTAGATTGCTATCTAGCGTGTCAGTCTATCGGCAACTCTGAATACAAGTGGAGTTGGGTAATGGGAAATTGAGAAATTGGGACAGTAGTAACTCCTGCACGGAGAAAGAGTCATCGAAACCAATCGACGGGGAAAGAGTTGGACAATTTTGCACCAACAAAGCAAGGAGTCGGTCGTCTGTCAGTCGCCGGCTCGAAAAGAATGTCTCTATTTCAATACAGACGTCATCTCACGGAGCGCTACTTCATCAAAGAGTTATTGCATTATCATTAATCTCGGATGCAGCTTCTCGTATCACTGGCAAAATGAGAAGGCTCCCTTGGAGTGTTAGCGTGGTCGGCCGGCACGGTCTTTCAAGATTGCTTCGGGAAACAACATAACAAAACTTGAATATCCATGAACGGTCAAAGTGACACCTTTTCTCTAACTCTGTTTTTATTTCATCACTTTTTATTTCTCTACTAATCTTCTAAGACCGGTTTTTCTTCTTTTTCTTTATCTAATCATTCCTTATTTTCCATCTCGTTAGTTTGTTTTTACTTACATCTTCATCCGTATGTATATCTTTTTCTTTTAAGGTGTGCAAGTTTTTGGCACCAAAGGAAAAGAAAGCCTCATCGCATTTGGTAATTTGATGCTGCTGTCCATGCGTCCATGATCGATTAGGAAATTAACTTCGTACTGAGCTGGGGCGATACTTGATCCGTTCAGATGCGTGCGTGAGTCTTCATGCGTGGCCTGTAGACGATCCCGAGCGTGTGAAAAGAGTTTTATGGTTATTAATGTTGCCATAAACCCCGCACTGGTCACACAAGTTAGCGGAGATGGGACTGTGCCCTATTTTGTCCGTTAAAGTGCTCGGGGATGGTTAACGTTTTAACATTTTATTGCACTAAACATCACTATCAGGAGTTCGAAATGGGAAGTTTTGCTTGCCTTCCTTGATTTTTTTTTTAATTTCTCTCTCCATCGCTTTCTTATCGTGCAAGGCGAAGGAGGTATTGCAACAAGGATCAAATAGATTTATAGCCTCTTTAATCAGTCTCATTTGTCGATTTGGCGACTGAAGGCAAGATGCGGGACTCAACGTGTAGAAGACAGACAGGGAGGTTTCACTAAAGCTTTCAAAACATTAGTAGAGTGCCGTGGAATGTTGTTTCACATATAACTTGCTGTAAATTACTCCCGTAACACTCCTCAGTCTTTTTCCGTCATGTAAACTTTTCTCCACGTCAGGGGCCCAGATAAAGTCGTCAGTAAATTCATGGTCTTAAACATGTCTACTATCGCAACAACAATTTTCAAAATCAAAGCTTTAAGCAAAAGAGCAATTTGTTTGAAGCAGAACACTAACTTGGACTGCTGGCTGAATTTTCCATCTTTTTTCAATTTTTCACACTCTGGACACTCTTGTTTTGTTGATTGCACTTGATAGATGAGACTATTGGACATCCTAATATGAAAAAATCTCCGAAACATTTTAAGATGTAATCATGAACATTTTTTCAAAAGTGGAATTTTTTTCTTTTTGATACGCTCTCTCTCTCTCTCTCTCTCTCTCTCTCTCTCTATATATATATATATATATATATATATATATATATATATATATCGCTTGCGCTTGATAAAGCTTTAATCATCTCGTATGGTCATCCAGACTATTCATCCTCCTCTGTGTTGTTTAAAATACTGCGGTAAGAAAAATTTCTGTGTTACATTTGTTTTTCTGCTACTAACCCATCCGGTACTAGATGTAGTGCAGAAGGTTAAAGGGGATGGCTAGTAACTGATCAGCGGGAATCAGTGGGAATGCTGGGGGATGATTGTTCCAATTCATGTGGGATTCATTTAAGAGTACATTGTATATCTGTTGTTGTGTGAAAATTATTTGCTTCAGAATGGCTTCATATTCAACATCAGTAATTTTAATATGTTCTGTTACCCTAGTTGACTTTACCATTCTCATCACATGTTAGCTGATGAATTGGTAGTATGTAAAAATCCAATAGATGTTGTTATTGGTAAGGATCAATTAGGTAATTAAATTACTTTTACAATTAAGGAAATAATTGTGCTTGTGTCAAATCATACTGCACAAAAACATACTGGGAGTTACAATGTATATACATAAATACGTATCATTATTATAATACCTTTCAAGTAATAGGTTTCATTGCAATCAAAATCTTTACAATTTTGTAGAATTGATTTTAATTTTTGAAATAATAGAATTTGACACTTACAACGTTTATGCATTGTATGCCCCAGTATCTTTTGTGTTGCTGTTCAGTTTTGCACAAGAAAAATTATTGCCTTTATAAAAATAATTTCATTTTTGATTGATCTGTTACCATGAAAGCATCTCTGGGACTTTTACCTACTATGACTTTATCAGCAAATAGACAGATAAGGTTAGCAAGAATAAGTGAAATAAGATATTGAATGATGTGTGAGAAGGGTTAAGTTTTTGAATACATTATCACATGCAATTTTCATTAATTTAAAAGCCAAAAGTACGTACTTAAACGCTTCAATTATTTTGCTGCCATGGCAACCAGGCCTGGCCTTTACCTTAAAGACAAACATCTGTATTGCAACAAGCCATGATTGCAACTTTCTTTACTTAGAAATTTATGTTATGTTTTGATACAGAAATTCTCTTATTCCTATACATCAGCACTTTCTTCTAGGTCGTTGCCACGGCAGCCATCATGTTTTAGAAAAAATATGACTTTGAATGACCAAGCTGTTGACGGCAAACAAAATTTGAACTTGATAGACCTTGTCAGACGCTTCTTTTATGTTTTTAGATTATTTCATTGTGCGCCTAAATATGTGTTAGTTTCAGGAATTTCTAGCGTTACTATAGTGACGGACATCTTTCATCATTGCATGACCTCGAATTAATAGAACTTCAAATGCATTTGAACGGGTAACTCTAAGTCTATAGAATCAATCACTTCCGTCGCATTTGATACTGTTTACTTAGAAATATGCGTTGTTTTTTTTCAAAATATTTCGTTACCATGGCAACAAAAGAAGACGTCATATAATGACTAGGAATTTAATTGCAATTGAATGAGCTAATCTAAATCTATTTATTTAGTAAATTTTATTTCATTTTGTGCTACTTGATTGGAAATGTGTGTATTTAAAAAAGATCTTTACCATGGCAACGGGAGAAGACGTCAGAATTCTTGAAAGCTCAATATCCAGATCTGCTTAAAATATGTCAGTCTATACATGCCTGCCGAATTTGTTGCTTTTAGACAAATTTGAACAATCGATCTGATATATTATGCTATGGAGCTGGACTATGCCTATTTGTTTAGTGACTTCATAAAAACATACAACAAATCTAACCCACTCTTCAGCACATCAAATCCGAAAAGGAATGAATGTATTATTCAGGAGGGGCAAAGTGTGTCGCTTACGGGGTATTTTTTTTTTTTTCAGTTGTGGCTGTTAACCCACTCAAGTGGAGCAAGAAGCAGAAGAAATCGAAGTGAGGGATCAAAATGTGAGATCAAATGCTCAATTAAGGTATGAAATATGCCATTTTGCTGAAGGATTTTTGCGCCTTATGTTTTTGCTACTCGACGTCCTCGGTCAGGGGGAAAAGTGGGGAAAAAAATCTAAAGTTACTTTAGGGTCCAAATATGATACGTTTGGGTCTGTATACTGCCATTTTACTCATAGTACAGCGGCATTGTGAAACAATTGTTTAAATTTGTCTAAAAGCATCGAATTCGGCACACATGTGAATTGATATAATAGCAGATTTGGATATTTAAGCCATTTTCCGTTGCCATGGCAACGAATTAAAAAAAACCCATACATTTCACAGCATAAAACGTGACTTAAATTAGTAACTAAATTGATAGAATTAGAAAGACCCGTTCAATGCAATTGGAATCGTAGTCGTTCAATGTTCTTTTGATATGACTAAAAAATGTCCGTTGCCATAGTAACGCTTGAAATTCCAGATATTATCATAGATTTATAATGAAATGATGAGAAAACATAATAAAAGATTCTGAAAATGCCTATTTCAAGTTTAAACTTGTCTGAATCTCTCTCTCTTACCCTTTTTTTTCTTTGTGTTTCGGAAACAAACTTAGTTTATCCAAACCCTATCTTGAATTTCTCAAAAGATCATTTACATATCGAGCGGCACTTATGTATGCCTCCTACCACCGGCTGCTCGATCAGCCTTAACTTTAAATTTCATATTGCATGTGAATAGTCAATAATTTCCTTCTTTTTTTTCTTTTCTCTATCTCTTTCTCCCTTTCATATTGTGTGAGAGATTTTTCGTGCCCTTAGAGAACTCAGACTGAGTGGTAAATGGCATTACAAATGGGTCTAGGGCAATTACCCCCTGGGCAATTACCCCGGACCCTTTCATTGGCCCTAATCCTAATCCTAATCCTGAACCTAATCTTAACCCTATCCCAAACTCCTAACCCTAAACCTAACCCTAACCCTAATCTTCACTCTAACCTATAGCACTAACCAGTATTCAGTCCGGGGTAATTGCCCTCTGGATTGCCCGGATACGAAATACCCCTATAATAATTTTCATTATTATCATCATTATATCAAACAGACATTTAAAAAAGAAAAAATATGTGAATGAAAGTAGACTTCATTTCATTTCATTTACTAAGATTCCACACAAATCATCCAGTGTCGTGTTTACAACATCCATCCATGACAAAGTAAAACATGAATTATAAGTTACAAGTTCAGTATATACAAATAGCATTTACATGGCACAGAATCAATTGAAATCATTCTGAGTACATTTATACATTCATGACGGATAAATAAAATTGTGTGTGGTGGGAACCTACATAGAAGCATATATGCTTGTGAGAGTAGCCTCCCCGAAAGAAGTTCAAACACAGGATAAAGCATAAAGGAGAAATTCTGGAAAATTATCAGGAGAATAGCTAAATAAAATGTTTACATAGACGCAAAATCCATTCCAGCCTTGAAGCATTATTTTTCTGAACAACGGTGCATTGTTTATGTCAAGCAAAAAGTGATAACTCGTAACAAGATGACTACAGCGTTCCAATAGTCTTAAATATGGAAGTGTGTCATTCAAATCATAAAATTGAGAATGGTTCTGCAGGCCAAATCACACTAGTGATTTAATAAGTTTCAATTAAGGAGTCTAAATTTGTCGAGACACATATACTTTCAATAGAAAATACAATCTTTTCTCAAGACTCGTGCCTTAAAATGAAAATGCAATTTAAAAGACTTATGAAATCTCGAGTCTCGTAATTTTAGTTGAAAATGAGGTGGGGGGGGGGGAGAAACACGACTCTATCTGGATATGACTGCCATTTTATGTGGGTGTGAGATTGGCGCGCGGGTTTGCAAAAGTATTGTACGCAGTTGTTGTCATGGAAACAATACAAATTTGACAAAATAGTGGCCTCCAAATAATTCATGACTGTTTTAGTTCATGCTCTTAAATGGCCAACTTTAACACCTGATTACTTCTGATGATGATATTTATGACAAAAGAAGCAACAGCAACGGTACTGCCACCACAGACAGGGAGAAACAAAAACTGTCACGGGAATAAATGTTCATAAATTGTCAGTGTACATTGTTATTGCTGCACTTTGAGAGCAGGATAAATGTAGCTCATTTAGGACGTGACTTGCTGAGAAATCGCGATGACTGTGGGCATCGACAAACTTCCTTTTCATTTACATGTATTTTGTTTTCCCTGAAAAATGAAGGGCGTTTTCTTTTTTTGGCACTTGATTTATTTTTTCCCCCGCGTAGGCTTCAAAGAACCCCTGATAGAAACGGGAAATAAACCGCAGCGCCAAGACTGATGTAATGAACGGGTAACCCGCCATTGCAAGTCGTGGAAATCTTATTCAATCTGTTTACGTGCCTGGATCTGTAAATGCTCGTATGTGTGCTCGAGCTGTCTCCAATTGATTTCCAAAGACCAATTTGATCGGAAGCAAGCCGCGGTCGCATCAGGTTCAAAAGACCGACAAATATCCAACAGCCGCAGTACACATCTTTCACCTGACATGCCTGATGGAAACTGAAAACAAATACATTAAAATCAACCTAAAAATGACAAAGAATATCATACTCTGACTGTTATGTACACTATGATAAAAAATGGTGAGTTTCAGCAAGTCATATATAGCCCAACAATTCAAACAAAGTGATGATAATAAACATGCAAATATGTCAGCATACATACCTACATCTTGCAATATTTTGAATCCCAACAGATTAGAGATATGTAATGCTGAGATTTAAATCACTACAAAAAGTTTCACATAGGTTACGATGAAAACACCCTCATCCAATTACAAACGCACACACATACACTCGCACACACACACACACACACACACACACACACAAACCCTCTTTCAAGGTACTGCAGGAATGTGCAAGGCTGTTGTTTTGAGCAACCCGGTATTTTAACAGAATATACTGGGGACACATCTCCACGTTACCTATATGTTCACTGACGTTTACTCAAAGGAAACAACTAAAATCAACTTGATTTGTTTGAAATGTGACCTTTCATCGTTAGATATGAAGTTTTACATCCAGGGTCCCGTTTCATAAGACTTGTTATCAGTTACAACTGCCACATTTCTATGACAAATTTGACCTCAGACAATCAGATTCAAGGATTTCAGTAGCTTGTAACAACTATCGTAACTAGTTATTGACAACAAGTTTGATAAAAAGGAACCCTGATAGCCCTCGCCTGTCCTCAGGGATGTTTCTAAGCCGTTTTGAAGTGACGTCACGCCTGACCGCATCTGAGCTTCAAAGGGGATTTCCCCCAAACTGTGTCATCACAAACTTTTAGAATTAAAGAGGGACTAATCATAATGGATTGTGCAATTGCCATGGTCAAGATTCTTCTAGGTTTGCCAACATAAAATGGAATTTATAAGAAACAACGTTGAACGTCCCGGTAGGTTTGGTAGGGATAATAGAAATCAGCCATCAATTGGCGCGATTTTTAATGCACCCCTGTTGAACATTTAGTACTAAAAGTCTAATAGACGCTGTGTATCTTGTAACTGGAAATTGCTACAAATGATGTGCTTGCCATGCACTTCACACAGGATAATTGTCCCTTCGATTTTTTTTTTTTTGGGGGGGGGGGGAGGGGGGAGTGGAGGGTGTTCATTGTCAACTATTCTAAGTGAATTTTAATGTGTCATGGTAATTAATTCCTTCACATATGTATTGTTTTTTCTCTCTATTATGTAGGCATATATTTCGTGTCGTTTTCCAAAGTTTCAATTATGTGCTGCTAAGTTATGAAGACTGACATTTCTTTTTATTGTCTGTTGCAAGCAAGTCTGAGAATTAATATATATCAACTTCGTCTCTCTTTCTCAATTTATGCGATTCCTTTTTATTCATCAAGTAACCAGTTATCTTGGGGTCCCTTCCCCTTCTCCCTCCGTCTTTCTATCTCCCAGTATTACTGCAAAGACCTTTTGCTATTTTCTTGTTCCTCTTCAATAAATCTAAATGAATTCGTGCATCCTGCAGCGTGTTTGTTCGGATGGATTTACTGCTCGAAAGTAACAAATTAATCTGATGTTACGCTCTTTTCTATATTTTTCTTCAATCATTCACACACAGTATAAGGACTACTGTAGCAATTCTATTTTATTTTGCTTTTCTATCATTATCACTGTCATTATCTGGAGAATTACTGCACTTTTTTTTTTTAATTCTGTTTGCTTATTCATTTTCTGCATGGAAACAGGTCGCGAAGCCCTGTAAACATGTCAGTTTATATTCCATAATTTATGCGCGTTTTAAACGGTGGACTCCTTCTATATCGACAGCAGTGTTTGCTTTTGTATTCACCGCCTTTTGTCGCTTCCTATCAACTCCTTTCGCGTCAAATATACACACACATTTCGCCTGGATGATGAAAAAATAGTAAATAGGAAAGCCACAAAAAGGAGTGCACTAATGCTACTTAACCTACTTTTTCTTATCTGATAGAGATACAGAATTTCTTTATCAATAGAAGAAGACTCGCCAATACATGACCATGAAAAAAAATGCTTTATTTTCGGTAGAATTGCTCTTTTATGAATAAGTCTTACATGTCTTCTAGCAATAACCTACAAATCAAGAAGAAATCAAGATAGAGCTCTTTGCATGGTTCCTGAAACTTCAATATTTAAGTACAAGGATGAAGGGAAATGTCGGCGTAGAAGATTACAGAATATTGTCTCTGAAAACCTGATGTCATCGTTCGATGTACGGACGAAATGTATGACGCACATAAGACGGATTAAGAGGTCAGGTATAATTTTACTTTCTGGATTATGTTGAGGTTTACGACGATTCATATGGGAACGACCGCAGATTTCGTAATGCCACCAAGCAAAAGTTTCTTCTGCGGAGTAGGGAGAGTTTTATTGGATTTCTTCCTTTGTCTGTTAGCTCGATTGCAATTTTCATGCATTTTTATTGGTTTTGTTTTGGATTGGATGACATATTACTATAGTCTCTGGCCTACGATTATTTCGACATTTAAAAAAAAACCAGGAAAAGTGAAATACCCTCGTATCATGTGTATGCATATGGATGATATTGTGAATCAGATCAAAAACGTGCAATGTAGTTTTGGCTGTATGCTTCTTTCGATTTTTCCCAAGGTAATTGAAACATTAAACAGTGGACCCATGGTTCTATTTGTCGTATCCTACAATTTGCGAGCACTCTTTTCTTTAGATATTTATTACTTTGGTGCAGACACACGCAATACTCTGCAGGCGAGAAATTAAGACAGATAATAAAGAAATTTAAACAGGAATAGTAAGAAGCGAACAGGCACATGGAGCATGAAGTGTGAGAGCGAGAATCTATAACGTTCAGGCTGTTGCCCCAGATTTGAGAGGAGCGAGAAGTGATGTAGATGGGTGCATCCTTCTGCGCGCGCGTCATTTCCTCGTGTCGTGATGGTAAGTCGTGAGGGAATGAATAGATGTGTCCCACGGTGCTTTGACGGCACAAATAACCAGGTATGGGGTAGGGTTTCTTCCCTTGCAACCGTAGCCTCCAGAGTTAAATAAAATCAATTTGCATTTTCATCAATTCCCTTTGTCGGAGAAATCCTTCCAGAAACGCATAAGTTGGGCTTGCAGAAAAAGATGAGGAAAGTGAATCAGAGGCAGAAGCAAAAGAACAAGAAGAATGAAAACAAGAAAAAAATGAAGGGGGGGGGGGGGGCTGTGGGAAAGGGTGTTTGGCGAAGCCATTTAGATTTGCCCTCTAACGTCTCTGTTATTGTCCCGACTGTATGCAGCAATAGACACCTGATGAAAGCCAGAAATTGTAACCGAATCTGCAGAGAAATTACGTTATGATTGATAGATAATTTACTGCTGGCGATGGCCATCATGACAAAAGTGTGCTTCGCAGCATCTATCTGAACTATTATGTGTATCCCACCATCACCTGATCATTATGTTCGCACTTAGACATAACTAGTACAAGTACCACGAACATCTACGATGTAAACAAGGGACCAACTGCCCAATTTTCTTGTTTATAACAGAACACCCATGTAACAAAAAACGGTTTAGTGAATTGAAACTTCTTCACATCTCTCGGTTTTTTTTTTTAGCAAGTAGTGATATAGAGATTTCCTATCCAACGCTTTCCTGGTTGGGCAAAGGACGGATGTTGAAATCTATTTTCACATGAATTTCACCAAATGTATCTGTTTAAACTGTGCCGTTATATACCTTCGGGACCTTTCCCTATTTCTTTTTTTCAATTTAACTATGCATAAAAGTTTGCAAATTAATATGTGAGGGATAAGAATGGATTTTGATCCTCATTCTTCTATTTTGTCCTTGCTTTTGTGCAATACTTAGAAGACGATTTATGCCATCTTGTAAGGTGAAGAACCCTTTCCTACGCAATGGTCATGTCAAGATCAAAATAATGATAATCATAAAAAAATGAAATAAATGTGATAGACCAACACAATTACTATTATAATTATCTTAAGTGAAAAAAAAGAAGAAAAGAAGTATCAACGAAGCTACGAGTAAAAATAACTCAGTTATAGCATGTTGAAGTTCCGTACTATCGAAAATGATAATTTTCTGTACAGTCGCCTATGAAATGTTATGAAGCATTTTGAATAGCTTGCACATTTTTTTTTGATATTAAAGTAGAAATACTATTTTAGGATGGTATTTCTGCAGGATAAACATTTCCGCCTTTGGAAAGAAAGGCAAAACAAAACAAATTAATAGCCCAATTATTGCAATTCAACAATTTATAGTTCGAAGCAAATAATACGATTTTTCTGTTTTAACTCACTTCATAGATTAAAATTCTGTAAATGCTTTATAGTACATAATGCGTATCTGTGCCACGGTAATTTGCATAATACTCGTATCCGAAAACACTCCTTTGCGAAAACGTGAATTCCAAAATTAAACTATTTCTCATCTTCTGGTATCATAATGAACTTTCATAATTGTAATTCAATTCAATTCAATTCAACTTTATTTCCACATAATCATTAAAAGGATACAAAGGATACATAAAATGTGATGTAATAAACATCAATTGGAATATACAAAGTAAAAGAACAATACACATAAGATACCATATTCACCAAAAGGTGTTTCAACAAACACAAAGTGAATTACAAAGAAAGGAAATAACAACGTAATGGATGATTTGTGGAGGGATCATGAGAAGTTTTTATGGAGTTTCCATAAAACTTATAAGTAAGATCCCCAATGAGTACAGAAATAAAAGAAAGTATTACAGTGTGTGTGTGTGTGTGTGTGTGTGTGTAGGGGGGTATCTAAATGTCATTTAACCGGATTCACTTGAAAAATCAAACAAATTAAAATATCATTACAGATACAAAAAACTCTACAGATTCTATGAAAGGTTCTTTTTCAATTTTCTTTTAAATGAATTCAACGTTAAACAATCTTTTATACTACTTGGTAAATCATTCCACAATTTTGGTCCTTGATAAGTTATGAATGAATGTGAAAATTTAGTTCGTCCATTTTATATGGAACTCGAATATGAAATTTTGATCTTGTATTATAATTATGAATATCAATATTCTTTACAAATAATGAACTAAATAACTCTGGTAATAATTCTTTACTGTATAAAAACATAAATATGGCAAGATTATACTCATAGAGTTGATATATTGGTAAAATATTCAATCTAATAAACAATGGTCTAGAATGAGACAGAAATGATGACTTTGTTATTACTCTAACAGCTCTTTTTTGCAGCTTATGTAATCGCTTTAAGAGATACTTATTGCACTTACCCCAAAGTATAATACAGTAATTAAGATGAGGGAGTACCAATGTATTATACAGCAACAATAATATATTTTGAGGTAGACAATCTCTCAACTTGCCCATGATACCAACATTTCTTGAAACCTTGCTAAGAATTTGAGCAACATGGCTTTTCCATTTCATTTCTTCATCAAGAAAAATTCCCAAGAACTTTACAGACCTCACGTGTTCTATCTTTGTATCATTAATATATAAGTCTGTGTCAACATTAATTGAATTACTATTATCAAATTTCATAAAATGTGTTTTAGTAACATTCAAAACTAATTTATTTACAGAAAACCAATCATTAACTTTAGCCAATTCAATATTCATCAAATCTTCCGCTTGATTAATATCTTTATGCTTCAAAAATATGTTGGTATCATCAGCAAACATCAAAAATTGCAATACAGATGAGGCAGCAGGCAAATCATTTATATAAATGAGAAATAAAATAGGGCCCAAAATTGAACCCTGCGGAACACCGCAAGATATTGTTTGCATTTGCGAAGAATATGAATTATAGGTAGTAAATTGTTGTCTGTTTTCTAAATAACTTTTCATCAGCTGTAATGGTGACCCCCTTATACCGTAAAAATAAAACTTACACAACAAAATTTCATGATCAATACTGTCAAATGCCTTTTTAAGGTCTAAAAATACCCCCAATAAAGATTCTTTCTGTTCTAAGGCAAGATTTAAATTACATAAAAAATCACAAGCTGCTAAAAGAGTAGAGTGTTTTTCTCTAAAACCAAATTGCTTCTTAAACAGAACATCATTTTTATCTAAAAATTGCAATAATCGCACACTTATACATTTTTCAAAAATTTTAGCAAAACATGTTAACAATGAAATTGGACGATAGTTGGTAAAATCATCTTTTGCACCACTTTTATATACAGGAATAACTTTTGATATCTTGCCTGCATTTGGAAAGACCCCTTTTTCAAAACAATAATTAATCAAAATACTCAAAGGTTTACATAAAACATGAATTGCTCTTTTAATAACTTTGATATCTATAAAATCATAACCAGGAGATTTACCATTTTTAAAACTTAATACAATATCAATAATCTCCTTTTCTGTTACTGGCTTCAGAAAAAGTGACCTAATATATGAACCTTTGAGGTAAGAATGAACAGATAAATCAGTATTTGCAAAACTAAGTGATAATTTTTTACCTATATCCACAAAATATTGATTAAATTTTTCAGCAATTTCCTCTTGACTATAAATCATACCAGAGTCATCTTTGAATTCAACATCTTCAGATACCGTAGCTTTTTTCTTAGCAAGTATGTTGTTAATTAATTTCCATGTTCCAGTACTATTTCCTTTCACATTCAAAAACTTTTGAGTATAAAATCTTTTCTTGGTATTTCTAACAGCATTTGTATACTTGTTCTTGTAAGTCACATAAACATTTTTACGATATTCAGTTGGATTATTTACAAATTTCCTGTATAATATATTCTTCTTTCGATACATTTTTCTAAGATTTTCATCGAACCATTCATTTTTATTGCTCTTAATGCAAACTTTCTTATATGGAAAACACTGATTGTATATGTTCAAAACAATATCGACAAACATATCATACAGAACATTTGGATCAGAACATGTAGAAGATATCTTATCAGCATCAGATAAAATTTTAAAATCAGCTTTATCTATTTTCTCCAAGAATAAACAAATATTATCTTCATTTATGATACGTTTATTAATATAACTTGATTTCCTCTGCAATACAAATGAGTAATTTAGAAAACAAAATACAGGAAAATGATCTGAAATGTCACAGACAATAGAACCAGATGATACATTACATACGCTATTCACAAAAATATTATCAATCAAACTTTTGGAAGTTTCTGTAATTCTTGTCGAACTTTCAATCAGAGGTTCATATGAATATGATACTAATATTTCTAAAAATTCACTTGCAATATTACAACTATCAACTTTATTTAAGTCAACATTGAAATCACCAAGTATAACACAATCTTTTCCCTCTTTATCAATAATATTCAGAGACTCTCCTAATTTTTCATTAAATTCTAATACAGATTGATTAGGAGGCCGATAACAAACCCCTACAAGCAAACTTTTATTTGGTTTTGGTATTTCAATAAAAAGCGATTCACATACATTTCCAAATATACTTAAATCTGGTCTGACTTTAAAAGACAATTGATTATTAACACATAATCCAACACCCCCTCCTCTTTTATGCTCACGTTCTGATCCAACAAATGTATAACCATGGAACATATGAGGAGGTAGAGCATTGTCACTAAGCCAAGTTTCTGTGAGTGCTATAACCTTGAATGGACACTCAATCTGACTCAACGTAGCTTCAATCTCATTGTAGTTCCTATTCAAACTTCTACAATTAATGTGCAATAAAGAAAATAATGTATTTGGATGTGACTTAGACAGTTCGCTGAATTCAGTGATGCTATATTGATTACCAATATCCATACTTGTGGGTAAAGGTCGACATTACGTGAAAGAACCTGACATCTGATGATTCATAAGGTACGTATAAAATTGTAAGTTCAAAATGCAAAATGTAATGACAGAAAAGTTTTGACGGGTTAATACTATTCGAAATTACATAAAAAAGATCAACATGTACATATAACAAAGAAAACCTGATCATAGGGAAGATATACACTATGAGTGAGCTAGATCAACTCACCAGGAATTTACAAATTTCATCTCTGTTGACTGACAAGAACCTGTACTACAAAATGTGTACAGCGCTTATGTAGCCCTGTTTCGGTGGTGTAACTTTTGTGGTCGTAGACTATGCCTCACTTTCACTGTGTGAGACAATGAAAATCCATTCACAGAAGTAGGTCAGCATGAAGAAGAGGAAGAAAAAATGTTGCTGCATGTAATGATAAGCATTACTGTCGTCATCTATTGTTACTTGGGCTGGGAAGGTTGTTCAGGTCTTGAATTGTTGCAATGAGTTTGGTGATTTTGTGACCAGTATTTGTCTTCAGGAGAGCAATGATCCTGCCGTCTGCTGTCCATGCCTGATCAACTGCTGGATGTGCTATGGTAGACTTGAGGAGCTGGAGTTTGGATGTAGTGAGGTCTTCACTTATACTGATGCCAGTTTTCTTCAAGTTTCTCCTACGGGTGATCATGTTGTGCCTGGGCTTGTAGCTTGTGAATTTGACTAATATTGGCCGTGGGTGATCCTTTGGTCTCCCTCCTTGCTGTCCACTTGCCTGGGCTTGGTTTTGTCGCGTTTTGGGCTTTCCGGTCCTGTGTGAACGGTCAATATCAGCAGGTGTGAGATGGAGACCAAGTTTTTCCGCAACACTGATCACGAGTTGATCAGTGTCTTCATCTTTGGTCTCTGACATTCCAAAAATCCTCAAGTTGTTGCGTCGGCCATATTGTTCTAGGTCATCACATCTATTGCTGAGTCTGCAGCACGTTTCTTGCTCACTTTTGACACTTTTCTTCAAATTGTTTAATTTTTTTTTCAAATCAACTTAAACGTGAAGAAAATACTCCTCACAATACACTTTAGATGCCTAAACTACACAATGAACTCGCCCAGTAATTGTATTACAGGGTCTTTATGATAACACTATAGTTAACGACCAGTGTGCTTTTCTTTCGGAAATTAATTGTTAGTATTAAAGCGTGCCATTCATCATGGTCGATACATATATATGATTCTCGCCAAACATTTTTGTTTTTGTTTTTCCAGTGTTTTGCAATACAGCACAGCTCGAGACAAAGGGATTCATGTTACCATGGTTAACTGCTTACACGATCCTTATCTTATGTTGCACGTTTTTGTGTCTTCCCTTATCTGGTACGGTATCTCTTTTTTGATATTGCTTTCCATCTCTTATGTAAGATGATGTGTATCTTATCTTTTGTGAAAAGTTTATATGATTTCTTTTCTTTTCTGAAATGTGTATGTCTTTCATTATATTTTATGAAAAAGTCTATATAAAGTGGACACATCATACCCACAAATCTTTCTCCAAACAAAGTAATATCGGTCGGCAGGTACTCGATGTGTATCAGAGAAGAAGCTTATTATGATATCCTGACAATATATGTCAAGGATAACAATCAAAGACGAACATTTTATTTTTCTTATTAAAGAGAAAGAGGGAGAGAGTGGAAACCAGGTTGTATAATATTATGATCATACTGGTTTTGGAACTTCGTAAACCAATGACGATGGAGCCTTGTTGATGTTCACGAAGACAAAGGCTTTATGACAGCAGAGTGCAGTCCAAACATGAAATGGCAAATCCCAAAACCATTATCGCTAATGAAAATACCGAATTTCCATCCAGAATAATTCATGTCGTCTCGCAAAGACCACAATGTCGATATTGGAAAAAATACTTTTTCTCTTTCACATCACGAAATGTACAAATACCCATAAAATGACAAAAAAGGGACAAAATAATAAAGAAAATATGTGGTCTTCCCTGGCATACTGATCTCCATGGAGCAAAAGAGCACATATGAAGCTTGCGTATAACAACGTCATTTCATCATATCGTGCAGTTGACCTGAAGTTGGTTCAAATTTACAGTGGAATTTTCATTTGACATATCTTTAAAGCTGGACAAAATCCTCTCATATAAAAGTTCCTCAGCCTCTCCAAGGGATTCGTAAGAAAGAGGACAAGGTTTTATTTCATGTTTTCTTGTATCTTCCTTCATTTTTGTTTGCTTTTTATTGCTGCATTTTTCGAAGACAAACTAATTATATATGATATGAAACTTAGAAATATGTGATGTACATTGCATACATTACTGTTAATATCATATTAGAATGATTACTGTAATAAATTTTATGGTTTATTTGATTAAATTTAGTTCCGTTTCGTAGTGGCTAAAAGGAATAAATCGTATTGCATAATCTATCATTGACGGCAATTCATTTTTGTTTGCTTTTTATTGCTGCATTTTTCGAAGACACAGAAATTATATATGATATGAAACTTAGAAATATGTGATGTACATTGCATACATTACTGTTAATATCATATTAGAATGATTACTGTAATAAACTTTATGGTTTATTTGATTAAATTTAGTTCCGTTTCGTAGTGGCTAAAAGGAATAAATCGTATTGCATTATCTATCATTGACGGCAATTCATTTTTGTTTGCTTTTTATTGCTGCATTTTTCGAAGACGAACAAATTATATATGATATGAAACTTAGAAATACGTGGCGTACATTGCATACATTACTGTTAATATCATATTAGAATGATTACTGTAATAAACTTTATGGTTTATTTGATTAAATTTAGTTCCGTTTCGTAGTGGCTAAAAGGAATAAATCGTATTGCATTATCTATCATTGACGGCAATTCATTTTTGTTTGCTTTTTATTGCTGCATTTTTCGAAGACGAACAAATTATATATGATAAGAAACTTAGAAATACGTGATGTACATTGCATACATTACTGTTAATATCATATTAGAATGATTACTGTAATAAACTTTATGGTTTATTTGATGAATTTTAGTTTCGTTTCGTAGTGGCTAAAAGGAATATATCTTATTGCATGATCTATCATTGACGGCAAAAAAAAAAATCAATCTAATTGATGTAGGCCTACACACTGAATTTATTTGGGGCGGGGGTTGGTAAAGGAGAATGAAACTTAAACATATGTATGTTCATTGAGTACATGCCGAAATTGTAGTTGAAAACAGTAAAATTAAAAGCAGACAATCCGTTATTAAGCTTGGAACTTTTGAAGTTTTGATACCTCCGTCGCTGGATAAGTAGACTATAATAATTCGTGACGTCACGGTTGGACAACGTCTAAAAGAAATAATATAAAAAGAGTTACTTCCACTTGACCCTGACATCAAGTCAAATATGTCACATGACAAATATTACTAGTCTCCCCCCGGTTTCTGAAAAAAGATTAGCCATCCAGTCCCCTTAATTGTGCAAGAAAATGAAAATAGGTCGAATTCTCATTATATTCTTTTATATCGTTGTCCAACTGTGATGTCACCGATTGAGGTAGTCTCCGTATTCTGCGATGGTGATACAGAATCTTACAAATTCATTTTTTTTTTGACTGATGTTCCGTATAATATTTGACTAATGTATCGTTCAAATACTTATCCATTCTCTCAATCCACAACATTCTCATTCATACAGAGTCCTACTAATAATCGCACTGAAAGGCAAGGTCACAATCAATGAAAGACTAGACCTCTCCCAAGAAGATAGTGAACCGGTTTGCTGTAGGATTTTACCACGAAATTAAAGAACGTACATCAGTGGTTGTTGCACACCACAGTCTGCAAGAAAAGACGTCAAGTCGCTGCAAACCAAATCCCTATGCAATAATTATATTAGCAGGAAATTTTAACATCCCCAACATATTAACTCATCAAGCAATGAAACCATCTCCCTTATGGCCCAATTCAAGACCTTTGAATTAACAAATACATGTAGAATGTCATTTTCTCTACGTGAGCGAATGAGATTGGAACTGAGAAGAATTAAATTTCTTCTCTACTACTCAACCTGTACGAAACAAGGATTTCCTCCCACACACATTGATAACAGACCACTCAGTCGTCAGGGTCAACATTGACTCTCGACGTAAACCAACAAAATTAAGCAGGGATGATGTTCCCCTCTTACGTGCTTAAACATTTTCAACCATTAAACATATTTTTGAAGCAAAAGCGTTTCATTATACTTGATACTGTGCCTGTGAATTATGATTTGCGGATATCACCCGGTGGAATTGAAGATATGCTGTCTTCCTATATATATATCAAGCAGTAATACCATCATAGTTTTGATTTGTAGCTACAACCAAAGCCTTCGAGCCCATAGACACCATCCAATAACGACATGATGAATGTAACAGTGTAGTTCGTACAATGTGATAGAAGATTGCAGCTACAGTTGTGTCATTTGCACGTATTATGCCCTCGTATCTCCTTCAGATACCCCGCGAGACATTTACATCTTATGTTGAATGAGCCTCATGACACCAAGGAAGCATTTGCATTTAAGTGAGAATTTGAGCGAAATTGGACACATAGTCACGAAAGTCAAGGCTGTTTAGTTGGTTAGTCAGAACGTTCATGATCCCGAAAATGAAATAAGAGTTTTTTTTTTCTTTTGTTTCGTAGGTACTTTAATCCGAAAATGAAATAAAGTTCGTTATTTCGAAGGTTCGTAAATTCAAAAATGAATAATGTTTTCTTATTACGAAGGCCGTACGGACTCACCTTATTCCCGCTTCTTATCATCTCTGGATTAACGAACCACCGAAATAACGAACATCATCCGTTAAGCCATCAACGAATTAACTTATAGATAACAGTATAACGTCCTGAGAGTTGCTAAAGCCTTACTAAATCAAAGTTCATTTATCACATTGCAGCATATCTGTGTCAATACACAGAACATTGCTTTACTAGCGCTTGGTCTCAAAAGTTGAAAATCTAAATCACACCACGGGTATAGCAAAGTAAGACACCAAAGCTAAGAGGTATGCTATACAACAGCATTCATTAGCACAGACTATGTCCAGTCACGTCAGGATTGATATTTGCTTTTGGTTTGGTTTTTGTAGCCTTGATGTTGCTACCCGTTTCGGAGGGGTTTGATCATTTTAGGAAGTATTTGCATGTGATTTTTATTTGACTGTATTTTAGACTGAGAATGTTTTGTTTTTGAGAGTAATGACAATGAAGATATTATTGTATTATGACGACAATTGCAATATAGTGATAGAAATATAAACAGTTATATAAATGTTTGTGATCATTACGTTATAGTAATATAGCATTTCAAACGTACACTCTCATTTCTGCGGCGTCAAAAATAACTCGGAAAGTGTGAAATGTGACTCGGAAATGGCGCCAGCTGGGAGTCAACTCCTTCCGAGTGAAAGCTATTCGGACTTCCGAGTCAAATGATTTCACTCCGACTCCGAGTCACTTTCCGAGTCATTTCTGTGGCGTCAAATTAACTCGGAAAGTGTCAAATTTGACTCGGAAATGGGGTCAGTTAGGTGCAATCTATTCAAGCAAATGACACGGATTTATGAATCAAAAGATCACAATTTCACTCTGATACGGTGTCGTTTCCCGCATTGTAAGTAACCCATTTTGGTGTAGTAATGACTCGGATTTGGTGTGCACTTTTCTGGAGGAATGCGGAATGGAGGAATACATAGGAGTTTTCATCGGTGAGCACCCACCTCATTCACAACATTCATGTAAATAATTGCCTGAAACATGGTCTAAACAGTCAGTTTTATTTAGGGCAAAATGAACTTTCGACACGGACACATTGACTGGTAATGGCGTAGCCATAGGCGGCCGTACGGTAGCTCGAATTAGCAATCAGGATCGTATGTGTATTTTATGTATGTACAGTGGAGGTGTAGCTAGGTAGGTTCACATCTATTGTAGATTGGTTCTAACGTATAACATACAGCTCAGGGCTACGTGCAAAAGGTACGAGCTACCGTACGGCCGCCTACGGCTACGCCATTACCAGTCAATGTGTCCGTGGCGAAAGTTCATTTTGCCCTAAATAAAACTGACTGTTTAGACCATGTTTCAGGCAATTATTTATATGAGTGTTGTGAATGAGGTGGGTGCTCACCGATGAAAACTCCTATGTATTCCTCCATTCCGCATTCCTCTAGAAAAGTGCACACAAAATTGTCAACCTTGAAGACAAAGAGTTGCAAGACATCTCGCGGATTGTCGAGAAATAACGCTTTTTTTTTCGCGGGGGTACTACGTCACATAGGCCACATGACATGTTTTGTGCAATTTATTGTGTATGTCATGTACACCGCGCTGGGTACTTCTGATGTGACTCTGCACAGGTTTAAAAAGTCCGATAATCAAAATGATAACTCGGATTTGAGTCAAAAGTACACGGTTGGTATTAAATTTACACGGATCGGAATGAAAATTTTTTGACTCGGATTCAGAGTTGAAATTTTGACTCGGCAGAAATAAGAGTGTATGATTAACAAAAAGGAGTTACGTATATGTGTCTATATATATATATATATATATATATATATATATATGATAGTGCGAGAAGACATGGGCTTGAAGGAGCTACTGTCTGGTTCTGTACAAGGTCGGAACTCCTCGCACTCTCTCTCTCTCTCTCTCTCTCTCTCTATATATATATATATATGTATATCATATATATATATATATATGTATACATATATATTATACAACACATACATGTTGGAACTGCTCTCCTGTATGATTCTCCCCATGAAGGATATCTCGCCCATCTAAAAGTTGATTCAAAGTCATAAAAGTTTACTCATTTTAATCATACTGAGAAGAGTGAGAAACACGCAGCAATTTGATGGAGAGATTACATTACCGAAATAAATGATAATGCATGACAATCTCTTTGACCATGATGGTGATCTTAGGATATCATATGCCGCATTACCTTGTTAATTTGAACAATTACTTTTTTGAAATTCACGTTTATTGTGTTGTCCACTAACGAGCTAGAAGCAATGTTAGAAGTACCTCGGTCCGTAAACAGCCTTACGGAAATTGGCTTCAAGATTTTTGTTTTGATTTTTTTGATTTTTTTTTTTTTTTTTGGGGGGGGGGTACGAGGTCTCTGTAAAATACTATAGACCGAACAAAAAACGATACAGCTGGGTGATGTCTTTGTCAATCCTCTGTCATCCCAGGGTCCGATCTTTTTTTTTACAAACATATCTGTGATTATTGTAAAGCATAATAAATTGAGAGTTACCCAGGCAAACACCCAAACACGGCTGATCATATTTTTTTTTTCGTGTTGATGGCATATGACACATTGCAATCACAATAATGGCAACCGGGTGCCTTACGAAACAGGACCCAGGTGTTGTTATGTCTTTTGTTTCAAAAATCAGTTGTTCATTTTGTTTGATTGATTTTAGTCCATCTGATTTTTTTATCACACTTCCTGGGACGTTTGTTCTTTCGTTCAAAGCTTAGCCTAGAGGAGCCCATCCAGATCAAGCAAAGCCAATGTTGAATAGCCAAGTACCGTGTATAAATGAATTTTAAGTGGAGTTATTCTTTTCTCCGGCCATTTTAAAATCTAAACAGTTTTTGCCCTCAAGGCAAACTGATAATGCGTTACTTCCATCGCATAATGCCACACAATTTTAGGAGAAGTGCAGAGAATAAAGAGAAGGAAGACTCGCTCGAGCGAAAATCTTGGTGCCCCATGGGGTTGACATTTCCCAAACTCCTGTTAACAATGGCATCCTGAAATGCTATTCCGGAAGGAAAGCCTTGCCGGGAACACGAGCTGCCCGTAATGCAATGATGAACATACCGCAAGGCATAAGCATCGATGATTGGGACTCGGATTTCTCACCCATAAACGAGGTGACATGATTCGAGCGACTGATGGAGCGATTGGGGAATTGACGGAGGTGCTGCAAACACGACTCGGACAACCCCCTCAAGTCTGCTAGTGATCTTCACATACCTGCCATGTCTGTTAGCCACATCCGGTACATGAGGCAGGGAACTTGAGAAATATTGAATTTAGTCATTATGCAATTATTGAGAACCTTTAAACAGTATTTCATAATGATTGAAAAGAACAAACGTATCCAGGCGGTTAGAATTTCGAATACTGAGGAGGAGAGTACATGTACTTTATTCTTTTAAAAAGAGGGATAAAGCAATCTTAACTCGCTAGCTGACGACAACTTCCTTTTTGAAAGAGAACACTGTGCATTTTGTGTCCAGTATAACAATGACTCGAGATAATCACATCTTGTTTCTGCTTTCATAAATACATGATATTGATTTTAACTGATATCTTACCGGGAGCTACACTTGAAAAATCTTGTGAATGCACGCGCCAGTTTACAAAAGATGTAATAACCATGGTTTACCGACTTCTTTTAATAATTATACAAGACAAGAGTACGTAATTGTAAAACCTTTCCAATTGCATTGAATATTGTTACTTCATCTACACTTGTTTCCTCTCCTGCATCCTTAAAGGTATATTTTACCTTTGGGAGCAGAGATTAAGAAAAAAAAAACAATGCTCAAGTTACCACATTTGATACATTTGTGTATGTCAATTGTGTCACAAAACATCCTACCATAAAAACAACGCAATAAAGAGCAAATTATAAGGAGATATCACTATTTTTCTCAATAAACCATAGGTGTAGACGGTTTATTCAAGAAACAATTTTATTAAAACTATTGTTGATATTTTGTTTATCTAACAATACTTAACATTGATTACACTGATTAACATTTTCATATTGGTTGTTTCTATCCCTAACTCACATTTTAGAACTTTTTGAAGCACTAAAGTTGAGTTTTTATTTCATCTGCAAATGGTAAATAATGCCTTTAAGCTCCACTGAAAACAAAAACGAAAATCACCCTGTGTTTCGTAAGACTCGAAACCACCCTGTCGTGTGTGTCGCTCGGTAGGGTTTCCTGTATAGATACAAACATAATCATATCAACCGAAAAATTAACGGGTCTTTTGCAAATAAGTCGCATTTCGCTCTTTTCTGGTCATAGTGGCTAAAGACGCTCTAAAGAAACACTGAAATCAAAGCCACATTATCTTTCTGCAGAAATTTTTAATAAGTTCCATGGTTGTGTTCGTAGGAATAGACTTACAATATACTAGATAATCCCAAAGAGTATGGTACAATGTTCTTATTACATCTTACGTTTTCGAACAGATTTTTGAATTGATTAATTTGATACGCCCAACATAGTATGTCTAATACGATAAGATCAACACAAAATGGCGCCTCTGTGTAGCTTGTGGATGTTTGATGTAGCAATCAAGTTCATTTACAATGTTCTGATTCCACTGCGTGACTCCGTATTCAGATTGGCAGGAAATATCCAGCCATGTCTGTGTAGCCGTGGGAACTTTTATCCAGTTGTGATCAAGACTTACGAAAAAACAAACCGAAATGGGCTGTAACGATAACAGATGAGTCCGCCCGCAATCAACGAGATAACTAGACATGGACCACGTTCAACATTGACTCCCGTCTTTAATGCCGCTGGTGTTGGAAAAATGTCGACGTAACTGCTTATTCTGAGCAGCTAGGGCAAATCAGACGTGACACCGTTCGTGCCATGCTGGTGGATGTTCCGCCCTGATCCGAATTAGCGTAATGGCGGCTAGACAAAACTTCGATTGCGTCTCCATCACTGAATGCGCAATCCAAGGCCTTTTCATCTGGGTCTTGGCGCATGAAGCAGAACTGATGTAATTACAGGTGCGTCGGGTTGAGCGAGGTCGATTATCATTCATGCCAACTGAATCCATCTACCCTCTGAATTTCCCTTTCATTTTTCCTTGCTTTCTCTCCCTCCCCCTCTCTGCCTTTCTCTCTCTTCCCCTCTATTTTCTTATACATGTACTTTGCTGCAAAGCAAACTACTTTGAGAGATTATGAAGTTGCCGAATTCCGTCGTACATCCGATCGATGGTTTGCTGAATGATGGCTGCGGTGCACATGGAGCAATCGGACCGGGTAGGCTGTCCATCAGGTTCTAGAAAAATATAAGCTTTTTTTTTTCCCCGAAGCTTGAGTGTTGAGACGCAATGACTCGTGCCATGCAAAGCATGGCGGTGTGGTTAGTGAATTGTTTATTTTCTCTTGAACATCTTGTTATGGAAATGCCGGTGATACGGTACTGAAACATCGGCCTCAACATAATTATATGGGCTTGGGTAACTGAGTGTAAGTGAGTGTATGGGCATGTGTGTGTGTGTGTGTGTGTGTGTATGTGCGTTTCCCCCTGTCTCTCTCTGTAAAGTATTAATCATAGAGATGGGAGACCACCTCGCCGTGATAATGAATCGCTGGAGTGGATACCTAATGGACTGATGATTAAGTACTCCGGTATCTACTGCTATTTTTTGACTTTTTCAAAGCAAACAAGTGTAGCTAGAGTGTCTCCTGAAGTATTATCTTGTTGTCCTTGTGCTATTTTGAGCTCAGCTTGTCTTCAGATTTCAACCAAGCAAATATTGTTGAAGGACATTGCATTTTACCTAGATTACCTGCAATTCTGTAATGGTATAGCGACCTCTCCAAATAATTAACGAGCTAATGTAGACGTGGCACAGGCAACGCGATAAAATGACTTTGACTTTCTCTGGTATATCTCAGAACGTGTGTGAAGGACCATCCGTCAAATGACCTCAAATGAGCATCAAGTTGTGTTCAAATCTTGTATCAGCAAAACTGGAGAGCATGCAAGTCAAAACTTGATCATAGTGATGAAGAAAGCAATGGAAACCAGTAAAGTTTTGAATCTTGGTGGGAGCGCAAGCCGTTTGGGGTTTTTCCAGTAGCACGAGTCGCGACAGTCACGTCTATGGCATGCCATTTGCTCAATAATTCCGAAAACTATATTTATCGCCGATAAACACTGTTTCGCGATAAACATGTTTATCGCTCAAAAAACTGTGTTTATCGGCCGATAAACATTGTTTTTCTGAAAAACTATGTTTATCGAGTGATAAACAGTGTTTCTGGAAATACTATGTTTATCGGGCGAAAAACTTAGTTTATCGATCGAAAAACATTGTTCATCGCCGACAAACAGTGTTTATCGGCGATAAACATAATTTTTCGGAATTATTGGACAAAATGGCGTGCCATACACGTCGTCGTCTTCTTCAGCTCCAGTGAGATAGGTTGTTTACCAGACACACCAAGACCTCAGAACTGCCATTTATCTGTAATGGCAGGAGAAGGGAGGGAAGGGACGGAAAGGAATCTGTGATTATAATTCCACAGTTATTACCCCTTTTTATCTTCTTAGCATGGATATATATGCTATAGATGTCATGACAACAGTGTGATTACAAGTATTTCAACTTACGATAATGATCACTTTTGATCATTCGCTGGTATTGAAAGGAACAACATTTACGGAAATTGCGAGAGTGTTAAGACAAAACGTATACAGTTATTTTTGGGGGGAGGAGGGGCAAGAGAGCGTTGCAAACGAGTTTTAAAACTTAAAGATTTGTTTTTCTTGCAGGGATGTTGTGTGAAAAGAGGACTGTTAATAATTAAGGTATCCCAAGAAAAAGATAAATAGGTCCTGACAGGGGTTATGAAGAAGAAGAGAAGGAAAAAGAAAAAGATGATGATGAAGAAGAAGAAGGAGAAGAAGAGAGAAAAAGAGAGATAACTCACAATCTTCTGTATCTCTTCATCATTCTTATGATGGCACCTAAAGCGGAACAAGTTAACGTGTTTGTGTGTTTGACAATCACACAAAGGGAGAGATCTATTTTGAAGAGTAATGCAATTCTGATGCAGAGTGCGTTAATGTAACTGGTGCAGGTTTTTTTTCTTTTATGCCAGAAGGGATGGATTTCAATAAAAGAAATAGCTTCTTGTGGGGGAAGAAATTTAAAATTAGCAACTAAAATTTGATCAGTGCAATTCAAACGTGGGAATGAATTACTGCCACATTCCCAACCAAATTCATTCTTTCTTTCTTTTTTGTCAGTAGTAGAGAAACTTACCATAAAAGGGCAAGGGCGAAGTTTCTGTTGCGATATTAGATTGAACAGGTTGGGAGTGTTGACGTCACTGTGATACATAAGGCAAAATATGTGACTTTTATTGTGATTACTTGAATACGTGCTCTCTGTGAAACGAGTGGCTGGGAAGATAACGTTTTTGTCAAGACTATCTTAAAAGAAAAATTTGATTAAACAGAGCTGGAACTTTTACAGCAACATTACAGTGAGTGAGGATTTTGGTTACATAAAAAATGTGTTCTTTCTAACAGATTATAATTCAAAACGTAAGGTTCTTCAAATAACTTAGTTGTATGGCTATGCCTACACACTAGGAACGTTACCATTAGTATACATTATAAAATGGGTAGAAATTGACGGGTGGGAAATGTCTTTCGTCATCTACATAAGGCGGTTGCTCTAACGTTTAGAGATTTGCTGAGTCAGGCTGTCCCATGCTTGTAATATGGGATATTGAGAAAGTTCTCGGTATCATTCATTTATTACGGCCATGATTAACAATCGAAAGGAGGAGATTCTGAGCGTTCTCTTTGCCAATTACTCTCAAAATTATCAGCTTAGCACTTCTTAGCTGAAAGTATGTCCAGTCATCAAAAGAGATTTGGAGAGATGAACACTGAAATACAAAAATAATAGTCAACGCGGCATTGTCACGATTTTAATACAGCAGCGAAGAGGATGAAAGAAAGGCATCTTGTTTTGATATATTTGCCAAGTTCAACGTTTAGAAATTGATAGGTTTTCAAGATAATGCTTTCGATGAGAGATGAAAAGCAGATGTTAAATAAAGAGAAACATTGGAAGAAATTCGGTAAATCTTGGGGACGGATCTTGATAATTTGATAAAATGACGACAAAAAGTATAATGTTTATATCAGTTACTAGGAGCAAATGCGTGGCAATACCAACGATAAATTAGGCAGAAGATTGATCTGGCTGTGATGAAAACAGTTTACTAGTATCCACTTCAGAGAAAACACTTTCTTTTTAAAATGCACAGTTGACCAGATGACGAATGACACTAACGGAATACGAAGTAGAAGACGCTCACAGCCGAAATTTTCATTTCTGTATATTGCTATCTACATCTTTGGCTATCAAGATTGTCACAAGGTTGGTAATTTCTTTTATTCATTTTTTTCCATATCTGACTCTTGGGCGCCGTCATCAGTCACATTAAGCTTTCAAAATTGGCAGGTCCCATTTGTTACCATCACTCAGGCGGTACAAAGACAGAGACGAAGTCAAAATATGGTCAGTGAGTTTTTCAGCTTTACTGCTTTCACTTCTGGTGATGCCAGCGCAATGTCAGTACGTTCTGAACATACTAATCCCTCGTGCACTTTGTGGCATATTATAGAGAGGTCTACAGGAATGGAAACCCTCTTCCCGCCGATGGCAAAGAACAGGGGCCGGCGATTTAATTCCAAACGCATGCAGAGAAAGGTACATTGGCGACTACTTAACAGCTATACGACTTGATACAGTTTGAGAAAATCGATCTGAGCGGAAGCCCAATACGTGGATCGGTTCAGAGGCCGACTCGAGTAGACTGATCGACTACAGGTGTTTGGTTAGTCGTCACCTTAAGTGGTCTTTCCTTAAGGCGAATAAAGGCGTAACTCCTTCAGACTGGAATTTGCTGCATCCCAACTTTCTTGGCTGTAGCAGCTAGGTTCCACAGAGTAATAGGGAGGGGTATATAGTGCCTGTTATGTTTTTTATTTTCATTTTACTGTTTTTATATTCATATATCTTTTTGGGAACTTTCTTTTTAATTACACTCAAATAATTATCCACCATTTTATACAATTAGAAAATATATCCTTGAATATGTTGTTTATAAACACCCCAGAAGGGCTTGTTACGTGTACATTCGCACACGCACGATAATCACGTACCTTAAAGGTAGCTCTATAAAACATGATTCATCGTCTACGAAGTGTAGGGTTAAAAACCCATCATGTCGTAAATATGTCAATTTGTAAAACACGAAGTGGCACTGACGATTGACTGAAATTAACCCCCCAAAAAAGTAAGTATGAATGGTCATTGAAAAGAGACTAAAACCAAGGAGGCGGTAAAGCACACGATGGGAATCTATAAATACAGCACACATCCGGATACAATTTCGGAAGACAGAGATCGCGTGGTGCCGCCTACATTTATGGCTATAGTGACCAATGACAGAAGAAAGATTGCTATACAGTAAGGGACCTGCAGAAATTGTGTCAAAGTAAGAAAACTGAGCTGACAAGCAAAATCAAACGAACGAACAAGCAAGAGGAAGTCATAAAACTTCCGAACCATAAAGGTAAATGCCACAAGATGGTCCAAATCATACTGAAAAGAATGGTAGCATTGACAAACGA